>NC_142363.1:8667296-9018296 GCF_059441175.1 Urocampus carinirostris
TAGAACTTTCAAGGCCAATGTTTCAATTTTCCAGTATATTTTTGTTGACCTTTATGACTAAAATAAAGTCGCTATCTTGCTGCTAGAACAAACATTGTGCTGTTTTGAGCTGTTCCTAGTTATGATCCATGATGTTTATGTGTCAATAGGCTGGTATAAAATGACATGAATTCTGCCATTCTGCTTCAACAATGAACACGTAACTATGCTACAACACACTTGTTTACAAACACGGGAAGGGCTCTAAAGGTGCTGGGTAGTATTCAAGTTCAGTATGAAGGACAAAAGAAAGAAAAGAAAGTACATTATGCATAAAAAGCAGAAAAACGATCAAATTTTGATTTATTTTAATTATATTGATTGCTCCAAAGCAGAGTGCAATCTTGGTAATTTTGCAATCTTATTGCTGTTCTAAATTGGCAAAAAAAATTGTAGTTAGTTAATCTTTTTGTATTTTATAATTTGTTTATACCACTGAAGAATTAATATCTTTTATTGTTTTTTTTTGTTTTTGTTTTTTTTTGCATTTTCAGGGATTTTGTGTGTGTGTTTTTTTACTTCACTTCTGTTCAGTGTGTGTAAAAGCTAAAATTGTTTTGCATTTTACTTTTTTTTTTTGTAGATCTGAGATTATTCTAATTTGTATGTCATGTGTTTTCAGGGATCCCATGCACAACATATGGAATAACAACTAATTACTAAATAATTTGGTGCATTGTTTAATATTATTTATAATACGACCAATAATATCAGGGAAGAAAAAAAAAATCTGAGAAGCCGTTTGGGAGCCAAAAGAGCCAGCTATTCTCAGCGAGCCGAGCCAAAACAGACGGTTTTCTAATCAGAGCGGCCTCTTTGGTTCAACCAGTAGGAGGCGGTGATGCTTCACATGACAACGCCATAATGACTGAGAGCGTGCTTGTCTGTCATTTTTCTGCTCTATAGAGTCAGACTTGCCAAGATAAGTGGAAATGGCAACAATTTTAGTTTTTTTAAGCACTTCATTCAAAAGTCAAGCATTTTCCTGACCTTGAAAACACAACATTAAAATTTAAGCATTTTCAAGTATTTCAAGCACTCTTACGAACCCTATAAACTACTGTTAGTCCCGTACTACAGAGCACACCTTATTAAAAGATGCAAACTTAAGAGACAAATTCGTTTTTGTCTTTGTAGCAGCCACACAGGAATTAAAGCCGCAGGCTCAAAGGGAATCCCAAATTCTAAAACATAC
This sequence comes from Urocampus carinirostris, assembly GCF_059441175.1. NCBI lineage: Eukaryota > Metazoa > Chordata > Actinopteri > Syngnathiformes > Syngnathidae > Urocampus > Urocampus carinirostris. The sequence continues at coordinate 8,668,531 of NC_142363.1, forward strand.
AAAATGTTTTTGCATAATATCTATCTATATATGGCATGGGTATATTTCAATATTTTCAGAGATACTGCATTTGGAGGACAGTCTGTCTCGTCTTTGACTTCCTGAGCTCTGACGTCATGTGAAGAACACCAGCACCCTAGCAAGCCAGTCACCAGATTGGTTTACATGTTAATTAGTCGAAAAGTTTTTGAGTGTTTTCAACCAACTTTTGGTAGTTTATGTTGAGAATGCCTAGGCCTTGTGTCGCAAATAAGTGAAGCAACAAATGGTGAGGAGCCACAATGGGGCCAACTGGCACAGATAACACACACAGAGTATACATAGGCTAAACAAGCCTGGACACAGCAGGCTAGCTGGCTGCTATAGAGGATTAACTGGGAACGTTTGGCGAGAAAAAAAAACGTGAGGCTGGCTGACCGAAAACATGCAGTAAGCAGCCAGGATAACCACGAGCTATGGCAGCAACAAACACGGGACAAGCCGGAAGAAAACACAATGAGCACGGCAGGCTGGCCAGGTAGCCGAATGCTAACGGGGTTAACATAGACCAAACAAAACTGGAAGACTTCAGGGCCCCGCATGCTATTAATTGCAAGACAAGCGTCAAAAAACACGGGAGGAAAAGTCACAATCCCCTACCTAAAATGAGGCAAAATCAAAAAAGGAACGGCAGGTACTCTTTCCCTTTGATGATAAACTTAGACAAAACTGTCAGAAGTCCCCCAGTGACACGATAAGCAAAGTTCTGATTACCCCAAGCTGAAATGTCCGCTATCCATTCGCTGATTACTACAATCGGCGTCTGTTTTTCAACGGGATGTGCAATTTTATTTCGCTTCTCCTAGTCATCCAGTGACATCGCGGCTCTAGGGGATATGAGGTCAAACCGTCTATTTTGAAAATTAACTTTTCAAAATCCCTGGCGTGTGGAATACTTTGGAACCTATTTGCATGATTGTTGGGAGGAATTGCAAAAAAGTGTCTTTTATAATCCCTTTAAACAGCCCTAGAAATGAACTAATTCACATCATTTTTTTACATTTTAAGCTGGCACACACCTGGCGCCAACCGCTTTGGGAATACAACGGTTCAGTGCCCCCGCACACCTTACGTTTGAGCTTCGTTGCTTTCAGTTCTACTCCGAGTAATGTACGTCACGTGTTTTGGGGTTATTGGTCTGTTCAAGATGGTCGATTACAAAGACGAGCGCGTATTTACTATTGCGCCAAAAGAAAAACCAAATGTTCAGGGGTGTCACTCACTTTATGGTTGGCAAAAACACTTTTACTACACCATGCCCAGTTTTTACTAATGTATTTCTTATAGAGTACACATACAAACACACACACGCAGTTTTGGTCCCCACAGTGAAAGAGGTACTTGTAACGTGACTGTACAAATAGATCGCCATTCCCACAACGTGATGAATACCAGAACACACATACAAATACACAGGCACACACGCACACTTACATAAAGAAGAAGGAGAAGCATGGAGTATGTAATATCGTGGTGACTTCTCATCGTAATACAGCAGAGCCTATACAGACTCCTTCATCATGCCGCAAGTGACACCAGCCGAATGAAAGATTAACGAGGAGCGAGAACGGTGCTAGGTATTTTGGACTGACCCATTTCAAAGAAGTGGAGTATATCCGACACTGTGTTGGTCCCATTTTTGTTTTGTTATACATTTTTTTTAAAAATGGGATCTACCGTTTTTCATCATATTTGAATGAGGTGTTTAGTAACTTCAAAATATTGTACTGGCTGACTCTATCATTTGGCTGAAATAATGATTTCAGCTCCTTTTGTGGCGCGTGCAAGTATGTGTAATTCTTAGATCGGTCACAGTAATTTTTCCTTTTTCATCCTTTTTGGGGTATGGGTTGGCACTTGGACTCTATTTTGAAACAAATAAGGCGAGTGATTTACTACACCAGAAAGCGTGGTAAACCTTTTCGCTTCATTAAGAGGTAAGTTTAACCGTTTAGGGGCTTTTATGAAGGTGCGACGCTACTTTGCGAATTTCAACTTTTCACGGGTACTTCTGGTCCCCATTAACCGCAAAATGAGGGATCTTTGTAGATACATTTCTAAATTCGTACCCATGATTCTCCTCTTGACTGATTTACCCCGTTGGCCTTGAAGAGGGAACCAAAAGTCCAACAGTTGGGCTGATAACACAGTCAACCTGGAAGAGGAGAATAGTAAAGAAAAAACATGGCTTGCACCAGTTAGTGTAGTGTAGCAAGTGGTCACACCTGTTACTGGATAGATCAAGATAGGTGATGTTGGAGAGAAAAAGTGCAGCGTGAGATGGAAACGTGGATAGTCTGTTGTTGTGAAGACTCAGAGTCTGAAGGCGAGGCATATCTCGAAGCCCTTCCCACGGGAAGGCAGTCAGTAGATTTCCATCCAGACGCAACTCTCTCAGGACTCTCAGGTTTACACAACTGCTGGGATGAATGCTTGTAATGGAGTTGTAGGGAAGCCACAAGAAAAGCAGCTCTGACAGGTTGAAGAAGGCCGCTCTGGGCACCTTTGTAATTAGGGTCTTTTCAAGACGAAGTTTGACTGTGTCAGCGGGGATGTTGGTCGGAACATCTGATATTCTAGCGTCACTGCATTTCACCAACCTGATGATAGAGCACAAACATGATGTGAGTAACATGGGCATTCACTTTTATTTATGGAGTGCTTTTTACAGACTGTTAGGAAATAAACTATTAAAATGTATCATTAACCAAATTGTTCGAATTAGTTATTTGACTCCATTAACCAAACACAACCTTCATTCACCTAACAATGCATGCTCGTTTCTTTTTGTGAAAAGATGGACAAGAGACCGGTATTTCCACACGGGGGCAGATTTAATTTCTTAAATAATAAACTAAGTGAATTGCATCAAATTAGCCGAATTAGCAGAATTATTGTCGCTCGAGTCTTCGTCGAGCCTTTTCTCTCGTTTCTCCCTCGATCTTCTCCTATCTTCTGCCTTTCTCCCGGCCCATGCCTTTTTCCGCAAGCCGGCGCCCCGGCTCCTCCCATGGGCGGGCCAGAGACTCCCCACGTGGGCTCCACCTCGTCTCCTCGATGTCTGGACCCCGAGCGTTTATCAAATCAGTGCCTGGCGTCCTGTGTCTGGCCTTCTCCGTCAGAGTCCTGTTTTCAACAAAACTAAACAAAACATTCGCATTCGGAACGGCGTGACCTGTCATTGAACTTAAGCCTTCTCTCTAAAAATCTTCATTGCATTCAAAAAATGTAATTTGTATTTGATTGTACAAAATCCCTTATAGTCAAATGTATAAAATCCTTCAAGACGCAGCGTCACAAAGTACTTTCATGATTCACAGATCTCTTAACCGCCTGGGTCATTGGGGCACCACTGAAGATGCGACTCTAAAAAGCTCTCTCTACTGCTTATGATTATTGGCCTAAATTTGGGTTGTGGCACCAGTCCATTCCTTAATATTGTCAGCCTGTCTTCCTCTCCTTCTGCCCCCTTGAACTGTGTCTTGGAGAATGATTTTGGCCACTCCTGACGATCTTGTGACGTGACCATGCCACTGCATTTTTTATCCGTGCAGTTGACAACAGTTCTTCGTAGGGTCCAATGTGCCCTCTGATGGTGTTTTGAACCGTTTTGTTTGTCACATGGTCTAAGTAGCTGATGCCTAGAAGTTTCCTGTAGCATCGCATCTCCATGGCCTGCATTTTCCTTTAAATGGATTTAAAAACTTAAAAGGCATAAAATGACAATTACAAAAATAGCACGAGCACACAATTATTTTTGCCAAAAAATAACAGAATAAAGTCAAATCAGTCATGTCAAATATAAGGGTGGATTTGTAAGAATTAAGCTATACATTATTTCAATGGCAGCACGACGGTTGGGTGGTTAGCGCGCAGCCCCACAGTGGAGAGGTTTAAGGTTCAATTTCAGCCGCCACAACCTCCCTGTGCGGAGTTTGCATGTTTTTCCTATGCCTGCGTGGGTTTTATCTGAGCCCTCCGGTTTCCTCCCGCATTCCAAAAACGTGCATGCCAGGTTAATTGGCCGATCCAAATCGTCCCTGGGTGTAAATGAGTCTTTGTGCCCTGCAACTGGCTGGCAACCAGTTGAGGGTGGCCCCTGCCCATTGCCTGAAGATGGCTGGAATGGGCTCCAGCTCACCTGCAACCTGAGTGAAGATAAGTGGCGCAGAAAATGGATGGATGACATCAAAAAAATCGGTTTATCCTTATCCTCCGTAGGGTCGCCGGGGTGCTGGAGCCCATCCCAGCTATCTTCGGGCAGTGAGCAGGGGACAGCCTGAACTGGTTGCCAGCCAGTCGCAGGGCACACAGAGACAGACAACTCACTCGCTCACACAGCTGTGGACAATTTGAACCAGCTTATTAATCAATTATTTTGGCGGCATGGCGGAAAAGTGGTTAGCGCGTTTGCAGCACAGTTTTGCCGTCATGAGTTCAAATCCACATACCAGCCTTCCTGTGCAGAGTTTGCATGTTCTCCGCGTGCCTGTTTGGGTGTCCCCCGCATTCCAAAAACATGCATTGCAGGTTAATTGGTGACTCCAACTTGTCCATAGGTATAAGAGAGTGTGTGAATGGTTGTCTGTGTCTTTTTTTCTGGCTGGAATTCAGTTAAGGGTGACCCCTGCCCACTCCTCATAGATGGCTGGGATGGGCTCCAGCACCCTCACAAACCTAGGCGGCGCAGAAAATGGATTGATGGATGGAGATAATTATTTTCACCTCTTGTGCTGCTTTAAGATTTAAAGGGACATTATGAAAAATTAAAATTAGTGTAGGACTACAATACACAACACGCAAAGGTCCCCGGTTCGAGACCAGGTGGAAACACACGTTGGCCTGGAGAGGGACACACCGCAGGAAATGGTGACGCTACGACCGTAGTAGTTAAAGGGAGACACCCACCCACCATATGTCAATTTACAATTTTGGAAGACATATCAGAACATTTTTCGTTGACCCACCTAGACTCATGTTTTCAGCAATACAGTAAAGTATAAGTTACAAAAGAATCAAAGAAAGAAAATTCTCACTCAACCTGAGGTCTGCTGTTCCCAGAGTTCCATTGGTGCAGGTACATAAAGATGGGCATGATCTGGTCACCAAGGATTTAGATAGCAGGATATGAAGAAAAAACAGCAAAAGCATCCTTCATCGAATCAATTTTGTCTTTCCATTGGCCCTTTGCATCTCCATACTCTTCCCCTGCCCACTCTGAGTTGGTGAACTGCAGTTCTGAGTGAAACTGAATCTGCAGATTAACTGGGATTAGACTCCTTACAATTAGCGTGTAATACCACAGTGCTTAGTAAGAATAACTGCAAACCACAACACCAAGGGTTGGTGCCAGGCCATGAAAAACTAAGGTGTAACAATCACGCTATGTATACTGTTAAGGAAAGGCTTTTTTTCCCCACAGGGTGTTTGTTGGTTCCGGGAAGGTGGCATTTCAAAATAAAGGCTGAAAACAGATGAGCGGTTACTTCAAAGGTTTTGTTTACAGAATATATTCATCCATAAATGGACTAACAAACGCTGGCTGTAGCAATTGTTCTGTGCGAAGGCGTTTTTACAATAATTCATTTAGAACAAGGGTGTCAAACTCCTTTAAGCTTGGGGGCCACATTGTAGAAAAAAAACACTCTCACAAAGACCAGACTAATAGTAAAGTGAGAGAGAGAGTGAGAGAGTGAGAGAGTGAGAGAGTGAGAGAGAGAGAGAGAGAGAGAGAGAGAAAGAAAGTGAAAAAGTAAGAAAGAAAAAAGATAGCAAGAAAGTGAAAAAGTAAGAAAGAGAATGAGACTAAGAAAGTGAGAAAGAGAGAAAAAAGAAATAATGAGAAAAGGAGAAAGAAATATAGATATAGGTCAAGAAAGAAAGAGAGGGAGAGAGAGATAAAGAAAACAAGAGACAAAGAAAAGAGAGACAAAGAAAAAGAGAAAGAGGAGAAAAACAGAGGGAGAGAAAGAGAGAAGAAATAGAGAGACAGATGGGGAAAGAGCAAGGAAGTGATAAAGAGAGAGTAAGAAAGTGAGAGAGAAAAAATACATACGGTAAAGTGTGAGATACAGAGAAAAGAGAAAGAAAGGGAGAAAGAGCTCAAGAAAGAAAGGTGAATGAAAAGGTGAATGTTTGAAGCGAGCGCATTCAAATTTCTGGGGGTCCATATCTCTGTGGACTTATCCTGGACAACCAACATGACAGCCTTTGTCAAAAAGGTAGCGCCTACACTTCCTGAGTGTGTTCACAAAAAAGAAAAACTGAGCACAACCTGCTGGTGACCTTCTACCGCTCCCCCATGGAGCCTGCTGACCTAAGCTGTGTCGGTGTGGCACTCAAGCTGCACAGTGGCAGACAGGAAGAGGCTACAAAGGGTGACTAACACTACACAAAATATAAATGGCAACCCACTGCCTTCTAGAGCAAAATGCATCATAAAGGACATTACTCTCTTCCATCTGTTCAACCTGCTACCCATATTATAGGTGAATCAGATCCACTAGAGCCAGAACAAATAGACCAAGAGACAGCTTCTTCCCTAAAGCTGTCACAATACTTAACTCAAATCTGCACTGTAAATAACCAAAAATCTGGAAATGACCAATATTTATCCTTGATCGCTGCTTTCTCAGTTGCTGCATGCTTTTATACTGTGTTATACTGAGTCATCAACACAGCCTAGAAAATGCTCAAAATAATCACTCGACATGTACGAAAAACCCTTTTTTTGCATTGTGATTGTTGTGATAGTTGGAGGTACAGCGCCATCTATCTACTACTCGACCATTTTTAGCAAAAGCATTACTTTGGGGCTGCTAAATGGTTAAATGGTGATAGGAATTTCGGCTCTTTGGGGAGAAGTGGCTTTTTCGGCTCGGCTCCTAAAAAGAGCTCGGCTCTTTGGTCTTCCAAACGGCTCTTAAAATTGTTTTTTGTTCATTTAATGCATACATTGCCGATCATTACGTTATAAAATGACTTTAAAAGTAAAAAAAAAAAATCAAAAAAGAAAAAAGATAAGAGACAAAAAAATGAAAAAACTAAAACAAAAGAGAATTGTAAAATGAAAAATGGCGATAGAACAGCAATGACGAAGTAAAAAGCTAGGAGAAAAAGAGGAAAAACAAAGGAAAAAAGAAAAAGTGAAAAGAAATAAGTAAAAAGATATGAAAAAAAGAATCAAAAGAATTTGTATTTTTCTTTTTTTGTCCTTTTTTCTTTTTTATTTCATTTTTCTTTTATTTTTTTCTCATCTTATTTATCCTCATTTCAAAAGTAAAGAGGTGCGTTTCGGTCACGAGTTTGTATTGAAAAAAAAAAAGTATATTGACAAATCAGAAGTGGGAATAAAGGAGAACCGGCTCTTGAATGAGGAGAGCTGAAGGTCAGCTCATAAAGTGTTTACGTTTACCAACGACGCTTCTAACGGACAGGACAACATTCTCCCCCAGGTCCTATGTCGAAAGTAGGGATGGGATTTTTTTTTTTTTTTTTTTTTTTTTTTTTTTAAAGAATGGACTCTTTCGGCTCGGCTCACTGAAAAGAGCCGGCTCTTTGTGCTCCCAACCGGTTCTTTCAATTTTGTTTTGTTTTTAGTGATATACTATCAATTATAATGAAGCATTATGAACAAAATTATCCAATTTCAAAAAAGTATGATATAACATGTTGTAATAGCCCTTGTTTCAATATACAGTGAACGTTTAACTAATTTAAACTTTTAAATTGTCTATACGAAGCAGACAACACCGAGTTGGGGCCACTCAGTCACGAACGCCTTTGAGAGAAAAGAGGGAGAGAGAGCGAGAAAGTGAGACAGAAAAGAGAGAGATGGTAAACAGAGAAAGAGAGAAAGATAGAAAAGACAAGAGAGAATAGAGGAAGTGAGAAGAAGCGGCAGAGAGAAAGAGAAAGCAAGAAGGAGAGAGAAAGAGTAATAGAGAGATAGGATGAGAAAGAGAGTCAGACACAGAGAAAGAGAGGGAAAAAGGCGAGAAAAGGAAGGAGGAAGAGATGGAATGAGATAGAGAAGGGGGCAACAAGGGAGAAACAAAAGAATAACAAGAGAGATAAAGAGATAGAAGGAGATTAAGAGACAAAAATTAACAAAGACAGAGGAAATTAGAAATAGAGTGAGACAAAGAGACAGAGAAAAAAAGAAGGAAAGAAAACTAGTGAAAATAAGAGAGAACGATACAAAGAGAAATATAGAGAAGGAATGAGGGAGAATAAGAGAAAGAGAGGAATTGATAAAATGAAAAAAGAGAGAAAAGCAAGTAAGAGTGAGTGAGAGACAAAGAGAGAGTTAGAGAGCGAGGAAGGGAACGAGAGAGGGAGGGAACAAGAGAGAGAGGGGGGGGGGTAGAGAGGGAGGAATGGAACAAGAGAGGGAGAGAGACCGTGTTTTCAAAATGGAACTGGCACTTGCCATTCACTTCAAAGAGCGGTCTATCAGAGCCGTTTCGTTCGCGAACGAGCCACCATTAGTCGGAAGCGAAGTAAACACTCGGTAGTTGACGGCGTGAAGCCATGGCGGACACACGTTCGCCTTAAATTATGTTCTATCGCCACGCCGAATGTTTCACTTGGCTTCCGAATTGGAGCCATGTCCACTCCGACGCCACAGCCGTCTGACAATCGTTTCCGCCATCGGTGTGACTCGACGTCGTTGGAAAACCAAAGCATGAAGCCTTCCTTTCCTCAACCTGTCAATGGCGAGGGGCGGATTGCAGCAGAGAAGCACTTCGACCGGGTAAACCTCGGCAAAAACAAGCCTCCTCGCGTGTTTAACGAATTTCCTTCTCTTTCATTTACGACACGACAAAGACACAAAACGTATTTCAAAAGCTTGTTTATCATAGCTAAACTTACCAGCTTCGTTGAGCGCGTCATGCTTTCTTTGTATTGTTGAACTTGAGACGAGAAGACTTCTCACCAGCGTTGGACTAGTTACTTTAAAAATAAGTTGTTGTTACTCACTACTTCTTCCAAAAAGTAACAGTTACTAACTGAATTGGGTGGGTGGCTAAATTTTTTAACCACTAGGGTGGTAGGGGCACCAATTCCTGTGGTGTGTCTTGGGCGAGTACAGGCTGGCGGCGCCCATCCCTTTCCGGGTCACTAGGTCTCACCACTGCACTACGGTAACTGAATTCATACCTGTCAACCTCCAGGGCTCCATGCCCTTACAAACTGTTGTATTTCCCTTACAAACTACAAAATAATCTTACACCATTTTTTTTTCCAAACGTGTTTACTTATGTAGTTTAACATGTTATATTGTACATGTGTTTCGTTATATCATTCTCGGTGTTCATTTTACCTCTGAAAAGTGATGGGTCCCGGGGACTCGCATGCTCTAAAATCTATGGGTCCCAACAGAGTTCTATGGGTCCCCAAAATTTAGTGTTATCGAGGTTGAAATTTTAATTATCACACTTAATTGGTAATACAAAGCAGTTATCACTTCAGATTTTTCAGTTCACAAAAATATTGTACATTATACAAAATAATATTGCTGAAATATTAGTCTATATATTCATGCAGTTTTAATCACTTCAGATTTTTCAGTTCATATATTCTTAGTGGTTTGCTGTCCCGCCACAGTTGTAATGCCTTCTCAAGGTCCAATTGACTCGACAACCACCAAAACAATGACGTCATCTCGAAGCTGAGATTGGCGCAAGACTAAAACAACAATGGAGGATCTGCCTGACGAAAAGTTTGGAGTGCGGTAAATCTTTGTTAAAAAAAAAAAAAGTAATTGGGTAACAATGACAATTTGGTGTCAAAAAAGTTGCGTCCCGGGGACGCACGTTAATTTGACACAATGCCTCCCCAGCAAAAATGCGTCTAGGACGCAGGGACGCGGGCAAACGAAAACACTCCATTCTGTGCATATTCTTGATAATAAAATTAAAAATAAGAAAAAATTTAAAAAAATCAGCAACAATTGTTATCAGTGTAGCTAAAATACCCTTTAATAACACTTTAAATTTAAATTTGTAAATAAAGATATTTTTTAGAGGAAAAAAATAGTAGGCATTTCTATTTTGTAAACCAAACCACAATATCAACCATTGATGCTTGTATTTTAAATTTGAATGAATGGGTGAATGCTTTATTTCAAACATTAAAATAAAAACAGAACAAAAACAATAACTCAACAACAAAATAATGTTTTATTGTTTTAATAAGCTTATTATATAGAATACGATTGCTATTGTCGGAATTGCAGCAGAATGCGAGTTCACGCGAGGGGGAGAGGATTTTGCAGGGGAGTCGAAATTAGGCACTACAGCGGCAGAAGTATGCTCACAGTAGCATCAAGCGCTCGCTTCGTTTGCAATGAAAAACACGATACCGAGATAGAGGCTGCCGCGGCAAACTCGTTTGAATTGATTGATTTGCCGTTTTGTGATAGTCTGTGTATACCGGATGGTACCCTTCATTGACAAGTTTTTCCGTACAGATTTTCTTGTACGTCGTACACGTCTTAAAATGCATAATAAACGTACTTTGTACGGCTAAAACGTACAGGTTGACAGGTATGTGAATTACTCTATAGTCAAAGTAACTAGTTACCAGGGAAAGTAACTATTTGTGTTACTTCAAAAATATGTGATTGTATGTCACAGAATTGGAAATGTTCTGAGCAGTATTTGGATCTATTAAATAGAGACAGGTAGTTGAGTAATGTTGGGGAATAATTGAGTTGAAAAATGAGCCAAATTTGGACTTATTTTAGTGATATTGATTGCTCATTCAATCTTAGAGGATTTGCGTTCATTTGCTTTATGATTTACTTATTTTAATTTATATTTTATTGTGTGTCTTTCAGAAAATCTGTGTCTAAAGTGTTTGAACTACAATAGTCAATACAGACGCTGCCTTACTTACGAACGAGATCTTTCATGAGTTGAATTTGTTTGTATGTTGCTTCAGTGCTAAATTTGGTATGTTTAAGGTTTATATTAGTTTGTTTAAGGCTTGTATAAGTAACCTGTATTGTTTTATACTAAAAAATAAACATTTCATAAAATAATATGCTCTATAAAGTTGAGTTTAACTTACTTTTGGAAGATGCGCTTCATTGGGTCCTCCTCTGTGGTAAAAAGTGGCCGAAAAAAAGTGTTCCAACCATTTTCTCAACCACATCAAGCTTTCTTATTCCACTTTTGTTTCAAAAGAAACGTCTCGCCTCTTCTTTACACTTTACACCAACCATATTGAATGGATGCACGAGATGTTAAACAGTAAAAATGTCAAAGTTCTTGGTGCAATGGAGATACAGTATAGTAACTTTCATTCGGTTCAGTGTGTAAAAAGCTAAAATTGATTTGTATTTTACAAAAAATATTTTAGATATGTGAATGATTAAAATTATGTGATGTGTTTTTCAGTGATCGGCTGCAAAATATATGAAATTTCCAATTGTTAAATAATTTGGTGTGTTATGTTTTTTTATTAATAATAATAATAATTAATAATAATAATATTATTATTCCTAATATATCACCAAAAAGAAAGAAAACAATCTGAGGAGCTGCTTGGGAACTAAGCCGAAAGAGACGCTTATCGAAAAATAGCCAGAATTTCTATGTCAAGTCTGATGAACCTGTCCGCTTGGATGCGACAGTAGGGGGCAGTAATGCTTACTTTAAACGTGTTCTGTGTGTAAAAAGCTAATATTTTGTATTTTACAAAAAAAGTACGTCTGTAAATATACTAATATGTATTTAATGTGTTTTTCAATGATGATTTCAATAATTTGGTGCATAACGTTTTAATAATATTAACAATATGTCACAAAAAAAGAAAATAAAAATCTGAGGAGCTGTTTGGGAGCCGAAAAAAAGCTGAGTCTACTCTGTGCTGAGCTGAAAGAGCTACGTCTCGAAAAATGACCCATATTCCTATGTCTGATAAACCTGTCCTCTTGGATGCAAAAGTAGGGGCCAGTAACGCTGTACATGACAACTCGATAATGAGGATGGAGCCACCAACGCTGTCATTTTTATGCACTTTGTTTTTTTCTTTATTTAAAAGCCTGGTCTTTGGAGTCCGAGTGCCAGGAAACACGGCAATGGCAATCATTTCAAGTATTTTCAAGCACTTCACCCAAGATTCTAACTCTTTCCTGTTCTTGAAAAGAACATTGAAGTTCAAGCATTTTCAAAGATTTCAAGCACCCATACAAACCTTGTCTACAACATTGTAGCTATTTCAAAAATGTATGTTAAGATGGTAGCCTTTTAAGCCAATCTGTAACAAAAAGTAGCTTTCAGCTTTAAAAGGTCGGTGATCCCTGGGCTAGCATAACTCCAGCTTTAGACAATCCAGTTACTGTGTGTGTTATTCCTTCCAGGTTGAGGGAGGGAGACCCCCACCACTACTTCTGAGTAATCCCAACATGATGAGGAGCTTAATGGAGGACATCTCCACCACCAGAGAACTTCCTCTGGATGATTGTGTGCGTATGGGGACTCTCTTTGGAATGTTCAATAAGTGCCTGAGAGGGATGGGCTTCAGCCGAATGTCTTTTGTGGACAAGACAGTAGAGCCAGTGGTCATCGTGATCTTCTGGGTACTGCTGGGGTTCCTGGGCATTCAAGCACTGGGACTAGTCGGGACACTGTGCATCATCATCATTTACATCCAGGAGTAACGAGTCCCGACTCTTTCTGGACATTGTGTTTGCACGGCTTTGCACAATTGATGGAAGGATGTCATTGACAATGAATGCTGACTATTGACCCTTTCCACACACGTGCCCTAACTACGTGACTACACCATGACGGACGGCGGTAAACCTTAGTAAAGGGTAAACGGCAACTGCAAAACGGCTATAGTATTCAAAACCTTTGGCAATGAATAGTCAAACCAATATTGTGCAGCCACTAAGAGCACTATTTAGAAACACTGAGGATAGCATTAGCATGGCTAGCTACCAACCTGTACAGGCTTCCTCCTGACATATTAACAGATCCAAACAAGATTATGCAGTCTGCCTGGATTCAGTCCATCTGTATTACTATATTGTAAATGGAGTATACCCGCACACCGTTGCTGATCTAAAACCTTATAAAAGTTTGGATGCTTCCTGGTTCGTAGCTATTAGAGTTATCTCACTAATGCAAAGGTGAGACACTAATGTTAGCTGTGTATTCCAATTGTGTTTTATCCAGGGTGCCATCAAATTTTGAATTAACTGTAACCAAAAGCTGCTTAAATGCTTTCTCATTTTTATTTTAGCTACAATAGCTACATTAAGTGTATTTGGTGTGACTCGTTGGGCTCATTTATACTTCCTTGCAGAATCTCACCACCCTTCACGCTAACATGCACTCATTTTTTGGTTTAATCACACCAATATTCCATCAATATTCTTTAATAAACACATATCAACTGCAATCGTGACACTCGTTCTGTTGGAAAGGCAGAACTGAGAAGCATAGGAAAAAACGAGTGCACGTTCACCTTAAAAGGAGTGATATTCTTCTCGTACCTACTTGACATGAAATTGATTGGAAATGCATTAAATGTACCTTTTAAAATCTGCTCGCTGCAAATCCAAGAATAATTTGATGGCTTCCAGTCCCTCTGCTTGATTTGCAGATAAACATCGCCGTCTTCTGTCTTCATCAAAATGGATACAATAACATTCCAAATCACGCTTTGAAGCTTGCACAGCATTTAATCCATATTGTAGAATTTGTGGCCATTTTCTTCTGTATTGGTTATTGATATTCGTTTCAACTCAAATGCTCATTCAATTGCTGTCCGCTAGGGTGCTTCGTGCCGTCCGTCATGGCTCTCATTCTGCCAGTGAAGGCAATGTGACGTCACATGCAAAGTGTCAATTTGGAGTTTTACAGGTATCGGTGATTAAAAAAAAAGGGTATGTGGGATTTTTCTTAAATTATAAATTATAAAATTATAATATTCTGTTCTTGTCGGAACACACCTGTCCACATCAAATTTGTCCAAGTGATACTGTCATTTGGACTTTGCCTTATATTCTGGACAGAACTCTGTTTATTAACTTCTACTGCGACAATAAACTTCCATATGGACAAATTCAGGAAGTTTCCTGTGACCTTTTTTCAAACAATGGTGTATAAACACTATGTTAAAATATTTTTAGGGCAGAATAAGAAGCCAGAACTTTAAGAAATCTATTTATGGCAATATTCTGGATACTGATTGGGTTTCACACTTTAAAGAGGAGTCTTCAATAAAATCTACCGCAGTGGTCTCCAACCCTTTTGAAGCGTCAAGCTACTTTTTGTCACTAATTTGCACAAAAAGCACTCACTTTCATATGAATTACTAAAACAGAAACTTAGCTAGAAGGCTTTCTAAATAACTAAATAACTAAAAGTGGAGTTTGATAGTGGGCTAAAAAGGGAAACGGTTAAAAAACTAAAAGGGAGCTAGATTTCTAGCTCAAAGAGTAAAAAACTAACTAAATAGCTTGATGGAAAACAAACAAAAAAGCTAGATGGCTAGCTGGAAAGGAGGCCAACATTTGACCTGATATCTAGCAGAAAAGTTTAAATGTTAGCTAGATAGCATTCAGAAAATGCAAAAAGCTAGCTAGATGGCTAAAAAAGTAGGAAGATAGCTAGTGAAAAAAACTGCATATTTTTTGCTCATCCGCTTTACTAAACCCATACATTTGAAATTAGTTTCCTGTATTTCCTGTGAAATATTACAAGAAAAATAAATGCATTTGATTTATACATGAATATATTCTCATTTTATTCTATTAATCGCTTAAAAATAATTATCTATACATAACAATATAGTTTTTTGTTTTTTTTATAAAGCCCATGAACTGAAATTCTAAAATAAAAAAATATCATGTTACTACTATGTCTTTAGCAGGTTAAGAGAATTGAGGTTAAATAGACTGGATCAATAAAATAATTTCACGAGTAAATCACAATGACCCAGCACTGGTGAGCTGTTTTACAAACTCATTGGCAGGCACCTAAACTGTCTTCAGGGTGCACCCTGGTGCCCGCGGGCACCACGTTGAAGACCCCTGATCTATCGCTTCTCAACATGGCATGTATGTGTTTGGTGGAAACAGTTTGACCTCATATCCCCTGGAGCAGGGGTCCCCAACCTTTTTCGAGCTGAGAGACACATTTTGTCGCAACAACGCAGACCGCACCCAGTTTGATATAATTTGATATAAGAAACTTAGCTTAACCGGAAACTTGATAGTTTGTTAAAAAGGTTAACCAAAAAACTAAGACAGCTAGATTATAGCTAAAAGAGTAAAACGCCAACTAAATAGCTGGATAGAAAGCTAAAAAAAAAAACAAGCCAGATAGCTAGCTAGAAAGGTTACATTTAGCTCAATAACTAGCAAAAAATGTTAGCTAGATAGCATGAAAACATGTAAAAATCTAGATAGGTAAAAAGACACAAAACTGAGACTGTTTATATAACTTCCTGTGTTTATTATTCAAGCAACTCCACTAAAATATATCAATGACAAATAATATCGATGACATGACCTGCAAAATAGGTGCAGTATAGTTCAGTGCAAATTTAAATTTAGTATTGTGACAGCTTTGGGGAAGAAGCTGTCTGAGGAAGTGTTAAATATTTAGTGCCTCCTAGTGGTACAAAAACATTTCATCCAGTAAAAAAATGGTAAATGCTCTTCATTTATGCAGCGCTTTTCAAGTCAATTAAGACCTCCCAAAGCGCTTCACACTTACCCATTTACACACACACATTCACACACCAATAGCGGCCATGCAGCCATGCAAGGCGCCAAGCTGCTTATTCGGGGCATTAGGGATTCAGTGTCTTGCCCAAGGACACTTCGACATCAAACAACATTGATTTGAATACTAGGTGGAAATAGAGTTTGAGACCCCTTTCTTAAGCCCTGCACACACCTGATGCCCACAGTGTGCGATACTCCTGAAGTGGAAATCGGCATGGTGCCACGAGGAGTCGGGAGTTTTCTACATGAAGCCGGCCCACTCAGCTATGGAGGAGGAATTTGAATAATTGGAACGGCAGCGAGCTCCTATGATGAATTTTTATGGGAAGAAATTCAGATATATGTTGAAAAGTGAACAGACAACACAACAATTTAAATTCCAATGCACATATAGATGAAAACATTTACCGTTATCAGTCATTTCAAAGCTTGACTACACAGTTGCCTATTTCAATCATCAAAATCCTAATAAGCAAAGCACTTGTCACTGCAACTTTGTTTATAGATGGATACTTTATTCATCCCCGTAGGGAAATTCACACTTCCAGCAGTCTACCCCGTTGTATATTAACAGATGAACATGATGCCCTAGGGGTGCTTGTAGCGAAGTGGATGACGTCACGCCAGTCCAAAAGTTCGACATCCCTGCGGCAGATGGAAAACTTTTCTTTGTGAAAATCAAGGGATACACCACCTCGTGTTAGCAAGTCCGCCTCCTCTCCGATTCCCCCCGGCTTTCGTGTCTCTGTTTAGCGGCGTTGAAGCCGGATTTATGACTATCTTTGTCAATAGACATGAGAATTTTCTTTTCAGTGTTCATCAGCATGAAGACAGTGATCTTCTTAGGCTAGTTTTCACAGATTTTAAAGCAGAGAAACTCTGCTCACAGGCAAACTGAGTAAAAGAAAGGATCAACAGGACCGTATATGCCAGCCAAATGACATTGTAGGCATATGTAAGGAGGTTATATTGTGAGTGGACCTGGTCTTGTATTATTTTTCATCCCCCTAAGATATAATAAGTATAATAATAAGTTTTCTTCTAGCATTTATCCTCTTGTTTATTTACTGCTTTTTTTCCTTCCATTTTTTTCAATTTTTCTTGTATTTTTTTAAGTCTTTTTTTTCCTTTATTGTTTTTATTTTTTATTTTTATTTATTTTATTTATTTTTATTTTTTCATTGTTGTCTTTATTTATCCCCCAAAGTTCTTTTGTGCAAAATGTTACATTATCTCATCTTATTAGCTGCACCGCTTATCCTGAGTAGGGTCGCTGGGGTGCTGTAGCCCATCCCAGCAATCATTGGGCAGTAGGCAGGGGACACCCTGAACTGGTTGCCAGCCAATCGCAGGGCACACAGGGACAGACAACTCGCTCGCTCATTCACACCAAGGGACAATTTGGACCGGCCAATTCACCTGAAATGCATGTCTTTGGAATGTGGGAGGAAACCGGAGTGTCCGGAGGAAACCCACGCAAGCACGGGGAGAACATACAAACTCCGCACAGTAAGTCCGGTAGCTGGATTTGAACCCACACAGGAGGTCCCCAAGACCTTAGAACTGTGCCGCACACGCGCTAACCACTGCGTCACCGTGCTGCCCATTTTACACTATATTTTTTAATATATAGAGAAATCAAAAACAATCTGAAAAAGCTTTGGGGATCCAACAGAGCCGTCTCTTTTAAGTGAGCTGAGCCAAAAGAGACGCATCTTGAAAGAGACCGAATTCCTATTACTACAAGCTTATTTGAGTAAGAGGAGCAACTACCCGATAAAGGCAGTTAACTGCTAAATTGTGCAAACACGTATCACAACACACAACCTGGGACACAAAGATGACAGGAAAAAAGTGCAAGAGTCAAATGCATAATAAGATCTTTTAGCATGTTTCTATTTCTTTTCCTGGCTTTTTTGGCTCCACCTAGCACCTTTCTGCCCTCCATCGTACCTGCCTCATATTATTCATCCTGTTCTTTCTTCATTTTACCGCTACAGAAAGTAAGACTAGTGGTAGGACAAACCAAGCTCCAATTTGGGAGGGTAATATTCTAGATGGTAAACTTACCTCATCTGTTGCGCTGAATGTGGCCAAATAGCTGTGTAGTGAATGAATGCACGAGTAAGGTAAGATATTTCAAGTGACAGATATTCAAATTCTTTTTCTCATCCAGCCAGCCTAAACTCCATCTTGACTTGGTCATCTCCCGTTCTTCCCAATTAGCCACTCCGGCATCGGCGTCCAATATCCAACATGTTTAATAATTCGGGCGTTCGGTTGCCGAATTCCTCAAGTGTGTAGGAGAGGGAGAAAACCGGGGAGCTGTTCTCTACAACGCAAGCAGTTTAAATACAACACAATGGCGTCTGAAAACATTTATGATGCCCTTCTTTAAGAGAAATTAGTCCATGTTTTTTCCAACTTTAGTTATACATAAAAGAAGCAAAACGGGAGGTTTGATAGTACTTTACTCAATATTTACAACAAACTCACAATATATCAACTTTTTCACAAAAATTCCTTAATTGATACATGCCAATTGAACAGCACTGAGAGTAATCCATCCAAAAATACTGCACATAACTTTCCATATCATCAGCGTCAATGTTAGGTCGCTGAAGTTTATTTTGATCTTTGAGGAAGGATAACAAGCAAATCAAATATGGTCCATAACCACGACGACCACAGATGACAAAAAAAAAACATGACATCCTACATCCGCATGGATGCTTGAAATCCTTGAAAATACTTGAATTTTTGATTTTGTTTTCAAGGTGAATTTTGGGTGAAGTGCTTGAAGTTGCCATTGCCATGTTTCTTGACAAGTCTATAAATAGACCATGAAATAAATCAAGAAAATGTCTGATACACATATGCTCTCAGTCATCGCCCCATACTGGTTGCCCCCAATAGGATAGCTCTATTTAGAAAACCGGCTCTTTTGGCTCTGCTCACTGAGATGCTCCAGAACGGTTCCTCCGATTCTTTGGTTTTTCTGCTTTATAAAATTACAGCACTATTTTTGTCTTCCGTATTGGACTCCATTATTACCCAGCACCTATAGAGCCCTTTCTGTGTTTGTAAACAAGTGTGACTTAGCCAAGCTGCGCATTCATTGTTGAAGCAAAATGGCAGAATTCATGTCAGTTTATAGAAGCCCATTGACACAAAAGGAACATAGATCATGGCTAGGAACAGTTAAATACCACAAAGTATGTGCTAGCAGCAAGACAGCAACTTTCGATAAGCGCTGGATTTCCTCAAAAGCTACTAGAAAAATTGGCCTTGAGAGTGCTTGAATTTGGCCATGAAAGAGGTGCATGAACCCTATGTATGTGTTGCAATCTGGCACTAATCACAGTATGGTTGCCTTGGCGCTCTTGACACAATTTACGTGACACAGCCTTCATTCGTTTTTGGTTTCGGCGCAGTGGTTAATATGTGCTCATCTTTGTAATCACGATCTTGGTCACGTGATTCGAAAACGGCTAAGGTAAATAACTCAGATTAGAACTGAAAAACAGACGCCGCCAGATGTGCGGGAACACCACGTTGGCAGCCAAAGGAGTCAACGCCAAATTCCACACACGGTTGACACCAGGTATGCGTTGGGCTTTAATTTCTGATTAGATACACGTATTGATAAAAAGGGTAAGGGTTAGGGTCCATTCGGGCAATTATTATTTGCCTTTGAAATTATTTTTTCTACGAGGAATAAATGTTTCTTTTAGACAGCCACATATATTTTAAAATGAAATTCAACAAAATGACCAAACACATTCTCCAGATAAAACATTATTTAACACACCTTATTTTACTTGATGAAAAAAATCCATAAAATAACACCAGAGCCAGTGTCCTGTATCAATACAATTATACTGTAGCACCTAAAACGTGTCTCCCTTCCGCAGCTACTTAAGAGTGTCGAGGCTCATTTTTGCCCTAAACAATAGTTTCAAAACAAGGTGTGAACAAAGATATTTCATTAAAATGTCCCAAAATACTGCAAACAAGGATACCAACATGGTTACCTTCAGTGCAGACGGCACTGGGTAAAAAGTGTGCGTGCACCCTGTGTATAGCTCCACCCATTCCGTTCATCCAATCAAATTGCTCTAGGTGCTTTGCTAGAGCTTTTGGGTGTTTACAGTTTGTTCTGTGGCCTTTCATTATAAAGTGTATCCACAATGAACATAAGATTGTTTGATGAAATTCCATATAAAGGATTCTTTAGCGATTTACAGCCAAAACAGGGTTTATTGGTGTGACAACTTCACTGTAAACTGTAGTTAAGACAATACTTTATATATACTGTACCAAACCTTATGATTAGTCAGTATAGTCTCGGCTTTGCAGGTGCCAGGATTGGCCCCGCCTGTATCAATGCAGCAAATAACTGCACATATTCAGTTTCATCTCGGTACTCAAATATATATGACTCGCCAGCCATAAATTCCCAATGTAGTGCCGCATCCGGGACTCCAGGCTTGGAGTCAGGTCACAACAGAATCTAGCTGGTTCTCGCTGTCTCTGTCGTCTGGATGAGGACAACCTGCCGTGAAGTCCAGATCAACTGCAAAAAAGGGACCTGGTTTTCTTCATGTGCTGCTTATTTTTTGCATCCCCGTAATTGATACGTAATCCTTGCACTAATACACATTTCATGGTGCACTGTTTAGGTGTAGCATGCACCTGTCCTCTTGGGCACGACCCGTAGGGGGCAATGACGCTTCATGGGACAATGTCATACGAACTAATGCCAACTGCAGTAAATCGAGAGACAAGGAGAAATGCAATGGCAAAGCGAAACCACCAGAGAGCAGTGTCTGCATCATTTTTAAGCAGACTTGTTGAAAACAATGGCAAAAGTTTCAAGCATTAACAAGCACTTCAACCCCAATTAAAGTATTTTTCAATCCATAAAAACACATTAAAATTCAAGCATTGTCAAGGATTTCAAGCACCTGTACAAATCCTGTACTTGAGAAGCGCTGCGTTTGTAATAGTACAAGGTCTACATGCGTTATCCAGGCTGCTATATAAGAAAATAAGAGATAAATAAATTGCACTGCTTATCAAATATTTGGATATAATCAGATACTGGTCTTGGGATTGATATCTGACGGATATCAAACACCAATGTTTAATCAACATGCCCCTAATTTGCACGTCCGTCTGACAATTTGGGGCCGTGGAGTTTGCATGTTCTCCTGAGACCTTAATGTTATTTTTCACATATGATGTTGAACTGCTCTTTTGCCTGGCTGGTTTGAGTTTGTTTGGGGTGGGGTTTTAATTTTGTATGGAAAATTGTTGAACACCCAGTAAAAATTGAGATTTGAAAAGAAAAAATGGGCACCTTTTAAGGAGATTGCATTGGATGGCACTTTGTTATTTTGACTATTATTGCACACTGTAGTTCGTTATTTTTTTCTACAATGATGTTTACATCACGAGTAGCAAACCTTTTTAAAACTGAGAGTTACTTTTTTGTTACAGATTAACAAGAAGGACTACCAGTTTCGTATGCATTTCTACAATAACATGTTATTACTATGCTGTTTCTATGTCGTTACTATATTATCACCAGGTTGGAATTATTAGAGGTTAATATAGGCTCAGTCAACCACAAAGCAGCATGCCACTTAGAAATCAAATTTCCTAGATCACAATGACCAGTGATATCTTTTCAGAACCAGTCTGTGGGCTACTCAGGTGGTCTAAGGTGGCCCCACATTGGAGACCCCTGCTTTACATCATTGTCACTATCGGCCAATCCTGTTGCTGTTCTTTGATTTCCACACCCTTTCGAGCAGCTCTGCTTTTGTCTCCTATGAGATTTGATAAAAAAAACAAGGCTCAGAAGAGAGCCGATAAAACATGGTGGAATCGTTTATCTGAGGTTTGGCTTCTCTCCCTGTAAGTTCAAAATCCATGGATGTCTTCTCTCTTTTGAGGGTCTGATAAACTTTCAATTTATCGGTAGGATTGCGAGTTCATTTTCTATGCGCCCCGTGATTGGCTGACAACCAGTGCAGGGCGTTACCACGATCACCCTATGAAGATAGCCAGGAACTAGAAAATGGATATTCCGTACCCACAATGGGCATTTGACAATGATGCCTGTTTTTACCCCCAGGAATGATCAGTCAACACAGCATGGAGAAAAACAGACAACACTAATAATTCTGGAGGTTTAGTGTCCATTACCACCCTCTGATAGAATCCGGTTTGGTTCTGAGAACTTGGCTGTAGCAATGTAGAACAAAGTTGGACCGGGCACCAGGACCAACAGTGGTAGATCCAGTTCCAGCTTGTCCAGGCGTGAGATTGAGATGATGCCGTATGCGTGGAGCAACCAGTGACTGAACAGGACCACTAAGCGTTTCTTCTTAGCAACCAGGTTTTTAAAGGACTGTTTGGAAAATGGCACAAAAACAAGAGAGGAAAAAACAGATTGTTAGAACCGTCTAGGCATAGAAACATTGTGGTGGGTAGGTGGCTCTATCCTTTAACCACAAGCGCCCATCCCTCCTCTTCGGGCCAACAAATGTTTCCAACCCTTAAGTCTATAATATAAGTTTACCCGTTCTTAATTAGGTAGAATTTCACTGTAGATTGACAGTTACCAGGAGCAACGGGGGAAATAACATTTTTATTACCAAATCAACAAATTGACCAAAACAAGGACTTGAAAGGACTTTAATTAAAAGCCTGGAAGCGAGCACATTGCGGAAGTCTGAATTTTCCGACAGACACATCGCATTTATCTGTCAAAACTAATTTTTCGACCTACATTCCATACTTGTTAGTTTATTTATTGTGATGTTTTCATAAACATCACAATTATTTTGAAATATGTATAAACACGCAATGACGCACCTTCCTGGAATCATAATCACAGATATCTACAAAAGACTAGATACGTTAGCGAGCAGTAGCAGGGCGCTAACTAACGTGCCTACGTGGCAGCCATATTGGTTCGGTCAATGTTCCCGTTAAGGCAATGTATGTACATTGAAAACTAATCATAACTTGGCTCATTTTTCAATCGATTTTCATGCGGGTAACTTTGTTGTCAACGTCAAGAGAGGCTGTTATTACAGATAATGAATTAAAACGTATGAAAACGGAAAATTGCTTTTTTATTATAAAAAATGAACAATTAAAACAGTTTATGAACACTTAGACTCAACTGCGTTGAAATTTTAACAGTTTATATGAAACTCAATAGAAGAGTTTTAGAGGATATTTTCGGAATTTCTTTTAAACTTGTGTAACGTTTTTTAACCAAGTTTATTTTGTAAATCAAGGTACAGTGGAACCTCGGTTTTCGAACGCCTCTCAGTTCGAACAAATCGGAGCCCGACCAAAAATTTCAAGAAATTCTTGCTTCGCTGTTGGGTCAAAAAATCTGAGTTCGAAACGCCGGTAATGCGTGAATGCGTACGCTAAGGTGCCATGCTTTCACTTTTAATATGGGTGTCTGAAGTGTTTTAGCCCCAAATTATGCCCCAGAAGAAAGTCAGTGCAAGCAGCAAAGTTGCTACATGTGAAAAAAGATAAGTAGTGCGTACAACTACTCCACCTGCGCTTTCTGCTGACCACCACAAAGGTAAGAAATCCTATTCATAATTATTTTCTTTATTCTTTTTTTTTTATTTTTACACGTTCATGTTAGCGTAATCTTTCGTATGGAAGATTATGATAACGCGAACGTACGATTAGCTTGGGTTAGCTTTAAGTTTACGTTAAACATTCATGGTGTTGGAACAGGGCCCCCTTTCCAATGAACCGCTCACCACTTGTTGTGGAGACCCGGGTGCTAAATGACTTGTAAACGACCTGATTTTTTTTACTTTTACACGTTCATGTTAGCGTAATCTTTCGTACGAAGGATTACGATAACGCGAACGTACGATTAGTCTGTGTTAGCTTTAAGTTTACATTAAATATTCAAGGTAAACATTCATGGTGTTGGAACGGATTAAAACGATTTACATTATTTTTAATGGGAAAAATGATTTGGGTGATCGAACAGGGTTCTGGAACGGATTATGGTCGAGAACCGAGGTTCCACTATAAATGAAAAACTATTAAATATATATATACACACACACACACACACACACACACACACACACACACACACACACACACACACACACACACACACACACACACACACACACACACACACACACACACACACACAACCATATACTTATAAACCATATAAAGTCAATTTCCATTCTTGGCAAAAAAATAAAATCAAAATCATGTATGTATAATAATATTAAAAAAAAACACAAAAGTTAAAGGAAGTCATTCATCTAGTTTTGATGTCTACTTAAGTGAACATGTAAAACTAGAAAAAAAGTTATTGAAAGCCTGTAAAAGGACTGCTTTACAATTTTTTTGGATCAGGGGATGGTGTAATAATAGTCTATGGTTTGCAATGATCTGTGGTCTGTGCAGCCCTTTGAGACTATTTTTGATTAAGGGCTATATAAATAAACATGACTTGACTTGTGCTTCCACCATGTAAATCAAGGGAAGTAATTCTGGTGATGGGGTGCAATGTTATTTAAAAAAAAAAACATTGAAACAATGTAAGCTACCAAGCGGGGCTGGAGCTACAAGATTCAATAATGAAATTAATAGAGCCCAAAAACATTTTTACCAATGAAAGGTTATTCCAGCTTTCCGGGACGCTATGGTACGACGTTAAGTGCATCCATAGGCAGCACAATGAGCCAGCATTCTCTTTTGGATTTTTTGGCTCCGTCTACATTTACTAGTATACTCAGATAGTTTGACCAGACAAGCTGAGCAGTAGGCACGACGTTCAAAGGATATGTCCTATCTAGTGTTTTATACAGTACAGATCTGCGATCGTAAATAGTGAGGCGCGAGAGTGACTGTGGGCGCTGGGAATTGTGGGAGAGAGTTTCGTTTACTTCCTGTTTTACGCACACTCAGCGTACGCATCCTGACACGTACGATGAAATACAGACAGGGCTCAAGAGGTAGAGCGCTCGTCTTGGGACAAAGAGATCGCAGTTCGAATCCAAGCTTCTCCGAGTTATATGTCGAAGTGTCCTTGGGCAAGACACTAAATCCCTAAGGCCCCCCGATGAGCAAGTCGTTGCCTGATGCTGCTATCGGTTAGTTAGTGTGTGTAAAAGGGAAAGTGTAAAGCACATTGTAGAGCGCTTTTGGAGGTGTACATTGACTTGAAAAGCGCTATATAAATGCAGAACATTTATTCATTTACATTTATAAATAATTGATTTGATTGAGACTTAAACAAAATTCAAGATCTTTTCACAACCTGAATTTGCGGTTATCAAACTGAAGACCTTTTTAAGTTTTTAAGTCCCTTCATTGCGTTTAAAAGAGACATGAACAACTCAAAAATAATTTGAGTAATCTCACCTGTATCTTAGAGGCAGACATGTACACAGCCAACGTGAAAAGCGACAGGACGAGTATTATATAAGGGAAGGCATAATCTGAAACAAACGTTCATGAGACCTGATCATTTTCGATGGTCAAAATTATAAGAGGAGATCAAGGAAAATATACTCACAGAGAAGTCCTCCACCAACAGCCTGAAGCACAGTCAGGATGGGGTAGAAGTAAAGAGCGGCATAAATGCTCTTAAATCGATCTGATTTCCCTAAACCGCATGCTATCTTTTTAATCAACAATGGGCGAAGCAGCATCATCAGCACCAAGCAGAAGGCATAATAGATTAAAACAATGGTATAGCTGAGGAAGAGAAGAATCAGGAATTCAGCCATAGAATATATACACTTCACACATAACACAAATACAAGGCATAAAAAAACTCAGTTTTGTTCAGGGACCGGATACAGACTTAATTTTGAAAAATGTAAACGCCAAATACTTCAGTACTATGCTTTATTAATGAGCCTACATTTGTAGTCTACCCTACAAAGAATAATCTCAGATGAAACGGGATCTTTTCTAGGCACGACACATTTATTCACAAACAATCGAAAATACATATTTGCATGTTTGGCATTGGATGTGTTTACAACTTGTTTAATAAAACAGTTGAATAAATGCAGCTTTTCATCTGAATCAACTCACCACACTAAAACGCAAGTGGGAGCGATGAATCAAATATACTTTCCTCAATTGCCATACTGCTTTTAATGAAATATAAAATAAATTAGGGATCGACGGATATGGGTTTTTCAGGGCCGATACCAATTATTAAAATTATTAGGCGGCCAATAACCAATATTTGAAGCTGATATTCATTTGAGGTAAAAGCTTAGAAATTGGCACAAGAAATTTTGATTAATGCAAAATAATTTATAAAATATTTGTTATGAATTCAAATCAAACTTTATTAGCTCTGTGGACCCTTTAATAGTAAATAAAATACAATTTCAACACAACTAACATGACTAATCTTCACTTTAATCAAACACTAACAGTGCAGGAAATAAAATTAGGCTAAGCAGAAACTTGTATAAAAGGTACTTAAACTTCAATAGCTCCCTGAAACATTTTACAATAGCCTAAATAAATAAAATACAATACAACCCATATGACTTAAATTAAGTTAAAACAAAATTGAAAACGTGGGCACTCCCGTTTTAGAGCCAGACTTATGAACTACTGTTGTGATAAGAGGTCATCATTTCCACTTTAAAATGCTTTTTATGCTCCCTGTAAATCACACACACGCATGATTAACGAACTAATGTTATGATAACAGCTAATACAGCAGTTTCCACCTTATGGTACCGTTCTAAAAAAAGTTAATTACACTTTTTACACTCTCTCTTAAACGCAAACACGCTTTTAAATCACAGACACAGGGCATGTCATGACCAGTTAGCTGAGCTGCCGCTCTCTCCTGCTTCCCCTGGTTGTTTATCCAACCAGTAGGCGCATTTGTGCTTTTGCCTGCCTTGTGAATTTCCCTATGGAATATAGGATCCATATATTTGCTCATATCTCAAGATGTAACTTTTGTTTACAAACTATAAAACTATTGTAAAAGTTACATGTTATATAAGATAAGCATTGTATGAGTAGAAAAATAAAGTGGTAATATTTGTTTCTGTATGAATACAGTACACCCCAAAATATGGAGCAGCTTTGTTATTCAAATGATAAAAGGTAATCCACAGGCTGCTTTGTGTCAGCATCATGTCCATTAACAGTTGTTTTAAAATGGCCAACATATTACACTTCTCAGAAACACTTACAGTGGGTAGACAGCCTCCTGGGTGCAATGTAAAGTGTTGATGTAGTCTGGACTGGGATTATACAGCATGGTGTACCAGTCTGAGAGCATCTGGACTCGACAGGAATGAATGCTGAGCATTCCTATTGGCTCCGTGACCAACAGGGTGACCACAGCAGACACACTGCACTCCAACAAGGCTGTGATGTGCTGCAGCAAAGCACTGGAACTGATATCAGGAATGAAAAAAGGAGATAATCATACACAAAATGTTAATTTGTCATGACTTTTCTTGGAAAATGATTGGCTGGCTACTTCACGTTTAGCCATAAACTCTTCATTCATTTGCATTACTGCACAGAGACCACTTGCTACTTTGGTTTTTGCTGGTTTACTCCTTCGCATATTTTTATGTAATTGATTTTGTCTTTGTGCTGAGTGGGTGTGACTGTCTGCGCGGCCTTGATAGGCTGGTGTAAAGCATCAGTCAAAAAACGGGCGGGCGCTGCCTCCATAAACAAACGGGCAGGCATAGCGACCGCTAGCTTTTAGAGGCTTGCTAAATTGAAAATAAATTCATCAATTAAATAGGAAGACCAAAGAACAAAAATAAATGATCACCAGATGGTGCTTTGAGGATTATTATCGGGTTCCAAAAGCAACACAGGCGAAGGCAAGAGCTGTGTTGCTGGTCAGGCCTACTGCTAACTGCTAGGCTAACTCTAAGAAACCTCCGCTGCGGACCCTGTATCTTGCCAAAGCCAGGTCCATTAAAATATGGATTTTATGAAATACATTTCCCCCCAGAAATGCCACTGCGACTTATACATGTTTTTTCCTCCTTAATCATGCATTCATTCATTAGCTCGACTTCAGAGACTTATCGTCCAGAAAATATGGTACACTGATGGTTTGCAAAGTAGACATTGGGCATCTTGGCGCTCAAACGGTGATGCACAAATATTTAAACAGCATGTCAGACAGTTGAAAGAAACTGAGTCTGACTTGACTCGGTAATATTAAAGTACATTTAAGCCAATACGGTTTTAATGCCATGCTTTGTACATTTCTACGCTTTTATTTCACTTTAAAAGAGCGCCTCAGTGTTATGCCAGACTGTCCCACAGACATGTTTGAAATAAAATGCATCCAGTCCCAAGAACAAAGTCAAATGTTAAAACGTTAGAACCGACAAACGTCAGTTGCTAAAAATGTTTTTGAATCGTTCAGTAATTTTGTTACAGACTTACAGTTGACAGATTTAACTTTGCATAATGCACATAATATTCAGGGTTCGAGCCTTTTTCATGGCTAAATTCAACGACTTTCAAGGCTAATTTTTACATTTTTCTAGTACCTTCAAAAAAATTGACAACTAAAACAAAGTCACTATCTTGTTGCTAGCACATAGTTTGGGCTATTTCGAGCTGATCTTTTTGTGTCAATGGGCTGCTTTAAACTGACATGAATTCTGCCATTCTGCTTCAACAATGCACGCGCAGCTTGGCTACCTCACACTTGTTTAGAATTTTGGAAAGGGCTAATTTGGGGCATCATGTTTTTATTTTCCATTTGTGTTATATACTAAAAAAAAAAACAAATAATAATAATAAAAAAAAAAAAAAATCTGAAGAGTCGTTTGGGAGCCGAAAAAGCCTGCCCTTCTCTGTGAGCCAAGCCTAAAGAGCCGGTTTTCTAAATAGAGCTGTCCTTTTGGGTGCGTTAACGCTTCATAGGACAACACCATAACAAAAAGCCACAAGAGCAGGTGTGTCTGCATCATTTTTGGCATCACATTCTTTTTTTTTTTTTTCCTTCATTATTGAGGTATGTACAGTCAGACCCTAAGAAACATGGCAATGGCAACAATTTCGAGCATTTTCAAGCACTTGACCCAAAACTCAAGGATTTTCCTAACCTTGAAAGCACAACATTAAAATTCAAGCATCCGTACGAACACTGAATATTCATTTTCTTTAATATGATTATTCATCCGATTATTCGACGAATGGTTTAAATAGTCGGTGACTAGTCGACGATTAAAATAGCCGCTGGACAGAGCCTTAGTATAAATGCCAGGTTTGCATGACACGGATAACGGAGAATTCATGAAACCTAAAAACATTCCTGTTTCAAGAAATAAACCTCACCTTTTCTTACCAGAATACCACTCAATGAAGAACCAATGAAGCACAAGAGGTAGCATGGCCATAAAGCCAAGGTAAAGCCAGTCATAAAGTTGAGGCGATTCAGTGCAGCGTTCACACACTTTCTGGCCATTGGCCCGCTCTCCACGAGGGCAAACCTAAAATACAAAAAAATAATTTTAGTGAATAAAATCAACACACAAACAACTCTCTTGTTGAATTATGTTACCCAAATACAGCTTGTTTTACTCCCAAGATTTCTTTCAAGCACAGAGACCCCTCGCTACTTCACCTTTCAGTTTTCGCTGGTTCACTCTTCCGCGGGAAAAAATAAATGATAATTCTAAAAAAAAAAAAACAGATGCTTCCCACACTATTCGGGATTGTTTCGGGCAGCCTAGATTCAAGCCAATTTCACTTTCAATTAAAAAAGCATAAAAAAAAATAAATAAAAAAAATCAACAACGAATGCTTCTCTTATAGACTGCACCGCTTTTGCAAGATCAATTTCGCTGTGGCGAGGTCTGCTTGCCGGCTTGACTGTGAAAAAGAGGGATTATGGGGGGCGAAGGCAGACAAGTTTCACGTCGATCGGCCAGCAACCCGTGACTTAAGATCTCCAAAGCTGATTGGTCAATTCATATACTAGCGTCTTTTATTCTTTATTGTGACCGGACACCTGCTCTGCATTCTCACTGAATCTCGCCAAGAAGAGCGTGTCCTGCGGTTATACCGAAGCCCATGTTCTCACTTTCTCTAATTTTGCAGGGCTTTGATTAACGCAACCACCCCCCACAAAAATCAAATGAAAAATCAACTATTTTAAAATACATACAGCGTTTCAATTTGATCTCTCTCTCTCTCTCTCTCTCTCTCTCTCTCTCTCAGTCCGTCAGTCGGCAGGGCTTTGAGCAAATCTATAATTTACGGCTGTAAAAGAATTGTTAATATCAACTAAAATTGATAATTAAAAGTGTTGGAAACGACTTAGATGATCGATTTAAACAAGAGTGCCGCCGTGGTCCGTCAGAGGGCACCATAACACCCTATTTTGACGCACCAGGTCATTTCAGAGCCTAGTCCAGAATTATTTATAAAGAACTTTCCAGACACCGAAATTCAACTAAAAGAGCTGTATGAAAACATTAAATGTACAATAAGATGCAGAAATTTCGGTTATGAGTAGATAAAGACATATTTGACAAAAATAAAAATAAAAATGATATAATATTCATTTCATTAATTTGCCTTAAATGATTGTATAGAGATTTGGGGAAATACATAAGAGCAATATAGAATTGCATATTAAATTATATAGGAAAAGTTTAAAGGATTGTGCATAACGCCGGGTATGAAAAACATATAGTTTATAAAATTGATCATGTTAAGGTTTGAAGATGTAGGGAAACTTAAATCCCTATTATTAGTACAAAGCACATAAGCAACAAATATTCATTGTTTGATGCTCTAATGAGCAGACACTCATCATCTGAGGGGAATCCAAAACTTCAAGGTCTAATGTTCTCGCACTACATTGAAAAGCCATTGTGCCACCCAAAACAATTCAGAGGAGGAGCTCAAAAGTATCCTTTCTTTACATCAGTTAAAAAAAACATATACTTTACGTATTTTGAATAAGTATTATAAAGAAGAGGAATACATCAAGACTTTCTTTTGTATTATATGTTATACAAGTCACTAGCAATACTATTATAAGTTTAAAATGTAATTTCTTTGTTTTCTTATTATCCTTTGTGGGGTAAATTTATGTTTTCAAGTTTAGAGTTTGAAATTTGTCTTACCTGCGAGGAAAAAGACACATAGAAGATTTGGCTTCAGCCTACATCCTTTAGGCACATGTTTAAGTACTGTGCTATTATAATAAATAAGAAGCCACAAATCAAACAAACAAGAGATTCACCTTCTATGTTGACTCTCTCCAGTTTTTTTTTTGGGCACTTGGAAAAAGAAGTATCTTACATATTTTCAGGTGTATAGCATACATTTGTATGTGGGTCGGTAAATCCCTTAACCACTAGGGTTATAAAGGCACCATTTCCTGTGGAGTATCTCAGGCAAGTACAGCTGGCGGCGCCCATCCCTCTCCCGGGCAACAAATGTTTCCACCCGGTCTCGAACCAGGGACCTTTTGCGTGTTAGGCGAATGTGCTAACCAGTGCACTGTGGAAACAAACATTTGTATGTATTTATGTTTATTTTATAGCTGTTTGACAAAATATTTTATTTTTTGTTGTTTTGTGCACTATTTTTCAATATTTGAATACGGGGGAAATTTAAAAAGGTGTGTTTAAAAAAAAAATCCGATTCATAGATTAATCGAAAAAATAATCTAAAGATTATTAAAATAATTGTAAGTTGCAGCCTTACTTTAATTGTTATTTTGTGACAGTCATGAACTCTCAAGTCGGTAATGATGTCATCTCAAGGTAAGTTTGATCCTTGGGGGCTTTTATGAAGGTGCAACGCGACTTTACGGATTTTCACATTTTGCGGGTGGTTCTGGACCCTATTAACCGCAAAAACTGAGGGATCTCTGTATTCAATAATGCCTTTTTAATTTATTTTTTTACTTACCCCACAGTCTCTTTCCAGGGATCCATTGAAAACTATTCTACCACAGTAGAGGCCTGGGCATGTTGCAGTCATGGCAACAGATTCTATGGATAAATCAACAGGTGTCATTAAAGAAATATAAATAAAAGATTCAAGACATCATTCCATAGTTCATAAAAATAGAGTTTGAATGTGTACTGTAAAATAAATCGTCAAATTAGAGCAGGTCTACAGAGCTATATCGTTCTATATACAGACGCTGCCCTGCTTACGACCACCATTCGACTGGCCTTGGGGGTAGTGCGCCCCCTCCGAGACAGGGAGGTCGCTGGTTCAAGCCTCGGCTGAGTCATACCTAAGACTTACAACATTGGCGCTCGGCATTAGGGGGTTTGGTCACCTAATGACTCCCAACATATCAGTTGGGTTGAGTGAGGGGGCTGGGAATCCCCTCTTCTGTATCAATCTCCCAGAAAGAGTCAGAAATATGAACGTGTTCCTGACTCTAGCCACCTCCCACTAGGGGGCTATGGCTCCGGTGTGTGTATATATATATATATATATATATATATATATATATATATGTGAGTGTAAACATACAGTACTACGTGTACTGAATCTCCAGCGCGCTCAGAACTTTGACGTTTTTATTGTTTAATATCCTGTGCATCCATTTAATATAGTTGGTGTAAAGTGTATAGAAGAGGCAAACCGTTTATTTTTAAATCAAAGTGGAATAAGAAAGCTTGATGCGTTTTTTTCGGCCACTTTTTACCACGGAGGAGGACCTCTCAAAGCACCTCTTCTAAAAGTATGTTACACTTCACTTTTTTATGTTTATAAAGCATACTATTTTATGAAAAAGCACTAAAGGTTACTTATACAAGCCTTAATCATACTTATATAAACCTTAAATATACAAAATATAGTACTGAAGCAACTTACGAGCAAATTCAACTGACTAACGATTGTCTCATTCGTAAGCCGGGCAGCGTATATAATAATCTCCCAGTGGTCTCGCAGTCGCCTTCAACTTGTGCAGATTGCTGCTGCCTGTCTTTTAACCAACGTGCGCATATCCCTCCTGTTCTTACCTTCCCTTCATTGGCTACCCTTCCTTTTTAGAATTGATTCTAAACTTTTTAATGCTCGATTTTAAAGCTCTTAACCGCCTTGCCCCATTTGATGTACCTGAGCTTTTAACTGTTCACAATCCTGGTAAAGCTCTGAGGTCCATGGACCAACTTGTGCTGGAAGTGTCCAGATCAAAATATAAACGTTGTGGAGACTGTTCCTTTCCTGTTGTCGCCCTCAGGCTCTGGAATCAGCTCCCAGTCGAGATGTCTCATGGGCCTCTTTCCATTCAGGCTAAAAACGCACTTCCTCAGGATGGTTTTTAATAGCAGGTGTGATTTTAGGTTCAGAGCTCTGGGGGTGCTGAGCACCTGCAGTGTCTAGCTGGTTAAATACGTTTTTTTAAATGTTTTATTTCATTCAGAGTGATATCATGTGTAAAATTAATCTATAATAACATTTAAAATATTTTGCTAGAGGCTTTAGACTTAAAAGGCTGTGCTGCAAATAACCGAGCAAAAGGAGAGTGGGGCGAAAGCAGTGCTAGAACTAACCATTCCATGGGATTCGAGTATTTATCATGCTGCTTTTTTCACCGTTTTTTGGTCTTACTTTTAGATATTTTAGCTAGCATTATTCATTATATTTAAGCTTATTCTATTCTTTGTTAAGGAAACGAGTTTTTAAATTGTTATGATTTTTAGGGGTGCTTGAACGCTCCCAAAACAGGCTGGTTACGCCCATGCTCAGTAGTATGACGACACTTTTATTTGATCCTATTCAACTCTGTTGTATTTTATTATTTGTATTTTTGGTTTGGTTTTTATTTATTGCTTCTCTTATATTACTCTAATGCACTTTGGTACACTGAAATGAATATTGTAAAGGTCTGTATAAATAAAGTGCATTTACATAATGACATATTAAACACATATTAAGTTTGATGAGGACACTGTTGGAAATAATGCAGGTTTAGTAAAGCAAACTGCTGCAAGGCAAGTAAACCATTTGCACGCATTAGTGTTAGGTCCGGATTCTCTTCAGGGCATAGCATAAATATATATCATAGAAAATTGATTCTTATGTGTATTTTAAGGCATCAGCTACCTAATTTCCTTCGAATTAGCGAACCAGCAATGCAACCATTATCATTTGAGTACATGTAAAGCATGGATATTCAAATGTGAATATGTTGAGGAAAAACACTAACCTATCATGACGATCACCTCAATCCTCTCCGTTTTAGGGGTGGATAGCTTTTTAAAGGGAAAACGGGGTCACTACTGTCTTTGTCTTCTTCGTCTGTTTATTTTTGCCTGTTTTGGCTTCTTCTTCTCTGTGTAAAACGGCGGTTGGCATCGATCACTTTGACGCATTACCGCTCTCTATCAATACGGATACTTGTCCCCGTTCCGGTCATAGAAACGTCAGCGTGCTGTAGCAATCCGGTAGTGTTCCTACGTGGCGGCCATATTGGTCGGGTCAACGTCTTGGTTGAGGTAAATGTGTGTATATTCAAAATGAATCATTACTTGCTTATTTATAACAGATATTTACTGTATGTGTACTGTATATATAAAATACATATATGCTAATGAAAGATTTTACACATTTTACTATAAAGGATTTCGTACGATTAAATACAAGTTACATTTATTGAGTACAATGAAGATTTTCACTGAGTGGGATTCTGGTCACGCTGTTCCAATTGCGGAATGTTTTGACTAGGTACTTTTGATAACAGGACTCTGACGGAGGATGGCAGGCAATGTTTGGAGAACAAGGCCCAGATGACGTAGGAACTCTCTGTGTTGTTTTGAGTTTTTCCAGACATCGAGGCGAGGTGGTGGAGCCCATGTGGGGGCTTTAAGCACAGAGGAGGCTTGACAGAGACTCAAGCGACACTAATTCGGCCATATTCGATGGAGTACACTTAGTTAATTTCTTTAAGAAATTAAATATCCCCCGTGTGGAAATGCCGGTCTCTTGTCCATCTTTTCCATCAAGAAACGAGCGCGCATTGTTAGGTGAATGCAGGTTGTGTTTGGTTAATGGAGTCAGACAACTAATTCGAACAATTTGGTAAACGGTACATTTTAATGTTAATTCCTAACACTAACTATAGTGGCTAACTGGGAAGAATGGGAGATTTCCCGAAGGGCCAGCTCATGTCAATGTTGGGCTGTATGAGAAAAATAATTTTTCAGCTCAGCTTACTAAAAAGAGCCCACTCTTTCGGCTCCCAAAAGCTTCTCCAAATTGATTTTGTTGCTTTTATCAACAGAGCAAAAAATACAAGTGCATCCGGAAAGTATTCACAGCGCTTCACTTTTTCCACATTTTGTTATGTTACAGCCTCATTCCAAATTGTATTAATTTAATCTCTTATCTCAAAATTCTACACAAAATACTCCATTATGACAATGTGAATTTTTTTTATTTTTTTTTTTAACTTTTTTTGAATTTATTAAAAATAGAAAACTAAGAAATCACATTTACATAAGTATTCACAGCCTTTGCCATGCAGCTCAAAATTGAGCTCAGGTGTATCTTTTTTCCACTGATCATCCTTGAGATCTTTCTACAGCTTAATTGGAGTCCACCTGCAGTAAATTCAGTTGATTGGACATGATTTGGAAAGGCACACACCTGTCTATATAAGGTCCCACAGTTGAGTGTGCATGTCAGAGCACAAACACCAAGCATGAAGTCAAAAGAACTGTCTGTAGACCTACGAGACAGGATTGTCTTGAGGCACAAATCTGGGGAAGGATACAGAAAAAATTCTGCTGCTTTGAAGGTCCCAATGAGCACAGTGGCCTCCATTATTCGTAAATGGAAGACATTTGGAACCACCAGGACTCTTCCTAGAGCTGGCCGGCCTTCTAAACTGAGTGATGGGGGAAGAAGGGCCTTAGTCAGGGAGGTGACCAAGAACCCGATGGTCACTCTGTCAGACCTCCAGCGTTCCTCTGTGGAGAGAGGAGAGCCTTCCAGAAGGACAACCATCTCTGCAGCAATCCACCAATCAGGCCTGTATGGTAGAGTGGCCAGACGAAAGCCACTCCTTAGTAAAAGGAACATGGAAGCCCGTCTGGAATTTGCCAAAAAGCACCCGAATGACTCTCAGACCATGAGAAACAAAATTCTCTGGACTGATGAGACAAAGATTGAAGTCTTTGGTGTGAATGCCAGGCGCCATGTTTGGAGGAAACCAGGCACCGCTCATCACCAGGCCAATACCATCCCTACAGTGAAGCATGGTGGTGGTAGCATCATGCTCTGGGGATGTTTTTCAGCAGCAGGAACTGGCAGACTAGTCAGGATAGAAGGAAAAATGAATGCAGCAATATGTAGAGATATCCTGGATGAAAACCTGCTCCAGAGCGCTCTTGCCCTCAGGCTGAGGCGAAGGTTCATTTTTCAGCAGGACAACGACCCAAAGCACACAGCCAAGATCTCAAAAGATTGGCTTCAGAACCACTCCGTGAATGTCCTGGAGTGGCCCAGCCAGAGTCCAGACTTGAATCCGATCGAACATCTCTGGAGAGATCTGAAAATGGCTGTGCACAAGCGTCTCCCATCCAACCCGATTGAGC
Organism: Urocampus carinirostris; assembly: GCF_059441175.1. Classification (NCBI taxonomy): domain Eukaryota; kingdom Metazoa; phylum Chordata; class Actinopteri; order Syngnathiformes; family Syngnathidae; genus Urocampus; species Urocampus carinirostris. The sequence goes on from NC_142363.1 coordinate 8,704,948, forward strand.
TTGAGACTTATTGCAAAGAAGAATGGGCAAAACTGCCAAAAGATAGGTGTGCTAAACTTGTAGGATCATATTCAAAAAGACTTGAGGCTGTATTTGCTGCCAAAGGTGGATCAACAAAGTATTAAGCAAAGGCTGTGAATACTTATGTAAATGTGATTTCTTAGTTTTCTATTTTTAATAAATTCAAAAAAGTAAAAAAAAAAAAAAAAAAAAAAAAAAAAAAACTTTTTCACATTGTCATAATGGAGGATTTTGTGTAAAATTTTGAGATAAGAGATTAAATTAATACAATTTGGAATGAGGCTGTAACATAACAAAATGTGGAAAAAGCGAAGAGCTGTGAATACTTTCCGGATGCACTGTAGCTAAGAAAAAGGAAAAAAGACAAGGAAAAAAGAAATAACAGAACAAAAAAAATAAACTCAAAAAGAGAAACAATATACTACAAAAAAGGGGGGAAAATAGGCTACAAGAATCAAAAGAATACAAGTCAAATGAGAAAAAGGAAGGAAAAAGTGGGAACAAATAAGAAAACGAGGGAAAAAAATGCTAGACAAAAAAGAAACAAAAGAGGAAAAAGTAGAAAAGAAAAAAAAAGAAAAAGAAAAAAAAAATAGAACCTCCTGACAGATGCTTACCATGTAATTGCGCTGGTATATAAATTCCTGTTGAGCCTTTCTGTACTCAGGTTGCATGTGATCGTAGCTTCAATGTTTTAAAATCTGTGAAAACTACAAGCAAAGTAAGAATCTCAGGCACCTTTGGAGGCCTTCATGCTGATGTTCACTGTAATGAATTTTTTATTTTTAAGGACACTGATTATCTATTGAACTACCACAAAAAGGGTTAGTCAATTAAGGCCCCTATATTTAGAATAATGAGTTCAATGCCTTTTAAGACTTTTCAAAGATCAGTGGGAACCCGGTTTTACAGTCCAGGAAAGCAAACGTTGCTGAGAGTTGAAAGTGAAAAGTTGAAGACATGGAAAAAGACTGCCTTAGATCACAAATAATCAGACAAGAACACTATGTAACTCGGGCAGCAGACGAGTGGTTAGTGCAACTGTGTCACGGATCTGAGATCATGGGTTCGACTCTGGTAACCAGACTTCCTGTTCATCCATAGTCTCCCTTTACGCAGTGACATCTTGTGGTAAAGTGAAGAAATAAATGCTAGTTATTTTGTAGGGTAACAGATATTTCAGAATTTCTTTTTCATTTTGAGCATAATGTTACATTATTATTGGTATTGGGACCCCCCAAAAAACGGTCTCTTTTCATTTTCTCTCCAATATTTGTATTCCAATTTCACTTTTTATGTATATTTTTTTGCAAGTTTTTCTTCCTTTTTTCAAGTCCTTTACTAGTCTGAATCAATTCAACCCTCAATACCTATTTTATGGATATAAAATCCTTATTGCATCTACAGCTGTGACACACAAAAAAACATTAATATATACGGCGGCCAGTTACCGTGATCATTTTGGTGAATTGCCGCCCCCTATTTTTTTTTGTGAGAAACGTAAAATTTCTCTAGGCCCACAAGAATATTAACCAATTTGAAATTTGATTGGCTGAACCTTCAGAGATATCACAGCAATATTGTGCTGCGGGGACGCTTTCTCAAAAATGTTTAAAGGCCTATGGGCAAATTCCTGAGCCTAACAACAAGTAATCCTGAAATTTGATTGGTTAAATAGTGAGATATGAAAGTATACATCTGCAAGCAGTGCATACAAGTGAGAAGCAATGAAAGGAAGCTTACAATTAAAGTCTTAGAGTCTTCTGTTTACCATCATTTGTGGCTTTATTTATCAGTCATTAGTTAACAAAAGGGGCAGCACGACGGCGCAGTGGTTAGCGCGTGTGCGGCATAGTTCTGAGATCATGAGATTGAACCTCCTGTGTGGAGTTTGCATGTTCTTCCCGTGCTTGCGTGGGTTTCCCCCCACATTCCAAAAACATACATGTCAGGTTAATTGGCTGGTCCAAATTGTCCCTACGTGTGGATGAGCGAGTGAGTTGTCTGTCTTCAGGGTGTCCCCTGCCCACTGCCCGAAGATAGCTGGGATGGCCTCCAGCACCCCCGCGACCCTACTGAGGATAAGCGGTGCAGCTAATGGATGGATGGATAATTAACAAGAATTGGGTGGACAAAATATAATTTACATCAGGTATTTTTTTTTACACCAGAAGTGAAGGTTTTGCAGGCCCTCACAGCCCACTACTGATAAAAAAATCACAAGTACATTTTCAAATACAAAAATATGCTTTTCATTAAAATTCTGTTACTTATTTATTCAACACTTTTTGTCCACGTCATATTTGGTGCTGTGATCCTCTTATATTCCTAAAAGCTTCAAAGGGTAAAGTAGGTTTTATGGTCCAAATGCCTGTTATACTTCATATCAACTTTCCTTATAATTAAATGTTAGTGGATCCTTTATTATCATTCTGTCTTGTAAGTAGATGGGAGGAAATCATGGATATCCCCAGCACTTTGGTTTTGTCCACACTAAACAATCATTGTAAATACTGTATTGCTGAAGTAAAATCCATAGGTCACACTTTGTGTATGATTAATTTACAAAAAAGAAAATAACTTATACAAAATCATTTCTAAACATGATTTTGTGTTCGACAAAAAAAACAACATCAAAGTTGCTCAAAAGAAGTCCATGGAAGTGTTGACTGTTGTTTGAGACATTGCCTTGAGTCCTGATGAAGCTTCTTCAAACATTTTACAGAAGAAGAAAAAAAAAAAAAATCAGTACATTTAAAAACAACATGATTTTGTTTTGGGTTTTTTCTTGCTGTCATCGTGGCATAGCTCACTCCCATGCTTACATATTAGTTGAAACAGGAGCCACAGCGTTCCCCCAGGATTTTTCCATTCAAAATTAAGACTTTTTAAACTCCCTTAAATACCACATTCGATGAAATTTAGGTCCAATCGTGCACTTAGTCTGGCATACAGACGCAAGGGGCTGCCACAGAGGAGTGACTGGCTCCGGCGCCCCCCGGCTGCTACGGCGGGGAACTTTAAAACCCCGGCATCGGGACCGTGCTGGCACAGAGGGGGGACTGGTCCCCAACCCAGCTGCAGCCAATCCTAAGGGTGGGACTGAGGCGGCCGTGAGCAAGACCGCACTGTGGTCAAAGACGGGCATAGACCAACCAGGGTGCTGAGGAGATTTGCGTGCTGTAAGGAGGACAGGCCTGATTATCGGGAATGCCGCAGTGTACGCACTGACCACGCAGCGGAACCGAACCCCGCCGGTGACGACCCGGCCACACCGGTGCGTCAAGGCGACAATTTGCTCTGACCCTTGAACACGGAGGCGCGGAAGCAGGTGACTGTGTGAAGACCAGGCCAAACCGTCTGGGGTGGTGAGGGTGCAAACTGCCGCAACGGGTTGGGGATGTCAGCCAGGCGAACCCTTGATGACGGTCCGTGCTTATCTACCCCTGTTGAACCCCCTGTGCCAGACACCCCAGCCATGACAGTTTCAGGGCATCAGCTGCGTGACTTTGTTGCGGAGGGTATGTGCCTAACTGCCGCCATTACCCTTACCCACTCATTCCCTGGTACAGCCAGAACCCAGTTATACTTGGAATCACTCAACCTCAACAGGTTATACCTACACTTTCCCATCCCTAAGTTACTCTGATGACAAAAGCGGGTTAGAGATCGCTAAAGTGGGAGAAAATAAAACAAAATATTCCAACACAACGTTCCATACTTTGGTTGGTGCACTTATTATACAGTAATTAGCACTACCAAAATAAGACAGGGGGAAAATTAAGACACTTGAGAGTTAAATTTAAGACTTGTAGAAAAGATTTAAGACCTATTAAATGCCTTTATTTTTAGCTATGAAATTTGACTAAGTTTTTGAGACCTTGGGGGAAACCTGAGCCATCTTGTAAAGATTTTCATGAATGGGTAAAAAGCAGTATAAGTTAGGTAAAGTTAGTTGTGACAGGGCATCACTTTACCATTTCAAGTTTAATGTGGGGAGAGGGTCAATAAATCAAATTATTTCAACTGCAGCAGCACCTGTATGAAAGAAAAAAAAAGGTGTTGAGTTCTCAAGTTTTTCATCATTGTGAAAGATTAACTTCTACTGTATTTTGCAAGTACATTTTTTTGCTCTCACAATTACCTCAGTAAGGGCATTTCTAACACTAAGGATAAACCAATAAGGATGTTTTGGGGCCCAGAGTCATTTCATCTGGAGATTAAAGCCAAAGTTGCTACGAAACTTCAAAATAGACATCTCACATAAAAACAAAATACTTAGAACCAAATAAAGACATCTTGGGTGTTCCATTCTTGGGAATACCTTTAACCTGGGCGTGCAGAGCACTTGTTTACCTTATTGGTGGCCTCTAGTGAAGTTATTAGTGTATTTAGCTCTTCTCTGTTCATCTCTATGGTTGCAGGCTTGAGGGCTCCATTCTCCCTTATATCCAGATTAAGACTCAACAGTGGAGTCTGAAGAGCTGAGATCTTGTCACTGGACAATGCAAGCTGGATTTAAGGGATGCACAGAAAATCTCAGTTTCTTAATACATTGAAAATGTAAACATTACATAAAAACATTGTTTTTTACCTTGATTTAAGCACAGTGTTAAAACTTGTATAATGTGTGATTTTTAATTCAAAAGTATTTGAAAAAAAAACCCTAAATTTTCCCCAAAACATTTTGATTGTTTTATTATGCAAATGTTAAATGTTGTACTTACAGGACAATATTTAAGTTGCTACTTACTGCCACTGATATTTTGTTCACCAAACAATCTCATATATACTGATGCAGTTTTTAAAAAGAAGCTTTAAAAAAACATTTTCACCATCTTATTAGAACTGCAAACTCAATGATGTTCGCTGGGTTCAGTAAAACAATGTGTCGTTGAATCAAATATAACCATTCTCCCTCAATCTGGAACTAACTACATACATTTTGAGGTATTTTATAACAATAGTCAGTTTTTTTTACACTCATTAAGATTTAAACACAAATTACGCTTTTTTTTTTTTTTTTTTTACAAAAAACTGTTGATGTGGCAATAAGATCTTAACTCCCCAAAAAAAGACATTTTATTTGAACATCACAAACACTGGAGGCAACCTAATGTAGCTAAATGCTATAATATTCAAGATCACAACTAGTAGTACACTCGTAGGCTGTATATAGCGTACTACAGTAGCCTTAGAGTAATGAATGTTTTAGACTGTAGAGGTAAGATCATGGGACCGGACCCAATCCCTGCCTGAATTTCATAAAATGTCAATCATCAAGTCCAGCCACGCCAGGCTTCTCTCTCTCTCGTCTCTTTTTTTCTTTGTGAAGGAACTGTACAGCATGCACTAACTCTTACTCAAGTAATTATTTGGATGACTACTTTTTATTTGTTCTTGAGTGATATTATTCTGAAGTAACAGTACTTTTACTTAAGTAACACTTCGGCACTGAACCTCAGCGCCACACGTACTTCGGTGCCGAAGTGCACACTTGATTCGAGGGACGAAGCCCAAAGTCAACCCAAAATTGCACCTTGACGCTGCATTTTGGTGTTGTGCGCACTTCAGCCCAAGAAAGTGTACACTTTAGCGCCATAGTACGTATGAAGGCGAAGTGCAGCTTCGGGTTTACTTTAAGCCCAGTCCTTTAAATCAAAATAATCACTGGTTTCGGGCTTTTATGCCCGCAAGCAGAGTCAGGTCGAGCTGGATTTTTTTTCGGCCTGATCTTACCTCTAATAGTGTGCTACAGTAGCCTTATTGTAATGCATGTTTATTGCATATAGTTGTTCACTGATTGCTGTAACTACAGCATTATTGGATTTCCCCGTGTAAACAAATGTTTGAATTGAAGTTAAAATCTGACTCCCGGTCTACTGTTTGTAAGTCACACATCGAACATTTTCTGTCGGGTGGCTTTGGGGAAACTACAAAATACCACACTCATTAGTCATGTGAAAGTGAAAGATTAGTCATCTTAGTTGTGTTGAAATTCTTATTTATTTGCTGTAAGTTTCTCGGACCAATATTAAAGTTTTATTTGAATTCATAACATATATTCTTTGTTTCTTTTTTTTCATTTAAAATTTATTATGCCATGTTTTAAGCTTTTGCACAAAGGAATATCAGCTTCAAACATCGGTTATTGGCCTCCTCTAAATACAAATAATCGGTATTGGCCCTGAAAAACCCATATTGGTCATTGCTTGTATTGTACAGCTATTTTTTGTGCATAGGTTTTCTTGTTTACTTTTGTTAAGTGGCTGTGTGAATAAATAAATATAAAAATAAAAAGCCACAAACACACGTGTGAATAATGATGCGATTTTTAAAACGAGAAAATTTTGGAAGTTGATCAACCGTGTGGTATACGGTTTTTGATAGTATTTCTTGGCAAATTTTCTTTTGTGTTTTATACACAGAACTCAAAATCATGTCGGATGATGTTGAGCATAAACTCACCTTTAGCTGCCAGTCGAAGTCCTGTAATACAGCAGAGGAGATAGAGTTGGTTCTGGCAAGCAGAGCATGGTAAATCTCCTCTCGTCTGGCTTTAAGCACATCGAGTGCAATTCCTGAGTGGCTGCTTTTCAACTCTTTCAGGCCAACCAGTACCTACACATATTCATTAAGAAACATTGGGAATCTCACACTACAAGACGAAAGCTTATCACCATCAGTGTTGGGAGTAACATGTTACAAAGTAATTGCGTTCGTAAAACGCTATTACTTTTCTCGATAATGAGTACTGGAACACGTTATTGATAAAACGAAACTCGCCGGTCATTACATGATGCGTTATTCCGCTACTATTTAAAATCAGATCGTGGATTATGTCTTAAAATCGATGATGGTTATTCCTTTGCTCACAAATCAACAGATAATCCTCAATCCGCCAACAACACATCCCTGATAACCTTGTGAGAGTGAGCTAGTTATATGTACAAACTACAACTGAGTAGTCACGGTGGCGCCCTCTCAAGCACAGAGTACGAGGACGCATAATTGATCCCTACTGATATTCTGATATTCTCCCTACCAGATATAGTAACATTTAAGTGGTATTACCAATTAGAAAATAAAATACTGAAATCAGGGGGTCAGTTTATAAGCGGGTATTTGTTGCGAATGGTAGGCATCGTGTGGGTTGCTTATACAGAAACAATGAAATCACTAGGGCGAATGTGAGCACAGAATTGATGGTGATGTAGTGCAGTTTTGGTATTTTTGTTTGTAAAATCATTTTTGCAATACACCAAGCCTAGCGAAACAAATAAATAAATAAATAAAATCGCGGACATTCAAAGATGTTTGAGATCACCAGGGGACTTAATGGTGATCATATCTTGAATGCCAAGAGTTTAAGCTTTCCAAATGTATTTGGTATGACGTATTTCAGTTACTGGTGACATTGTACAGACATATATTTATCAATTGTGAGGGTGAGCTAGTTATTTGTACCAACAAACTACAAAAGAGTACAGTTACGGTGGTGCCGTCTCAAGCACAGAGTACGAGGACGCGTAATCGAGCCCTACCGATATTTTGTAACATCTAAGTGTTATTTACAACTATAAAATAAAATACTGAAATCGAGAGTCAGTTTATATGCGCGTGCGTATTCGTTCTTCTATCACCAGTAGCGATACACAGGCGGGCCGGCGGAACATTATAAGGTACCGTATATAATTAAAACTCTTTCTATGTTAATATCTCATGTTTCAAAGTAGGCAGATGTTGCTTATAGTAAGCTTCAGCTTATGTATGTACAAAAAAATATATACTGGGTGCGGGTTACAATCAGGTGCCCTCTAAAGTCCGAATTGTACGGTAATTCCTTTTTTTTTCAGTAACGCGCCCAATAATGTCAAAGACTCCCTTATACTTTCTCACCTCTTCATCAGAGCTGTTGTTTCCTACCGCCCTCCTAAACACTGTTGCCAAGGAGTTGACAAGCTCCAACCATTCCTCCAGACTCCAAGTGACACTGTAGTCTCCTCTGCGAGGGGATTCTCGGCCACAGACTCCGTCCACTACCCTGTGACACAGCTACAAACACAAAAGGGCGTCAGAACATGTGGAGACAAGTGTTGCAAATCATCTCAGTCTAATATATATATATATATATATATATATATATATATATATATAATATATGTATTATATGTTAGGCCATGGGTTCAAATCCAGCTAACAGCCTTCCTGTGGGGAGTTTGCATGTTCTCCCCGCGCTTCTGTGGATTTCCTTTGGGCACCTCGGTTTCCTCCCACATTCCAAAAACATGCATGTTAGGTCCAAATTGTCACTAGTTGTGAATGAGCAAGTAAGTTGTATGTCTCTGTGTGTCATCCGTCTGGCTGGCAACCAGTTCAGGATGTCCACTGCCCGAAGATGTTGCACGAAAAGATAGCACCCGCCCGACATTACTGAGAATAAGCGATGAAGATAAATATATCGATATCGCTAATATATATATATATATATATATATATATATATATATACACACTAGAGGTCGACGGAATAACTATTCTTAACTATATATCGATTGCATTTAGACATTTTACAGAATTTAATGAATTGACAATGTAGCCTATATGTCAAATTTAATGGAGGATGTTTACTAATCAAGCGTTTTTCATCATCTTTAAGCCTATCCTGTCATTTGTTGAGGAAGAGAGTTAAAAGAAATTGCATCATTTATGGAGGTGCTTGGGTTGAATTTGGGGATGCTTGATCACCTCCAAAACGATCCCATGTTTGCAGGGATGTCACTGTCACATAACAGAAGACCGAATCGCAAACTTGCACATCTTAAACCAATGGCTGAAAAAAACACAAAAAGTGCATTTCCTTTAGTTCTTTACATCCTTAGTGACGACAATCTTAGCGACGAGAAGAGTCTTTGGAACACCTTTTTTCGTTTAACATCCTTTCTTACACAACCCATAGGAGCAGCCGTACTTCAATTGCAACAAAATTAGATCGATGACATAACATTAAACTCCCAGTTCTGTCATCCAGGTTTTGCCAATTAGTTGCTCATTTGCACTTACTTTAGCACACTCTGTGACAGGCAAATTGTTCAGGTGGACTGCCATACTTCTTTGAATTCCGCTTTCTTGTCACGTGATGCTAGTTTGTCACGTGACTCTGAAATGCGGCATTGAAATAGTCATGTGAATTCTGGACCTTTTTAGAGAGCTGGCTTTTTTAGCTCGGCTCCCGAACGGCTCTTCGGATTTGTTGTTGTTGTCGCTTTTAGCATTATTTATACTCGTCAACTCATACGTTTTATCTGTATTATTGATATGTTTTGATCATTTCAAATTATGTACGCAATATAACATAGTTTGCTACGAATAATAAGCAACACTGCATGTTTGCATACTCTCCCCTTGCTTGCGTTGGTTTCCTGCGGGCACTCCAGTTTCCTCCCACATTCCAGAAACATGCATTTTAGGTTAATTGGTCGGTCAAAATGCCCCTTAGCGTTAATGAGCGAGTGAGTTGTCTGTCTCTATGTGCCCTGCGACTGTCTGGCAACCTGTTCAGGGCGTCCCCTGCCCACTGCCCTGCGACCCTACTGGGCATAAGCGGCGCAGATAATGGATGGAGTATAAACTGGGCATGGTGTAGTATTAGTGTTTCTACTAAACACAAAGTGTAGTGACACCCCTGAACAGTGTTGAATGATCCTAAATTACTCTAAGTGAAACGAAAAAGGAAATTTAAAAACAGCCAGACACCATTGGAGCTCAGGACCCCCAAAGCTCTGATTTTAAAATCCTCCCTGGCATGCGCCATCAATTGGAAAAAAGCGGAAGTGGGTGAAAAAATGTAGTTCACTTCAAAGAGCCGACTATGGCTCTTTGAAGTATGCCGTTACGTTCACGAATATCACATCATACATCGAAAAGCTTGGGCAATTTTAAAAATACGGCAGTAAAAGTCTTGTTTGTTTATATGCCTTCATTGCTAACACTCTACGATTCACGATAACACAAGATTATAACGTTTGACTGGTCACGTTACGACACCCACTCCCTTGGTAGCGGAAGGGGAACGTGCGAATGGGTGCGACTACAGTACGGTATACCTTACATTTCAACTGCTATTTATGATCCTACAATGCTGTTTGTGCAATCCGATCAGTCGATACTGCACATGGAATACTTGTAGTACTAATTCGACCCGCAAACTCGACTTTCAAAACAGGGTAAGTCTGCCATGGGATGTAAACCGGCGTTAGATCACCTAGTTCAGTGTTTCTCAACCTTTTTTGAGCCGAGGCACACTTTTTTAGTCGTAAAAAATCTTGAGGCACACTCTGTCGAAAATGTTATTATGATATTAATTCTTTTTTTTTAATTTTTAAAGCTTAAATTATCATGTCGCCTAAATTGACAGTGCAACATTTTTAGCATTGTTTCTGGTCACCGTGGATCTAAAGGTAATACGGGTTATTTATTTTGGTTAATAATTTTACAGTAATTTGGGATTTAACTATATTTATCACCTTTACAAGTTTTAATGCATATTTTTTTATTTTTCAAAAAAATAATATTTTTAAATAATTCTTCTAGCTACGTTGGTCATATCCCTCACGAGAGGTGACCGACAGCAAGACAACCACATAAAATAACAAGGAAAATAAAAAAGGGGAAAAAATAGCAAATAAACACAAACAAACATTTTTGGACCACGGCCAACCCAAATGCCCAAACACCCAGACAAGTTAGGCACTTCGGCACCTAAGTTGGTCATACTTTCGTCCCTCCCAGATGAAACGGGATACAAGAAAGCGGCCATGTCACTCGGGTCAGGGTGACACAAAACACTCTTTTGTTCAACAGCAGGGCTTGACAGCTTTCACTGGTTTACCCCTGCCGCATCATACGGGTGCCCTGCCTATCCCTTAGAACGCGTCCACAATCCCACTATCCTTTCACAACACCTCTCCACTCCTTTCTATCACTAACAAGAGCTCTAGCTTCCATTATATTTAGACCTCTTTCCTGCAGTGCACTGATAACACCATCCATCCATGTCAATCGCGGCCCTCCTCTTGGTCTCCTTCCATTTACTTCTGCTCTGTAGATCCTCTTCAACATTCGCTCCTCATCCATCCTCTCCATGTGTCCAAGCCAACCGAGTACTCCCTTATGCACACGCTTGCTGAGTTCCACTACTACTACAGTTCTGTCTCTCACAGTTTCATTTCTCAATCTATCCAATCTTGTCACTCATAACATACCCCTCAAACACTTCATCTCAAAAACATTTAATTCCTTCGCAAATCTGCATTCAGGCTCCAAGTCTCTGCACCATACAACAAAGCCGACACAGTCACACTCTTATACAGTCCCCTCTTAACATCCATACTCATACTCTTGTTGCTCATCACTCTCCTCAGAGCACCCAAAACTTTGCTTCCTTGATTCACTCTGTGCAATACCTTGCAAAAATAATTCTTTGAGCAAAAAGATCTGCCATTGCAAGTTTTTATTTTACTGCATTAACTTTTTCTGTTTTTTCATTTTTAAATAAGAAATTATCAATCTAAAATGAGTACGATTAAAAGCAATATTTTTACACTGATTAATTGTATTATTTTTATTGGAGTACAATCTTGAACAGCCTCATCAAACAAAAGAGGTTATGAATAACATTTCCCTGTCTACCTCATAATTAATATATAAAGGGTAAAAGAATAGGAAACTGCTGCCGGGTAGGTAAATGTTAAAGGTTTTTGGATGACCACTGGAATAAAACGAAAGACACTAAACAATGGCATGCTTTTTTCATGGAAAGATAATATCGGGAAATTTCCTGCGGCACACTAGACAAGGTCTCCCGGCACACTAGTGTGCCCCGGCACACTGGTTGAAAAACACTGACCTAGTTAATGGGCATTAAACCTGGAAATGAAACGGAACAATAACCTAAGATTTGCAGCATTTAAAACAATGCAGTCTTTCAACTCTAAGGCAATATATTGTTGTTGCCACGTGACAAAACTGCCTCCAAAATAGTTTGTTTTTTTCAAGAGGATGAAAAAACCCAGTATTAATCTTTGTGTGGTCTTACATGCAAATAACAATACATCAGATAGTGACAGATTCAGATAACGTTTACCCCATTAACAAATCGTAACTAAACCATTCAGGGACGATTTGGATAATAAGCACAGAAAAATGGAAGTTGTCATCACATGACAGCGACGATATAAAACAAGGGTCGAGAATTTCTTTGACCCAAAGAGCCACAAAAAGCCAAAATATTTTGATTTGTTTTTTGAAAGAGCTACACCATGTATTTTGTGACAAAATTCAGCAATACCGAAAAATCCACTCTCCACACAAAATCTAATTCTTCAGCACATTTTATTTCACTGTTTGTCATTTGATGAGTTCAGCAAATCTCTTTAATAATAATGTCAGAGCTCGTGTCCATTATCAATATAAATATACCACTTCAAATTTGTCTCCCTCCCGCAACTACTTAAAGGTGTTGAGGCTCATTTTGATTGTCATCTTTGTGCTAAATGATGGTTTCAAAACAAGGTGCAAGCAAAGTTCTCTTGTGACAATGTCACGAAATACTGCAAACGATAAGGATATTTTTGTATTTACTTAAGGCGAGAGTGTGAGAGAAAGAACGAATTAGGTGGTGATGGAAGAGCAGAGTGGTTTCAGGAAAGGAAGAGGATGTGTGGATCAGGTGTTTGCAGTACGACAGGTGTGTGAGAAATATTTTGCAAAAGGTAAGGATGTTTATTTGGCTTCATGGACTTGGAAAAGGCGTATGACAGAGTTGATAGAGCGGCGTTGTGACAAGTGATGGTGATGTATGGAGTGGGTGGAAAGTTGTTGGAAGCATTGAAGAGTTTTTATATGAACAGCAGAGCATGTGTAAGGGGTATGTGATGTCACCATGGCTGTTTAATGTGTACATGGATGGTGTGGTGAGAGAGGTGAATGCAAGAGTATTTGGCAGAGGTGTAGAGATGATGGACAACAGTAGAACAGTGTGGCAGGTAAGTCAGTTGTTTGCAGATGACACAGCGCTTGTGGCTGATTCTGAGGAAACATTGAGAAGGTTGGTAACGGAGTTTGGAAGAGTGTGTGATAGGCGTAAGTTATGTGTCAATGTGGTGAAGAGTAAGGTGATGAAGTGTTCACGTGATGGAGTGGGCATGACGTTAGAAATCAGGTTGCATGGACTGGTGCTGGAAGAAGTTGAAAGCTTTAGGTACTTGGGTTGTGATCTGGCTGCAGTTGGTGGAATGGAGTTCGAGGTATTGCACAGAGTCAATCAAGGAAGCAAGGTTTTGGGTGCTCTGAGGAGAGTGATGAACAACAAGAGTATGAGTATGATGTTAAGAGGGGACTGTATGAGAGTGTGATTGGGCCGACTGTGTTGAATGGTGCAGAGACTTGGAGCCTGAACGCAGATTTAAGAAGGAAATTGAATGTTTTTGAGATGAAGTGTTTTAGGACTAGATTAGATTGGATAGATTGAGAAATGAGATTGTGAGAGACAAAACTGGAGTAGTTGTGGAACTGAGCAAGCGTGTTGATAAGAGAGTACTCGGTTGGTTTGGACACATGGAGAGGATGGATGAGGAGCGAATGGTGAAGAGGATCTACAGAGCAGAAGTCAATGGAAGGACACCAAGAGGAAGGCCGCGGTTGACGTGGATGAATGGTGTTATCAGTGGACTGCAGGAAAGAGGTCTAAATATAATGGAAGCTAGAGCTCTTGTTAGTGATAGAAAGGAGTGGAGAGGTGTTGTGAAAGGATAGTGGGATTGTGGACGCGTTCTTAAGGATGGGCTGGGCACCCGTATGATGCGGCAGGGGTAAACCAGTGAAAGCTGTCGGGCCCTGCTGTTGAACAAAAGAGTGTGTTGTGTCACCCTGACCCGAGTGACATGGCCGCTTTCTGGTGTCCCGTTTCATCTGGAGGGACGAAAGCATGACCAACTTGGGTGCCCAGGTGCCTAACTTGTTTGGGTGTTTGGGCAATTGGGTTGGCCATGGTCCAAACATTTTTTTGTGCGTTTTTTTTTTGCTATTTTTTTCCCTTTTATTTTATTTGTTATTGTATGTGTTGTCTTGCTGTCAGTCACCCCTCTTGAGGGATATGACCAAGGTAGATAGATAGATAGACTTAAGGCGCAGACCGCACTGAGCAAGAGAGCGAAAGGAGTGTTGTGTGCAGAGATCCGGCGACCTCTACTGCTCACCAAATTGCTCTGAGTAGTTTGCTGATGTTTTGTGGTATTTACAGTTTGTTCTGTTGGTTTTCATCTTAAAGTATCAGTGAACATACATAGTTTAATGAGCTCCCATTTGAAGGAGTTCTCAGCAACCCAATGTAGGAATGGAATATATTGTTTTGACACACTGACTGTAAAATGGAGTTTAGAATAGGGCTGCAACAAGGAATCGATGAGATAGATTAAAACCAATTATTAATACCAATGGCAACTAATTACCTCATTGTTTTCATCGTGTTGTGCAATTTATGAGCCACTAAGCACGTTAATCAATGTAAATAAGTGCATTGGATCTCGTTAAATTGTAAAGTTGTAGTGTCACTTCGGTTCGGCAGAGGGTGATTCGAGACCGTTACCGTAGGTATGTTGTTGTTTTTTTATTATATTTTATCAAACATTGCCTCAATACAAACAAAATTGGCATAAACAGTCAAACACTAACGGGTTAACAAGGAAACAGAGAGTGCTGCAGAAATACAGAGAAGAAATATGAAAATAAATGATAAGCTACAGTAAATACAGTAAAAAGAAAAATAATTATGATGACGTGTTTATCTCAACACAAGGGACAGCTTTTCAAGCCTTTTGTACATTATTTGCACATTGGGAATGTTAATCAAATTCAAAGATTTAACCAAACCCCAAATTTGTTGACAACCGTTTCAAAAGTGCATTTACATCTTTTATATTTTTTGGCAAATAAAAATTTTGCTACACATGAAAATGTAATTTATTGCACTTCGTTTTTGTTATGTGTGATAAGTCTAACTGTAATATGATCTTTGGATGAGGTGGCAGGAAAAGAGTATTTTACACATTTGCTGGTGTATAGCATATATTTGTATGGATTTTTGTTTATTGTTTTTTGTCAAACACTTTGGTTTTTTTATCATATTATATGATAAAATATTCAGTTGTATTGTGCACTATTTATCCATCTGTCCAAAACTTCAATATTTGAAAAAAAATAATGTCTTTAAAAAATCCGATTCATTGATTAATTGAAGGAATAATCACCTGATTCATTGATTATCAATGTAATCGTTAGTAGCAGCTATAGTTGCGAATGTGCCCTACATATTTTGGACCGCTCTTTTTGATAAGGCAGTGTTTTCCCGGCTTTGAACGTGCGCCATTCGGCCTCACATGAAACAATTCAGTAAATAATTGTGCATTACTCTTCTATCTCCTAATCAGATGTACTCATGAAAAGAACCATGTATGGCTCGTGAGCCATTGATTTCTGACCCTTGATATATAAATTCAAATTAGATTATGTGGAATTTGTCAAAGTGTTGTCTTGTTTAACAATACTTTGTTAGATTCTAACATCACGTGACTAATAACTCTTGTCATAATAATCTGTACAGTACTTCCCAGAAAGAGGTGAAGGTTGTTGTTTATAAGGACATGTCTATATAATTTTGTTTTTAATACTAAAGAAGTGGAACTACAGCTTAAAAGACTCATATTTACAAAAAAATGTAACTTAAAAGTGGGGTGCGTAGTTTGAGGTGTCCTTAAAAAGTTTACATTTAAATATTCTTTAAATATTCTTTCTATTGAGTATGTGTTAACTGAGTTCAAATAAGCTTTGCTGTTTATATTTTATTCACCGCGCCTATCTGCTTTTATCTTACTTTCATCTGAGGTGTTACGGCCACCTAGCGCATTAGGCTTGAGGAAAGGAGGTAGAGGGTGTGGGGGAGGGTAGTATGAATTCTCGCGCGGGCTTGCGGTATTTTTTAATTGGTGGATGAAAATGGGGAAAGTAAGAAAAGGGCAATTTCAAATACAGTCCAAATGCCAACCCAAACCCCAAAAGCCAAGCTAAGGTCCTAGCATTAAAGCCTTGCTGCGACAATTGCGAATGCACCGAAAGATTTATTCGGAATGAAGAGAAACTACGCTGACGGGGATCCATGTTCACCCCCTTGACGTCACGAGCACAACTGACGTGTGCTCGGCATTCGCGCTGTTTATACGCGGAGAAAGGCGTTTGACTGTCACACGTGTAATACGCTAATTTCACGTAATAACACCGCGATACAGGCGCAGAACATGCTATTACCATGCTCCACCCACGATTACCCGCTGAAATTTCCCGTCCTACCCATGTGTAAGCACGCCCTGGCCGCGGCCAGAGCACGTCGTTCCGCGTCATTTCCGCGTCATTTCCTCGTGTTGACCACGTGTGCGGCACGCGGTTTAACATGTGCTCAAACTTTTGAGCAGCTCAAAAGTTTTGAACGCGGCCAACCACGTGAAAATTTCCGACCGCGAGTAAAGCACTGCTCTATCTCGTCTATATGGCGGTCTCTAAACGTCCAACAGCGCCCAACAGCATCTGCTTCGCGGTCAGAAATTTCTGGCCGTGGTTCAGCCTCAATACGCTCGTGAAAGGCTGTTCGCCCGCGCTCTGAAGAATTGAGCTGCGCCAAATAATTTCGCCCTGCCACCCGCGCGCGAATTTCCGACCTCGTGTTAAGCACCGCTGTATCTCGTCTGAATAGCGATCTCAATGCGTCCAATAGCGTCCGCCTCAAAGGCAGAAATTTCTGGCCCTGATTCAGCCGCAAATGTCTGTGTGACCGGCCCCTAAGAAAGACACATATGTGCACGCAGCACACAAAAGCCTGAGAGAGGCTGCCATGATGACTTCAGCCAGAAGATGGCATCAGCAAGAAGAATATTTTTTAAGTTACGGACACCACCATTAAAGGAACATTGTCTATTGTTTAGCGCCTCCCGATGGTTAAACAACATGATTGAAAAGCGATACTAGTTTCAATAATAAGCAATAATACATTAAATATATAAACCTGATTTTTGGGGGGGATGAATACTCAAAGAAGTCAAGTCATGTTATTTGCAAAGCCCTTAATCATAAGTCTCAAAGTGAACGTTTGAAGAACATTTGTTTTAACTTGACATAACATGAGGCTTACTTAGAGGGAGCTGACATGATTGTCTGCCACCCTGGCACAAAACTCACCCCAAAACTTTGTGAAAGACTGGGCATAAGAATGAGAATTTTTTCAGTTTCTATTCTTGTCTCCGTCCGTCTGTCCGCCCGCCCGCCGGCCGGACAACAAACAATGACAGGTGGATACAAATAAAATAAATAGTCAGTAAGAGAGACGCTTGGCCAGACCCCAATGTACAGACCTGGCCCAAATTTCGGATTTGGCCAAATTCGCATCGGGTTGGGTTAGGCTTGGTCTCGGGCTTAAGATTTTACCTCTAGGCCGAAAGTGGCAGACAAAACCTTTTCCCGCTTGCAAAAAGCTTACTTGCTTCAGAGGTTTTCAAATCTTTCGCTATTAAATTGACAGAATATTCTGCATATCCTTGCGCAGCCTTTCTCCAAGTTTAACGGCTGTTGGCACAATCACTTTGGTGTACTGCTGCCCCTAGCCAATCACAGTTTGTGAAACCAGTCATGTTTTTAATGCCAGATAGGGCGTTAGGATGCCAATTTGTAATCTGATTTCCTAAAACTAAATTATATTATGGGACAGGGCCTTCATTACTTTTCGTGAAAGACTCCAGGTAGATCTCTGAGCCTAGCAACCACTAATGGCTGTTATGTTTTTGGTTAAATGCTTTAATATGAAAGCACACATCTGGAAGTAGCGCAACCAAGGAGAAGCAATGAAAGGAAGTTGACCGATCATTTGAAATTATTTAAATAAGTATTAATGGACAAAATATAATTTGCAACATATGATGAGCGGCTGCCTTTTCCAGCAGCTGCCCAATTGTTGTATTGTCTGCTCCTATCTTCGGGGTGTTTTCTTCCCGTTTTGACAACTACACTATGGATTACTTCTATCCTATGGACATGGGTTTTAACGCACAAGAAATGCGTGTATTTCAACTCCTTGCCCTGAGGAATTCTCGTGCCGGCGTGATGAAGGGGCCCATGGTGGAAGAAAAGCCGAAGCTAGCGAAGCGGCTAGCGGCGTTATAAGTCTTCGGTACCATCCGTAATCGTGGTAAATGCGAACTCACGACCAAATAAGATCATCGAGTGCTTTTTGAAAACATCGAAGCGCACAGGGAGCGCAGTTGCTGTGTTTTGCGGAAACGTGGCTCACGTTTAGCATTCCGGACGCTAACGTGTAGCCACCCGGAGCCACCTGGAGAAATCCGGCTTCAACGTCGCTAAACAGAGACATGAAAGCCGGGGGGAATCGGAGAGGAGGCGGACTTGCACGAGGTGGTGTATCCCTGGATTTTCACAAAGAAAAGATTTCCATCTGCCGCAGGAATGTCGAACTTTTGGACTGGCGTGACGTCATCCACTCCGCTACAAGCACCCTCGGGCATCATGTTAATCTGTTAATAAACAACGGGGTAGACTGCTGGAAGTGTGAATTTCCCTACGGGGATGAATAAAGTATATATCTATCTATCTATCTATCTTTAGATATTTTTTAGGCCAGGAGAGAAGGCCTTGCCCACCACGACTTGAATTTTCCCAAGGCGTGTCAGTCTCCGTATAGTTCAATAGTCCAACCTCTTTAAATGTTTGTGCGTCACTTATCTACTGCCATAAAATGCAAAGTCTGCTTTGCAAACATTACGAGTCATCTTGTTTTTGATTGAAGGCTAAAATGCTTCCAAACTAAATACCAGACATGGGACCAAGTCACACATGTGCAAGTCTCAAGTAAGTCTCAAGTCTTCACCTTCAAGTCCCAAGTAAGTCCCAAGTATTTTTTTCTTGGGCAAGTCAAGTCACAAGTCAAGTCCCGAGTCTTAGATTGCCAAGTCCAAGTCAAGTCACAAGTCATAAAAACAGCGACTCGAGTCGACTCGAGTCCAAGTCACTAAGTCTCAAGTCCCCATGTCTGCTAAATACTCAAAATATTATAATATTATAAATATGCTGCTGTTCTTAAAGAAACAGTGTTTTTATATTTGTCCACTAGATGTCGCTGTGGTCAAGTCATGTTTATTTATGTCATGTTTATTTATATAGCCCTTAATCACAAAGAGTCTCAAAGGGCTGCACAGATCAAAGACTATTGCAAACTACAAACTATTATGACACCATCCCCTCAGTAACATATCTGTAATGTGTAATGCAACCAAAAATGAGTCCAAGGAAGATTACCAACTGTAGAGATTGAAAGGAAGAAAAAAAGCAGGCTTTTTTTATCCAATTCTTACCCAGACTCTCTTAAAGAAAGCCCAAACAATAGGGAAGTAGGAATGAGAAAATTCTATTTTAACAAATTTAGACACAGATCCTCTGTAAAACATGCAAAAAATAGAAATAAAAGCAAAATATTAGCAGTCTCTAAGATTGGAAGATCCAATGCACTCTGCTTTGGCGCAATTGATATCTTTAAAACAAGGGAAAAAATTTATATTTTTATACATACAGTACTTTCTCTCTTTGTTTTTCTTCTTTTCCGTATTAACCTTAATTACTACGCAACACCTCAAGTGCCCTTTCCATGTTTGTAAACAAATGACACAGCCAAGTTGCGTGTGCATTAGTAAAGCAGAATGACAGAATTCATGTCAGTTTATAGCAGCACGAACAGATCTTGGATCATAGATAAGAGCAGCTCAAAGTCGCACAAAGTATATGTTAGCATATTTTAGTCATCAGAGTAAAAAAAAAAACTTTCTTTTGATCCGTGCTGGATTTTTTTCCACTGAAGGTACTGGAAAAATTTAAAAATTGGCTTTGAAAGTGCTTGAAAATTGCTTGATTTTTTTTCAAACCATGAAATAAGGTGTACAAACCGGATCACAATTTTTTTAGGTGGATAAAATCGTACATTCTGCATTTTTAAGACTGTTTATATATAATATGTCTATATTTTCTTACAGGACAGGATGAAGACACTTCAATAACAAGGCCCGACTTACAAACTGCATAAATGGAAGCATGTGAACGGATACGACATCAGTGTCAGCGACTGTTAGGTCGAGGAAGGGGCCGAGGTGACACTAAGAGTTCGGAGGATTCTCACATCTCACAACAGAAATGTAGAGAAAATAGAAGAACCATAATTGTTGGGCAGGGGTCCCACCAGCAAGAATACAGAGATATTGCTAAAGGTTATAAGGGCAACAAGATCCACACTACCAAGTATACTTTGCTGACATTCATCCCCATGAATCTGTTTCAGCAGTTTCACAGGTAAGATTTTCAATAAATACCTAACCTATTTGTTGTTTAGATGGGTTGAAATGTAATATACTATGAACCAGGAGTCTTGCGCCTGCCATTTTGATATGAAAGTTTGAAGGGACAGCGTGTATTATTAGGCGCCTGTTAGTGGTAGAAAAAAATAGTTCATTAAAAAAATAACTATTGAAATACTAAGCAAGATACAATAACCATAATATAAACATACATTTTTGATATACTTATGGGTAAAAAAATAGCTTTTATTTTACATAAAATGAACCTTATCTAGTGATATTGTCGCCATCTTGCTGCTTCAGGTACCCAAAGTAACAAAAACCTTGTGAAAGGCTGGGTAAAAAAAATTAAAATAACAATGGTGCATTTTGGTAGAAGTTTGTAATCTTCCTTGTGCTTTTTAGCACTCGCTTTCGGTTACATTACACATTACAGTGACATCTTGTGGTCAAATGATACACATGTCCCTTTAATGCAGAGGTGGAAAAACGGCGCGCAAATGGTCAGGCTTTTTAGTACGACCCACCCAACGGAAATTTTAAGAAGAATTTTATATATTTTATATATATATCATACTATACTACATATACTAAATGCTCTCATCCTTCTAAAAATACTTTTCCCAGGAAACGTAGGTCCTTGTCCATTTGCATATTCAAATTTGCAATCCATCGATATTTTAAAGAGTGGCACGCATAGTTAGTGTGTCTGTGCCTGTTTTGAGGTCATGGTATCAAATCCAGCTACCAGCCTTCCTGTGCAGAGTTTGCATGTTCTCCCCGTTCTTGCGTGGCTTTCGTCCGGGCACTTTGGTTTCCACCCACCCACAGTCCAAAAACATGCATGTTAGGTTAATTGGCCGGTCCAAATTGTACCTAGGTGTGAATGAGCGAGTGAATTGTCTGTCCCTGTGTGCCATGCGACTGGCTGGCAACCAGTTCAGGGTGTCCCCTGCCCACTGCCCGAAGATGGCTGGGATGGCCTCCAGCACCCCCGCGACCCTACTGAGGCTAAGCGGTTCAGATCATGGATGGATGATATTTTAAAGCCTTATCCATTGTAAATCCATTTCCAGAGAGTAGAACAACAAGAAAAAATTTAGTTTCTTTAGATTAAAACAAAAGGCTTGCTTTGATTTTGTTGTAGCTTTTTTTCCATAGAAAATGGATCGTCAAGGATAATTTACTATTTACAAAAGTTATCCTTCAACTGTGTTGCACAAGCTAAATTTGCATTACTTTTTTTTTCAAACTATTTTAATTTAATTTAATTTGTATTTCTCTATGCAGGGTGGCCAACCTCTACTTTCTTTTTCTGATTCTGCTGAATTGGGTGCCTGTGGTTGAAGCCTTTCAGAAGGAAATCACAATGATTCCTTTGCTGATGGTACTCACAGTTATTGCTATCAAAGATGCCCTGGAAGACTTCAGACGCTACCTCCTTGACAAAAAAATCAACAACAGTGCAATACACGTCTTTAGCAGGTATGCTATGTAATTTCAGAGAAAAGCATTAGCATACGTTTGAGTTTGTATGTGTCTGCTGTCAAAGATAAGCAGCTTTTTCACTTGTTTAACACGAGTTTATTCGAAATTTAACACATTCTACATATTTCAGGGCAGTCACTTTAAAAGATAGATAGATAGATACTTTATTCATCCCCGCAGGGAAATTCACAAAATCTCATCGTTACTAGCCATGGAGTAGACTGGTGTTCCGGAAACAGTTTTAAGGAAGCACCACACTAGTGTGTGATAGGGTTAAACATTAGAAGACACTCAAAATAAGAAGAGAAGACGTCAATGGATTTTGAACTTGCAAGAAGGACAGGGAGAGAAGCCTTCAGATAAGAAAGTCCAACTGGTTTCATTGGAATGCCTTTGAGCACTTTCATTTTATTAAATCTCTCATGTTATGAAAGCAGATTCACCCTAAACAACATTATGATTGGCCAATAATGACAAGGGTATGAGTAAAATAAGGAATAACAGTTCGCAATAATAGACAAAATAATGAACTGGCATCCTCTGAAATTTTCTCTGCAGGTGTTCGATATTGAAAACGGATTTCACTTATCAGTGTGCCATGAAACTTAGTCCAGTGCTGTACTTCTCAATTATTTTCCGCCCCGCACCCCCCAAAAGAATAAATACTCTCGCAACCCCCCTTCCCCCTAAAGGTCAATCTTTTCTTTTTTAAGTGATCACATAATATTTGTGGGAACAAAACAAAGATTGCTTGAAATCGATAGTAAATTGTCAGCTGCGTCAATGCCAAATCCAAGCTATGGTGACGATTTCTATGAAGGGATTCCATTATGTTAAAGAAATACAAATTTCCTGACCTATGATTTTATTTTCAATAGAAAATTAAGATTGGGAATGCTAATTTATGTATTTGAATTGACCAAAGCACCAAAACGCAGAAGACGGCGCTTTCTATTGCCATCAAATTTCAACTGCCGTCCTGCTAAACTTGCTCTGGAGCCACATTCAGCTCTTTGGTGCTCCCTTGTGGCTCCTTCGCACTTTTTCTAAAATGTTGTATAATGGAAAAATATGGAGTTTCTGTTTGGACAGAAACTGGACACATTCTTAACATTTTCCAATTAATATAGATCGAGGCAGTATTTGTTTCCTACCATATAAGGCCTACATAACGCTTTTGAGATTTTGCATTTAAAATTTTCAGAGTTTGAATTTTTTTTCTTTTCTTTTTTTCTTTACGCTCTAGCAACGTTAAACAATCCATAAAACCTTTGACAGGTAAGCATTTTCACATGTAATGGTATCAGACACAATTCAACCGATTAAGCAAGCCACAAGTCCAAAGACCCCGTGAGAGCCACACACTAAACACAAGTGTTGGTTTTATTGCATTATTGTAGCAATGGAAACTAATCCAACTTGCTAAATATTGTTTGCTGTATTGCCTTCAGCCAATGCTTGAGTTACAGTAATTCCTTGCTGAATCGCAGTTTACTTATCGCAGTTTCTCTACTTTGCTGATTTTCACCGTGCATTGTGTTCTAATTGGCCAAATAGCCACTCTGCCCATTTTCTGCCTTTGCGTCAATGACATTGCAGTCTGGGTTGTGCGTGTTGTAAAAAAACCTACATTGGGTATGTGCAAATAATTTTTAATTTCAAGTTTTTCTAAAAGTCAACAAAATGCAATGGACCAACAAAAGCACCAAAAGGCAAAGGAAGATGCTTTGTACCGCCAACAAAGTAAGACTCTTATCCTGTTAAACTTCCTCTGGAGCCACATGCAGCTCCTTGGCACTCCCTGGCGCTTTAAAAAATCATAATGGAAAAATATCAAGTATCTGTAGGAACTGGACATATTGTTAACATTTTCCAATCAATATCGATTGACACAGTATGTTTTATTTTACAGTTTGTAATTTTTTTTGTTACTTGAAAAATAAGTTGTATGTCTAAGAATTTGAAATTTTCTGAGCAAAAAAGCCCAAGAAAGAAAAAGACAACAATGGAAAAAAAGAAACAAAATAAATAGATACAATACAAATCTACAAAAAACATAAAATACTAATCAACTTAAACCTTTTGATGCTTAACAAATTAAAAGTCAACAATAAAGGGTCCCCCCTAAAATGCATATTAACCAATCACATGAGAAAAAGGGTATCCCAGAGGGAACCAGCTGTTGATTGGTGGGTAGCCGGCTCATAGGGAAATTTCGTATGTGAACCACACAAGTCAGGATGCTGTCAAATATAGGTCTAACATTTTTCGCACATCAGCCCTCATTTGCCTTTTCTTTCGGTGCTGGTAAATACTATATTTCTAATTGCTATCGAACTGTATGGTCGTCTCTATTTTGAATGGTGACATGATCCGAAAAGACGCGACGTAAACAATTGGAGGATAATGGCAAACCGTGACCGCTGAAAACAGCTTCAGGAGTGTGGTGACACTCATCCGTTGGCGTTTTGCAGCATAAATAACGAATACATTTTTTTGGGAGGGTACACATGCAACATTTTTGCCGTTTTAATATTTAGAAATTAATATAAAAACGGTTTTATGTTTATTCTTTTAACAGCAAGCTAAAAGCTTATATTCGAATATGCTGGAAAGATGTTCAAGTGGGAGACTTTGTCCGCCTATCCTGCAATGATGTTATCCCAGCTGACATTTTGCTCCTGTATTCCTCTGATCCCAATGGAATATGTTACATTGAGACGACTAACCTGGATGGGGAGACCAACCTGAAACAGAGACAGATAGTGCCAGGCCTTCCACTGGAGGTAAATGAATTTGTTTTTATTCATATCTTTGGGCATTAGGCCCAATAATATATTTGATACATATTATAAGAAAACTCATTTAAATGTATATGTAGAACTTTTTACACCAACTGCAAAAAATGCTCCTACATAAAATTCAACAAAATAACACTTTCACAAATACAAACTAGAGATGGGGAAATAAAAACCATACCTCGAACCATGTTTTGGACTTCCTTAATCACACTGCTCCAAAAAGAAGCTTTTGGAGCTATCAAATATAGCGTGACAAATGACATTCAAAGCTTCATACATCAAAAGGAGTTGAGGGTTTACAGATCCCATGACCGCCAGGGTTGTTGGGGTACCATTTCCTGTGGTTTGTCTTGGGCAAGTACAGCCTGGCGGTGCCCATCCCTCTCAAGGCTGTTTTTTCCAATAATAAACAAAACATTATGCACAAAAGTATTTAATAATTAGTCATTTGTTTTGCACGGGATCCCTAAAAACACTGACTGTAAATTTAATTATTCACAGATTTAAAAAATTACATTTGTAAAATACGAAACAGTTTTAGCTTTTTACCCAAAGAACAGTTTTAAAATCGAGCAACAACACAAAGTCCCTGAAAATGCAAAAAAAAGAACTTTTTGCTATAAATGAATAAATAATACATTCAAAAAAATAACTTTTGTGGAAAGTAAAAATAACTTTTTTTATTATAATTTTATTAACCAATTAAATAACGGATCCCCTGAAAAACACTCAAAAATATGAATTGAAGCTTATGATTTTTTATGAAATTTGACATTACTATGATCGTTTTGTGTGTTGTGACCCATCAGCCTGGTTGAGGGAGGCTGGCTGGGAATCCCCTCCTTTTCAACAATCTCCCAGAAAGAGTCAAGAATGTGAGCGTGTTTTTGACTCTAGCCACCTCCCACCAGGGGGAAATGGCTCCGGTATATACATATTTAAATACATACATGATAGTTTATGTAATTTTGCTCAGTAGTTTTTGTACCACTAGGAGGCACTAAATATTACATACTTTCCCTTTAACCCTGAGAAAGTATCCTACAATGGAGTGGTCATGTGGTGCATCATTCTTCACAGGATGTGCTGCATTAAACTTAGTCATTTTGATAGTAGGCTAATACAGATAATACACATAATCAGGTTTATATAAAGCTTTCATTTTTATGTGGCTCCAGACCAATTTGTTTATTGTTTTTGTGGTACAATATGGCTCTTTAACATTTTGGGCTGCCACCTAGGGAATCATTTGGGTTGACAGAGAGAATTCCCAGCAATCACTCTGCCACCAGGAGAGTTCCTGGGGTTAGAGGGGCAAAACAAGCTCCAGGTCTGCGATGACTTACAATTAATGCGTGTTGTGGTGCGCCACTGATTTTTTCGACATTGTTAACATGCCAAGCAATGTTTATCGCAAGACTTACCGGGGTCGTAGTTGCTGTGGCATCGATGTAATCTTAAACGACACTTCATGTCAATAAGTGCATTTTGCAAAACATCAATTTTTTAAATTAGCTGGAGTGTTGGGATCTGACCCACCTCTTACCACCAGAAGGCCCCAACCGAGGTTTGAACTGGGTACAGCTGTGTCCAATCACCACTCACCTGTGTCCATTTTTCATTTTGTCTGCCATTGTCATCCTGGTTTTCATTGTCATTTTTGTATTCACCTTCATGTCAGGTTAGTTTGTTTGTTTCTGGTTTCTTTGTTCCAAGTGTTATTCTATGTTTAGTGCTTCTAATTTGGATTTGTTCATTTTTGGTTTTTGTTTCTGTTTTTGTTTTTTTTGTTTGGACATTTTGTTGGATGCCTTGTGCCCACTTCTTTGTTGCAACTTTGATCCTGGTTTTGTTATTGAATACATCCTTCTTTTTGAGCACTCCTGCCTCCAGTTTCTGCCTCCTCCACATGGGTCCATCATCATCCAAAAACTTAACATTAACAATATAAATACCGGTAAATATATATGGCAAAGCCTTTTATTTCATGGTGTCGGAGCTAATTGACAATTATATAATAATTGAAATTCGACTTTGAACTCCAGTGATTGGGAATGTTTACAAGGCACAAGTACAAGCTTCTCTCAAAATATTGTTATAATTATTTAAAAAAACAAAAAAACTTGGTACTCAATCTATCCCTAGGAAATGTTATGTTACTAAATGTATTTAGTCTCCTAAATCCAAAGTAACCTCAATTATAGATGGGGGTTAGCTTTGGAGTTGAATTTTGGAGATTTAAGTTTAATTACATTGTATTAAAGTTTTCAAAGGAGTCCTTAAGTTAATCTTTCTATGCATTTTGCCCAAAGGCAGAGGAGTTTAACCCTGAGATCTTCCAGAGTCGTATTGAATGTGAGAATCCCAACAATGATCTTCGCACATTCCGAGGTTTTATGTAAGTACATTTCAAGGTCTATTTGGGTTAAATGCTACAGAGTGGGCTGGACATCCGTACAATTTAAGATAACGTTTTTACTTTGTTCTGGCATTATCATGTTTGAATTTGGTTCAGATAGTCAACACTAATGATATATATTTTTTTCATTTACCAGGTCTGTAAAGTTTAAGTAAAGTTAATTAATAGTGTTAATGTATAAGTGCAAAGTTGTATTATTCCAAGTCTCTGCTCAATAGATGTAGTTAAACAGTGCTGAATTGAGTCAAAATACAGTAGTTATGCAGGAACCGGACCTTATAATATGAACACAAGTTTTCAGTTCTTCACATGATAGTGGTTGTATTTGCTGCTTAATTACGTATTCATAATACATGAGCGGAAATTGCAAATATATCTAAGTAAAAGGTGAAGAGAACTTAAATGCCTGGTGTTGGAATTGAACATTCTCAAGTATCCAACCAGCAATGAGATTTTTGTTCACAAGAACTAAAGGAATATTTTAGTTTGACTATGATTCTAAGTTCAGGTGATGACCTTAAGCCTCACCAAACCTTGGATCGATTTTTGCCATCTTGTCAATTACAATGGCAGTCTGAAGTGTTGAGTCCTTTATGTCTTGTTCTTATTAAACTTGTGTCATTCATTAATGTTTCCCTCAGGGAACACTCTTGTGGGGCACGTGTTGGACTTGACAATAAGAACCTCTTGCTGAGAAGTTGCACTATTCGTAA
Organism: Urocampus carinirostris; assembly: GCF_059441175.1. Classification (NCBI taxonomy): domain Eukaryota; kingdom Metazoa; phylum Chordata; class Actinopteri; order Syngnathiformes; family Syngnathidae; genus Urocampus; species Urocampus carinirostris. The sequence continues at coordinate 8,732,848 of NC_142363.1, forward strand.
TACAAAAACTGCGGTTGGCATTGTGGTCTATGCTGGTAAGAATTTTAATTTGTTGACTATTTTATTTGGATGAAAAGATTCATTTGCGTTTTAATGGACATGATCATGCTAATGTTTAGCTTACCTTCACTTGTGATGATTTAAATATTTCCCATATTTCTGACTTGTTTTGTACAGCTAGGCGGCTTCTCTTCCTAAACCAAATATCCTTTATTAATTTGCAACACAGGGCATGAGACCAAAGCCATGATGAACAACAGCGGGCCAAGGTACAAACGTAGCAAATTGGAAAAGCACCTCAATGTTGATATCATGTGGTGTGTACTCTTGCTGTTTGCCATGTGTCTCACTTCTGCTATAGGTGTGTACTCACAATGACGCATACAAAAAAATGTTGTTTGTACATTGTTATCAGGGGTCAGCAACCTTTTCAGTGAGGAGTGCCATTTTCAAATTTCCTTGTAAATCAATGTGCCACACCAAGATTAATGACTCGCACAACGTTTTTTTATATCCAACTGAGCTGTCATTTTACACTACTGGAGTCCAAATATAAAACATGGATAGACATTGAAATCGTATGACTGACCTATTTATCTAGCACTATTCTTGTTCATCAATAAACTAAAAAATGAATGTGAGCAACGCGTGGAAAGGCCTGAAGACATCCATGACTTCAACTTTTGACCACAAGAATATACCATTCTTCATCAACAATGAACTATAATCAAAAAACAAGTGATATGGACAGCTACCATACTATTCACCAATGAAATCTTATAACAGAAAATATCAAATTGAAACACACAGGCACACGCACGCTTTCTGCCAGCCCCTCCTCTTGATGTTCAACACTTCTGGCTGACATTGGGATGTGTTTCATTCTTGTTTTTGATTGTCTATTTGTTAGGCAAGCCAGCAAACAAAACCTCCGACCTCGAAAATAACTAATTTTTTTTTAATTTTTTTTTTTATATATTCGCATGAGATTTTCGGTGCTTTGCTATTCAGTGAGAAATGGCGTATATAGCAGTGACAAAGGTTTTCAGGGTCTGTGTTTGTTTGCCATACCTGGACACAGAGCGTTTAATGTCTCCGCCTTGTCAGAGTCGTCCTTGAATTCATGTTCATAATTCATGACGTATTGACGTTTAACCCTTGATGTGCGAGGTACAACACTCTCGAGGCATAATGCACAAACAGCACCAATGTTCCCTCTAAGCTGTGCGCGTGCGCAATTGCGCACTGCTTGCACAATTGCGCACTGCTTGCACACTCTCAGCGCACAAGAAAATCTAGCCAGCGCACAAAAATGAGGGCTCAAAATTACTTATTAAGAAGCGACTTTAGTCAAAGTTACAGTGCATGAAGGTAAAAATACACTGGTTCCCCTGACGTTGTGTCCTAAATGCGGTATTTTGAAGTCGAGTCGAAGGAGAACGAAGTTGAGTAAAGTTAGTAGAGTTTGTCGGGGAACCGGCTTCTTCGGCTCGGCTCACTAAAAGGAACCGGCTCTTTCGGGTTCTAAACGGCTCTTCGGGTTGTTTTTGCTTCTTTAATCCCAACATGACCAAATATTATGTAAAATGATGCACAAAATGACTTAAAGGAAGGGGGAATAAAAAAAATACCAAAATGAAAAAGTAGTGAAAAGCTGAGAAAAAAGAAACAAAAGGAAGAGGAAAAAAGAAGGAAAAATTTAGAAAAAAGCCAGAAAAAAAGAAAAGAAAGAAATGTAGGAAAAAAGTAAACAGCGAACAAAAAGAAAAAAAGGAACAGCTCGGAAAAAATAAACACAATGAGATTTTTTTTAAAGAATTTCAAAAAAAGTAGAAAAAAAACATGGAAAAAAGAAGAAAAAGTTTGTGTTGCATTCAAATAATTTCCAAATATATCAAGTGAATCTTGTTGCCAACATTGTACTTCCACTAAAAATGTGATTAAGTACAGTTCTGTATCTCACAACCGACTAAATAAGCCCCCAAAAATGTTAATATAATGCGACAAAATATATCAGGAAATAAAAAGAAATGGATATCTTGTGAAAGAATTGTAAGAACAAACGACGTTTGTAGGCCATACAACCTTTGCAATAGTACATGAGTCAATTCATTCAAAAGAGAAAAATAATTTTGCATGGCCGGAAACTCAGCAAAATGTAACTTGATGTCAAGTTTTGGACATGTTTGATAATTAATTATCTTGCCACACTTAGGATTATGGTTGCTCACTGTTGTTTCAAGCGCTGCTCACTGACTTTGTGTGAACGCTCAGACCCGTGGAAAATTGGGAACATTGAACAGCACGGTCATTTTTTTTTTTGCACAAAGCCCCTGTCATTTGCCCACGCTGGCTGAAAAGTACGAAATTTTTTCGCTGGAGGAACCGTCATGATTCATTTGTTTATCGCGCACCTGTGTTTCGTATGCTGGGTTAAAACACGGATCTCTCCTCCTCTCCTCGACACCGCGCAGACACACGCTCACATACGGAGCAGAGGAGGAGGGGCGTGACCGTAAAGCCTCTAAACAACACGCCTCGCAACTGAAAATGTCTAAATTTGCGCTTTAAAAAAAAAATCATTACTATTTTGCCGTGCGCTCGCGTGTCATAGGTTGCCAAACCCTTGTCTATAGGCAGGACCAGGGTATGTATTCAGGTCAAAGTCAACACCCTGCCACGGGTGCTTGTCCATAACTACTTGTACTTAACTGGTATGCAAACAGCCTTGCTTCGGTGTTTAGTAGAAGTACATGTGACTAAAGCAAGATTCACAAGGCAAGATTTTAAAATTGCTGGCTCAATCCAAAATCTGTGAGACGTCACACAAAGATAATCATTGGGGCAGGGTTTGTACATATTTTTCATGGCCAAATTCAAGCACTTTTCATGGACTCTTAAAGCCAATTTTCCAATTTCTCCAGTACCATTAAAAAACTAAATGTGAAGTGCATCAAACCATAGCCCTGTTGTTTGAGGTCACTGAGTTCTGTATGTAGAAAAAAGAACCGTAAAATTTGATAAATCCAGAGTTTGTTCAGGTGCGTGAAACCCTTAATGCTTGATTAATAATGTTGTGTTTTAAGGTTGTGAAAATACTTGAATTTTGGGTGAAGTGCTTGAAAATGCTTTAAATTGTCGCCATCGCCATGTTTCTTGGCAGTCTGACTCTAGAGCACACAATAAATAACGTTTTTTTTTTTTTAAATGGTGCGTGAAAATGACACTGACACACCTGCTCTGGTGGCTTGTCTTTATGGCGTTGTCATATAAAGGCGCCCCCTATTGGCCACACCCAAGAAGACAGCTCTATTTAGCGAAACGGCTCTTTTGGCTCGGCTCACTGAAAAAAGCAGGCTCCTCTGATGTTTTGTTTTTTAGTGATATATATTATCAACAATCCAAAAATATTTTATACCACATTATTTGGAAATTTCATGTTTTTCTCAGGATTCATGAAAAACACATGAAATATACATTAAAATATTCACAGAGTTACAAAAAAATTTAAAATACCAAACAATTTCAGCTTTTTACACACTGAACAGATTTAAAGCTGAACAACAACAGAAAATTCTTAAAAATGCAAAACAATTGATATATATATTTTTATTTATATATATATATATATATATATATATATATATAACCTATTCAGTGCTATAAATAATTGATACAATGCAAAACAATTAACTATTTACAATTCTATTTTAACCAATTTAGACACAGATCCTCTGAAAGCACGCAATAAATACAAATTAACATAAGGAGAACAAAGCAAAAGATAGGCAGTCTTTAAGATTGAAAGATTGAATGCAGATAGCAACCCATTGACACCAACAAATCATAGATAAGAACAGCTCAGACTAGCACAGCGTATGTGCTAGCAGCAAGATAGCGACTCTGATTTCTTCATCAAAGTCAACAGCAAACAATCAGTGCTGGATTTCTGTCTTTGAAGAGACTGGAAAAATTAAATAATTGGCCTTGAACGTGCTTGAAAAGTATTTGAATTTGGCTATGAAAAAGGTATACGAACCATGTACATCCTAAGCCAAGTCAGTATCTTCATGGAAAACAACATTTTAAAACATGACACAATATTGTTAACAGTGGTAAAAATGTGATTGAACTGGTTTTGGGATTGCCATCTTCTAAAATAAAGTAGCATGGATTTATTTTTTTTCAGGCCATGGACTCTGGTTGAAACAGTTTAAAAATGCAGTTTTTCAACTTGATGCAGCAATACCTTCTGCTCTGGCTGGTTTCTATGTTTTTTTGACCATGATAATAGTGCTGCAAGTAAGTTGGTCATTTGCCATTAGCTTTGTTCTCTCCTTATTTTATGTATAAAATGTTACTAATATGTTGTTTCTAACAGGTGCTGATACCCATCTCTCTGTATGTGTCCATTGAAATTGTGAAACTAGGGCAGGTGTACTTTATTCAAAATGATATTGCCCTCTACAATGAGCTTGCGGATTGCAGGATCCAATGTCGTGCTCTCAACATCACAGAGAACCTGGGTCAGATCCAGCACTTGTTCACTGATAAGACAGGAACTCTCACAGAAAACAACATGGTGTTTCGCCGTTGCAGCATTTATGGGATTGAATATCCTCATAAAGAAAATGGTACATTTTTATTTTAAAAATCCATTACAGTAATAAATGGTAATTGCAATAGGCAAGGTATAAATATGCTGGAGTGCAGAACAGCTGTTCTGTTCTTGTGTTTATTTTTTTTAAACTTTTTTTTTTTAATTTTTCTTGGTTATGGAGTAATTTGAGGGAGAACATCGAAATGTTTCAATTGCATCAAACATCAGATAAAAAAGAATGTTTTCTCTAGCATTAAACTACAATACTAGTGTCATGTTTACCAGGTCGTAGACTTGAATTTCACAAGGTGGAGAAGAATGGATCCGCGCCTTGCTCCGAATCTGAAAAATCTGGCGGCACAGGTCGATCTCTGAGCTGTCATTCCCTTAGCTGTAACAGCAGCTCAGTTTCCCCTCAGTTGCTCTCTGATGAGGCTGAGGAAGACAAGCAACTCTCAAATCAGTTACTCACTGGGACAAGTGCATCTTGCACCCAAATGGTTAGTGTCACTGACTCACACAGCTTAAGAATAATTTTCTGCAATACAGTAATCCCTCGTTTTTCACGAGTGGCATTCCAAAAAGGACCCGTGACAGTCAAAATCCATTAAGTAGAAACTTTTATCTGTTTGTTTAATAAATACGCTATTTTATATTGAAATGAAAGAAAAAACCAATTTACAGGCTCATTCATTTGTTAACAAATTAAAAGTATTGTACAGACGCTGCCCTACTTACGAATAAGAAAATCACAATGACGTAGCACTAGTAACTACACGGCAGGCACCACTTAGGTGACACTTGGTTTATATCGTAGTTCATGTATTTTTGCTTGTTATTTTAATATACATAGTCAGAAACATTGGTAAATAGTTACTTTGCCTTCCTTTTTACACTTTATTTTAAGAATAAAACACTTAATCTTTGATATTACCAATTTAACTAATGTTTAAACAAAATTTTACTTGACGTTTAAATATTTTTTTCAAACAAATAACCTTGTTCTGCATCCCTTATAGGAGGAAGTGATACCAGACCCTGAGCTACTAAAACAGTTGAGCAGACTTTGCTCTCTAATGGTGCCTTCAGCCGATGTCTCTTTGGTGGTGTCATGCACTTTGGAACTCGAATGCATCACGGACTTCTTCCTGGCACTGGCAATTTGCAACAGTGTGATGGTTTCAACGCCGATGAGGCCTCAACGTATGGTAAGTCACCAACCATTTGTATTCATCGAAGACATTTGCTCTCCTTGTTTGTTCACAATGTATATCAACCTATAGAAGCAGCGAAAACGTCATATTTTTTGGCTCAAACAATCGTGAGGGCATGCAATGACACACTTAGGCGCGACACTCCATATGCGTTTTGTCTCTGGGCCTCAAACCACTTGAAAATATCATTTTTCAGTTTTTTGTTCCTCCAGGCATGGCGTGTTGCAAAAATAATTTTACAAATAAAATGACTGAAATGTTTGCCCTATAATTTCCCATGGGTTTGTTGTTCTTGCAGAAGCCACGTCCCCTTCCCCACACGCTGCCTACGATTCGCTTCTGGTGACACACAACCAAATATGCGCATATAGGCTTACCTTCTGATTTGAGTATTTCATTTTATAATTGTTAATTAACATGTAAATTCAACATTCTCTTGTGTGCTTGAAACTGCGCCACTGTAACTGTACAGTAATCCCTCGTTTTTGCAGTGTTTGCATTCCAAAAATGAAATGAAATGAAATGAAATGATCTGAAATGAAATGAAATGATCTGCATTTATATAGCGCTTTTCAAGTCAATGACTTCCCAAAGCGCTTTACATTGTGCTTCACATTTCCCAATAGCGGCCGTGATGTGTGCAGCCATGTAAGGCGCTAACCTGCTTATTGGGGGTAATTGGGGGTTCAATGTCTTACCCAAGGACACTTCGACATGTAACACGGACAAGCCGGGATTCGAATTGGGATCCCTTAATCCTAAAACGATCGCTCTACCTCCTGAGCTACTGCCGCCCCCAAAAAAAGGTTCCGTGATAGTCAAAAAACGCAAAGTAGAAACTTTTATTTATTTGATTTCAGTAACATATACTATATATGACTGTAACAAAATAACTATTCATCTACAAATATAAAAACAACATAGGATTGGCATTGAATGAATGAATGCATTTTTTTATTGTCATTATGCAATAGAACAACAAAATGGGAGAGGTTCTCCTCTCAGTGTAAGGGAGCGATGTAGAGAGCAGCCGGCTTGCTGCATTCTAGGGATACTTGGGTTGAGCCAAGTTTCTGTAATAAATGGAATTCAACAGTCATGAATGAAGCGGTTTCCTCAGAGCGCTAGCTCCTGGTCATCCGTTTTATTGGTAATGGGTCTGGCGTTGGTGAGATACAGGCTCAGTAGAGGTGGCTTGTATGGGTTTTACATAGCCGCAGTAGTAGGCCAGACCTGCAGCTCTGCTGTTGCCTTCATCTCATCCTTGAACCCAATGACAATCCACAGAGAACCACGTAGTGATCGGCATTCTTTTTGATTTTCTGGCTTTCCTCAGAGTCCGATTTAATGGATGAATTTATTTTCAATGTAATGATCCGCTAAAATACTATCTCTTGCCATGCTATGCTGTTCGTTTTTGGTGGACACATATGACTGGCAGGATGTACCAGCCTGTCACAATCGCACACACAAACGGTCACACCCACCGAACACACACAGCCCTCCACAACATGCCCCCGCGATATAATTTGCAGTGTGCTGTTGGCTGCAAAACCCAATGCATGCTAAAAAATCAGCAAAGTATTAAAACTGCAAAAAGAAAACTGCGATACAGCGAGGCATTACTGTAGTAATCACGCCCAGCATTCAATGTTTGTTGCTGGTGGGTCGTGGTTTGTATGTGACAAATTAAATGATGCAGGGATGATCAACTGTCAGTGGACATTGTACTTCAAGATTTGCATTCAATCCCTTAACGTTCCATCTGCCCCCGGGCAGACTGTTGATAAACAAAGTCGTGTCTTCACGATGTCACCAGTCACTGAAATGCGTCATGCCACATATACCTGGCAAAGTCTTGGGATTCAAGATGTGATGACCATTTCAAAATGTACTCATCACAGAAACATCACGATCAGTCTGAAACACGATTCCCGCAAACAATAAAGCTGGTGTAACTCGCTCAAAAATTGTTGTATTGTTCCACTCAGGAAACGATTATTTACAAACATGGTCTGGTTAGATTCACAAGAGTTAAGTAAATCCACAACAACGGAATATTCTGTAATAATAAACAATACAAAAAAATCCATTGATTGTCAATTAACTTGATAATTAAAAAAATGCATAGAAATGTTTGCTATACTTCTGCAAATATGTAAGATACTATTTTCCTACCACCTTATCCAAAGATCATCTTATGTTTGGACTTAGGTAGAACATAAAGAAAGAGCAATAATGTATTTCATGAGTAGCAAATTTTTTGATACACAAAATTACATATAAAAAATAAACCCACTTTTCAAAATGTTGTCAAAAAATGTCTGTTTTGGTTGAATAATTGAATATGATGAACATTCCCAATATAAAATTGGTATAAAATATGCTTGGGAATCTGCCCCATGTGTAGAGTTTGACTTGAAAGAAACATCTCCTGGATGCAACTGGGACGCATCATCAATGATGTCTCCTGGGTTCATTGAGTGTTTCGGGTCTCGCAACATCAGACGCTCTCGCCCAGGTGCAGCACTCTCTATTCCCTTAAAAAGTGTTAAGTTTGTTTCAAAATGAATCAGTTTAACACTATAAAGTTGAAACCTCCATGGCATTTTTTTTGTAATGATGCAGTGTTCTAGAAAAAAATGTTAAAGAAAAATGTTAGCTAACTTTATTTTACAAAAACGGTCGCTCTGCCCTCTGCCAGACCCAACTGATTCTTCAACTCTCAGCGTCACAACGTAATTGTGTTCACTCTTATTTGTATTGGTTTAACGTACCTATTGGCTCAATGATCTGATTAGATGCCAATCACTTTTAACAAGCCTATTTATCGATTAGTTGTTGAAGCCCAATAGCACTAGTCTCATGCTGTCGGCTACTGTTTCCCACAACAGGGGGCCGAGGCGCAAACATGCGGAAATTCTCTGGATGATATAAAAGTGTTATTCCAGCGCTTCAGATACCCACTGTTCTCAGCCTTCTTCACCAATCCAACTACTCGTACCAGAGGAAGCTGTACCAATACCGATGACCTTGACTGTAGTAAGAATTCAGACTCTGATCGGACCAGTGCTAGCGCTGAAGACATGAGAAATGAAGTTAGTGTTAAGAACTATGCAAATGATGAACTATTGTACGAGGCGGTAAGTCCAGACGAGGCTGCTCTGGTCCATGCGGCGAAAGCATATCACTGCACCCTGCGAGGACGATCTGCAGATAGGATCTTCGTAGACCTGCCTGGAGTAGGTACCATGGCTGTCCAGCTGCTCCACGTCCTGCCGTTTGACTCAAACAGGAAAAGGATGTCTGTGGTGGTCCGCCATCCGCTCACAGGACAAGTGATGGTCTTGACCAAGGGTGCGGACTCAGTCATCATGGATCTTTTAGGAACACCTCAAGGTAACAAGATGGATGGCGGAAAGAAGGCAGTTTGATGTTTACAATATTTTGTGTGTTGGGCTCATGTTTAGAAGCAGAACAAGCTCAGCAGACCTATAGTCGAATACGAGAGCAAACCCAAGAGCATGTAAACAACTATGCTAGAGAAGGCCTCCGTACTCTTCTCATTGCTAAAAGGGTAATTACGCTTTTCTTATCCAACCTTTTTTTTCCAGACTGAAATCATCTTTATTTTTATTACTGTAAATTCCGGAGCCACACCACATTTAAAGTTACGGGTTAAACAGACATACTAATGAACTAAATCACGTCCATTTCTTATATTTTAAGCCGGGTGCACACCCTGGAACCAACGGCGTGGGGAATTTGGCATTGAAGCCTTTGGCTCAAAAACACCAACAGTGCTGAAGACGAGCACGTATTATTTGAGTGCTTGAAAACCATAAATGCCTGAATTTCAATCTTGTATTTTTAAGGTCAGAAAAATGCTTGAATTTTGCGTGAAGTCCCTGAAAGTGCTTGAAATTGTTGCCATTCGCACTTTTGTGGGAAGTTCAACTCTATAGACCACGCAACAAATCAAGACAAATATGAACTTAAATTGTGAGAAAATTGTCGGAACCAGAACAGATGGTAGACCCAAACGCGTAGTGTTTCACACAAAAGTTTATTGGATAATCGAGGAAGTCAGGTGCGGAGAAATAAACGCCAGGGAGCCGGTGCTCGCTGGGCAGGGGAAGCAAGGAGCTCATGGGATTGGAGAATGGTCGGAATGCGGAAACGAGTGGATTTGCCGGGGCAGGAGATCAGAGCGTGGTCGACGTGCAAAATGGGTCAATAAGCCGGGGGGTGGCTCGGAGCATGGTCAATGGGCACAACGGGTCGATAGCCGGAGCTGCAGATCAGAGCGTGGTCGGTGGGTAAAAACTAACTAAACTAATATATATATATATATATATATATATATATATATATATATATATATATATAATTTTATTGTATATCAAAAATTCTGGATTAACTGGGAATCGTGTACTTTGTCTTTTGCTAGTGTTCTATCTCTCCCAGCCGGAATAAATGGGTCCTTTCATTTTCATTCATTTTTGCCTTTACTGTGTTATTACTGTGTAATTACTGTGTTTTTACACAGTCTAATTACTTTGTTATCACTGTAGCTGTGATTATTAGACTTTCCCTGAAGGCATCTTCTTGTTTTTTTGAGACTGCAATCTCTTATTATTGTTAGGTAACAAACTGTGATGTCAAGTGCCCCTGAATGCTCTCAACCACATGCAAGCGAGTAGATAATAAGGACTATATACTGACGACTAAATACTAACGAGTCAGTGCTAACGACTACATACCAGAGCCACGCCACAACTGCGGGAACTCTGTAGTTAATTTTTTAATTTTTCCTCGAGAATTAAAGGAAACTTCAGCGACTGGACATTGACGTCGGAAAGAGAATTGTCGCGTTTTTGATTGATACCTTTTCAATGCTTTTAAATGTGGATGGACAAATTGAAAACTTACCTTGTGGTTGAAAAAAAATGAACTTTACATTTTCATCTAAACACATTAACACTAAAAATACAGAGAATAATGATTTAAATATTAAATATACAAAAAAATACTTTATGGTAGTCGCTATTTTGAATGGTGACATGATCCCGAAAGACATGACGTGAACAACTTGGAGGAGAACGGCCTTGGGTTTGAGAAGTTTGCGAGTTTTTGGTGAAGAGCTTAAAAATGCTAAAAGTAAAGTTTAAAAAAAAAAAAAAACCTTCATTAATGCTTTGACTCGGAATTTACACTCTTCGTTGGTTTTAGCATTACCTTCATCAGTGGTGAGTTTTTTTCTAGCTACTGGATATTGGCTCAGTAGCATAGAGGTCGGGAGCATTTTGACCCAAAGAGCTATAATACAAATTATATATATATATATATACCATATATTTTAAGAGAAATGTCAGCAAAACCACCAAACCTGCTCTCCAGACGAAATCTCTTTTTTAAGCGGATTTTATTTCACTTTGTGACGTTAAATGATCTGATAACAGTGCCCCATATCAACTAATATATCACTTTAAACTTCTCCCCTTCCTCAATTACTTAAGATCATTTAAGATCATTGACCTTCATTTTTTTTAATATAAATAACGTTTTCACATCTGTAGTTCATTTTTTAATTTTTCCTCGAGAATTAAAGGAAACTTCAGCGACTGGACATTGACGTCGGAAAGAGAATTGTCGCGTTTTTGATTGATACTTTTTCAATGTATTTACCTTTGGCAGAGAGAAGTGCGCTGTGTATACAGCTTCGCCCACCCCTAGCACTCACCCATGCAAATTGCTCTGTGTGCTTGCCAGGTATTTCTGGGTGTTTCCTTTTTCTTCTATGGGTTTTCATCATAAAGTGTCTCAACAATAAACATAGATTGTTTTATGAGCTTCCATGTAAAGAATTCCTTAGCAAAGTACATCCAAAAAGCAGTCTGTCGGTGTGATGCCTCGACTGTTAACTGTAGTGGCGAGTAAGCTTTTTATATACAGGACCGAACTGCGCTATGTCGGCTATGTGCACAATAGACTCAACCCTGCTCTCATCAGAGTGAGAAGGACATAATTTGCTTGAGGATGATTTTGTCTCCGAGCCTAATGGACTCATGAAGCGAGCCGTATCCGGCCATATTATGGAGCCATATCCCGACCCCTGCTCTAGCTGTTAATTCCTAAATATTATTGAGGGATTATGATGTACTGTATAATGTAAGATATGAAGGATTTGTGTAAATATTTATTTCTAAGCAGAGACACATCCCAGTTTTTAGAGAATCTGGACATTTTTGGTTTTAAAAATTAAATAGTTTAAATAATGGTATACATTCAATTGTAGGGTATAAGTCACAACTGTGGAAGTATAAAAAGTGTTGTAACCTTGTGTTTTTTCATACTAACTCAAAAGCAAGTTGACTGCAGTGTAACACTATTTATTAATTGTTTCTGTTATTTGAAATGTTTATTTTTGGAAGGAGTGGTTGTATTTTGCTTTTAATAATATTTTTTTTGAACAATGCTTTATTATTTTTATCCTCTTTGTGGACCAGGTACTTGGGGAAGATGAGTATGAAGTGTGGCGGAAGAGTCATTTGCAAGCAGAGAGTAGTATAGAGAACCGAGAAGAGCTGCTTTTTGAATCTGCTGAGAGACTGGAGACCAACCTCACAATTTTAGGTATGAAGTCACGGCCATTCACATACCGTCAAATTCGGACTATAAGGCGCACCTAATTGTAAGCTGCACCCAGTACATTTTTAAAGTAAAATCATTTTGTACATACATAAGCCACACCTGACTATTAGCCGCATGTGCGCACATTGAAACATAAGATATCTACAAAGAAAGATAGTACACATAAAGAGTTTTAATAATATACAGGAACTTAACCCCTTAATGTTCCTACGGCCCGCCTGTGAACTTCAGAACTTTTGATCAACAAATACGTGTCCGTACGATGTCATCAGTCACTAGCATTAAACTCTTGGGATTCAAAATATACTTTAAAATATACTCGTCAGAGAAACATCGCCATCAGTCTGAAACAAGATAGACGAAAACTATGGAGCCGGCGTAACTCTCCTTTACTAATCTATAAAATCAATTATTAAAAGCGTTGGCAATTAATTAGATTATCGGTCTGTTATATCACATGATTTATGAGCCACTAAGTACGTTAAATCAATGCAAATAAGAGTGCACACAATTCCGTTGTATAGTACCACTTTTGGTCTGGCAGAGGGCATAAAGACCATTTTTATAGAAAAGTTATATTACATTTGAAAACATTTCTTTTTATTGAACATTGCATCATTACAAACTAAGTTGGCATGAAAGTTTAAACTTTAGAGTGTTTCACTGTTTCATCATTAAACTAAGTTTTTTCAAGGGAAGAGAAAGTGCTGCAGAAGTACAGAGGAAAATATTGGAAAGTTAAAAAAAATAGAATAAAAATAGGAATAATAATCACGTGTTTAATTCTACACTATCGGCAGATTGATTCATATTCTATATCATTTTCAAACTGGGACTAAAAAGTAGGTTAAACATTTTTTGATATAATTTTTGTGGATAAAAAAAATTGCTACACGGTCTTTCTTTTTTGTTTTGTATGATAATTTCAAATATAATATGATCTTTGGATAAGATGGTAGGAAAAGAGTATCTTACATAGTTGAATTGCATATATTTGTATGTATTTTTGTTTATTGTCAAGTTATTTGACAAATACTTGAATTTTTTATTGTTTAATATTATATAATATTATATTGTTTTGTGCAATATTCTTCTATCTGTCCAACATTTCAATATTAAATAAAGTGGAAGAAATAATGTTTTTCTTTCAAGAAATCAGATTTATCCCAAAAAATAATCGACCCATTCATCGATGATGAAAATAATCGTGAATTGCAGCCCGTCAGATTTATCATCATTTTCATCACAGCTAATGAACATTTGATTTTTTTTTCCAGGTACCACAGGAATTTTAGATAGGCTACAAGAAAATGTGCCAGAGACAATTGAATCTCTTCAGCGTGCAGGTATCAAAGTTTGGGTCCTCACTGGAGACAAACAAGAGACAGCTGTCAACATCGCCTATGCTTGTAAACTCATCCACCCCGATGACCACATTCTGACTGTTAACAGTAAAAGCAAGGTGAGGAATGAAACTTCTGGGTTTGTACAGGTGCTTGAAATCCTTGAAAATGCTTGACTTTTAATGTTGTGTTTTCAAGGTCAGGAAAATGCTTGAATTTCACGTGAATTGCTTGAAAATGTTTTAAATTGTTGCTATTGCTATGTTCCTTGGCAGTCTGACTCAAAAGACAAGACAATAAATTGAGAAAAAAAAAAAAAAGTGTCTGAAAATGACGCCGACACATCTGCTCTTGTAAATTGTCATAATAACGTTTTCACTTGAAGCATCACTTCCCCGTACTGGTCGCACCCAAGAAGACGGCTCCATATAGAAAACTGACTTCTTTGGCTCCTAAACGGCTTCTCAGATGTTTCTTTTTTTAGAGATATATTATCAACAGTAAAAAACCCATTATACCACAAAATATTTAGTAATAAATAGGGCAGGGAGATTCCTGAAAACACATCAAACATTAAAATATTTACAGATCTAAATTTTTTTTAAATTTACAACACTGAAAATCCCTGAAAATGCAAAACAATAAAATATAAATAAAATGTTAGCTCTTCAGTGCTATAAATATATGATAAAATGCTAAACAACTAACTCTTTATAATTCTATTTTAACCAATTTGGACACAGATCCTCTAAAAACTAAACAAAATAATTAAAAAATATATATATATCTCATCTCATTTAGTAAATTAAAAAGCAAAAGATCAGCAGTCTTCAAGATTGAAACAATGTACTCTGCTTCGTAGCACTCAATTCCATAAAGTAAGGCCAAATTTGGCTCATTTTTCTGCTTTTTATACATACATTACTTTCTTTTTGTCGTCCATGTTGAACTCAATCATTACCCAACACTTAAAGAAACCCTTTCTGTGTTTATATACAAGTGTGATGTGGCCAAGCTGCGCATGCGTTGTTTAAGCAGAATGGCAGAATTCATGTCAGTTTATAGCAGTCCATTGACACAAAAACATCAAAGAGCATAGATAGGAACAGCTCAAATAGCACAATGAATGTGCTATCAGCAAGATAGTATCTTCATTTTAGTCATCAAAGTGAACAGAAAAACACATTATTTTGATCACATTGGATTTCTTTCTTTGAAGGTACTGGATAAAATAGAAAAAATTGCCTTGAAAGTGTACGAACCCTGAAACTTCCAAATGCTAGATATTTTCGAAGGTTATAGAAGGGTGTGTCATCACATCTTTTTTTTTATATTTCAGGGTGATTGTGCTGCAATACTTGAGGACCTCAAGTTGAATGTACAGCGCAGTGAAGAGCAGATGATGAAAAAGGCAACTGCAGAGTATCATGGAGGTTTATCTTCAGCCTTCATTATGGTCGTAGATGGTCAGACATTAGACTGGACGCTTGAAAAACACTCGACATGCTTTCTGGAGCTCAGCCATTCCTGCAAAGCTGTTATCTGCTGTCGCTCCACGCCGCGACAAAAAAGCCAGGTGGTGCAGTTGATACAGGCCCAGCTCAAAGTCATGACCCTGGCAGTGGGTAAATGCAACCTTCATCACTAAAAAACTAAACCGTATTGTACTGTACAAGGTTCATAATGGATCACTTTCAACAAATGCCATTGTAGGTGACGGAGCTAATGACGTGAGCATGATCCAGGTGGCAGATGTTGGTATTGGGATATCTGGTCAGGAAGGCATGCAGGTAATCCTCACAAGAAAAATCATGGCATTACTGGCACTACACTTTTTTATGGGGCTCGTATCCCTTAACCACCAGGGTCGTAGGAGCACCAATATCTGTGGTGTGTGTTGGGCAAGTATAGCCTGGTGGTGCCCGTCCGTCCCGGACATTTTTTGGGGGGGTTAGGGGTTTGCTCCTTCACATGGAACAGATCGTACTGGCTTCCATATTGAAGGATTTTATACATTTTACTATAAAGGATTTTATATGATTAAATACAAGTTACATTTATCGAGTGCAAAGAAGATTTTCACCGGGTACGCTGAAGTTCAATGACAGGTCACGCTGATCCGAATGCGGAAAATTTTCTTTAGTTCTGTTAATAACAGAACTCTGACGCAGTACGTCAGCATTGTTTTGATAAACACTCTGCGTTGTTTTGAGTTTCTACAGACATTGAGGCGAGGGGGTGGACTCCACGTGGGGGGCTTTCCTGGCACGCCCATGGGAGGAGCCGGCACACCAGCCTGTGGCAAAAACGTGGGCAGAGGAAAAAAGGGAAAAGATTGAGAGAGAAGGCTTGACGAAGACTCGAGCGACACTAATTCGGCCGTATATTCGATGGAGTTCACTTAGCTAAATTGTTTAAGAAATTAAATCTGCCTCCGTGTGAAAATGTCGGCTATTTTTGTCCATCTTTTCCCAACAAGAAACGAGCGCGCATTGTTAGGTGGTGTTTGGTTAATGGAGTCAGATAATTAATTCGACCAATTTGGTAAACGATACAATTTTAATATATTGAATTCTAAACAATTTATACCAGTAACAGAAGAATCCCCCTGATCTGACTCAGATACAGCACATTCATCATGTGGTCGCTGTTGTTTTTCGGTGTACAGCAGTAATGTCAAACTCACTCAAGCTTGGGGGACAAATGGTAGGAAAAAAAACTCTGGGGCTGGACTAGAGAGGGTGATAAAAAGAGATAGGGATCCACTTTTATGCGCTATTATCACGGGTCAAGAACAGCCTTGAATTTAATTAGTCTTAAATTGGGACAAAAGCAAGTTTTACATGATAGTTAAGAGTTTAAAAAATTGAAATAATTTTCACCTAAGGTAGGCAAAACATTCCATGCATAATTCAAATTGTATTCATTTCTTAACACAATCATTTTGAAAAAATAAAATGAAAAAATAGAATTAGAAGATGATAAAATTGTGTAAGCTGAAAGGTATGTAGCCAGCACGGCGGCATAGTGGTTATCACGTGTGCGGCACAGTCCTGAGGTCATGAGATCGAACATTCCTGTGCGGAGTTTGCCTGTTTGCCCGGTGTCTTTGTGGGTTTCCTCCGGGCACTCCGGTTTCCTCCCATATTCCAAAAAACATGCATGGCCGGTCCAAATTGTCCCTAGGTGTGAATGAGCGAGTGAGTTGTCTGTCTTTGTGTGCCCTGCAACTGGCTGGCAACCAGTTCTGGGTGTCCCCTGCCCACTGCCCGAATATAGCTAAGATGGGCTCCAGCACCCCCGTGACCCTACTGAGGATAAGTGGTGCAGATAATGAATGAATAAATGAAAAGTATGTAAATCTATATTTACAATGTATGGGAAGACAATCTAGATCACCTATACCAATGAACTCATCATTTAATGCCAATCAAGTTGCTTAAGGGCCCAGTCACACAGCCTTTCACGGGCGTATCGAGGCTGAATCACGGCCAGAAATTTCTGCCCGTGAAGCAGACGATGTTGGACGCTTTGAGATCGCGATACAGACGAGATACAGCCGTGCTTTACATGCGGCAAGAAATTTACACGCGGTTGGCCGCGCGAAATAGTTTTGCGCTGCTCAAAACTTTAGACCACGTGTTAACCGCGGGCGGCACACGTGGTACACACGCGGATATGACGCGGTACAGACGCGGAACGACGTGCTACGGCCGCGGCCAGGGCGCGGTTACACGCGGGTAGGACGCGGAATTTTAGCGGGTGGAGCACGGTCATAGCACGTTCGTTCTGCGTCTGTATCGCGGCTGAATCACGTGAATTGGCGTGTGTAACGCGTGTGACGGTCAAACGCCTTTCTCCGCGTATATTCAGCGCGGTTTGCCGAGCACACGTCAGTTGTGCTCGAGACGTCAAGGGGTGGACATGGATCCCCGTCACCGTAGTGACCTCGTCTTAATCCATTTTTATTTCTTGACATTTCTTTTCATTTCATAACAAGATGGCGGCGCGTCTACTAGACGCTGCGGCTCGAGCTCCAGTTCGTCTTTTGTTTTTCAGTGTCCCCAGTACTTTGTTCCTTTGTTTCTTTGTTTCCTTATCCTCACTGTAAATGTGGGACTGGAGTCGTCCAATTTCGTTGTCACAGCATATCCCATGTTGTAACAATGACAATAAAGGCATATTCTATTCTATTCTATTCTATTCTATTCTAATAAAATAAAAATGAAAAACTATTACAATAATAACATATTGGCTTCTTCTTCGGTGCCATAGCTTGAAATCTTGATCTTCACGGGACTGTGTCTTGAGCGGTTATGATTTCTACAGCCCGGCTCGGCAGCTTTTATACCCGTGGTCCACACGCGGAAAGGACGTGGAACTGACGCGATGAGGAAGCGGAACAGTCGCCGGCGTCTGTTTTGCGGGCATACCACGGATGAACAGCGGGTTAGCCAATTTTGCGCATTTTCTACCACGGGCAAAAAAAAATCGCAAAATTTTACCTGCAATACAGACGCAAACGGCTGTGTGACCGGGCCCTAAACAATGGTTGGGACTATCATGAAAGTCTTCTGAAAAGTTGGTAGTCTTATGTCTATGCAGACTTACACCTGTTGGATAAAACCCAATTATTTCTTTTCACATTTGGAAAAAGACTTGTGCAATTCCTTTATGCAAGTGTATTATTTTTATCTTTTTGGACTATGTAATGTGTGTTTTAATTCTCATTGTTTTTGTGTTTGCATTGTAGGCTGTGATGTCCAGTGACTTTGCCATTTCTAGGTTCAAACACCTCAGAAAGCTGTTGCTGGTCCATGGCCATTGGTGTTTCTCCCGACTTGCAAACATGATGTTGTATTTCATCTACAAGAATGTGGTGAGTTTTTTTTTTAGTTTTTGTGTTTTTAAAAAACAACCTAAAGGTAATATACGACAAATAAGTTTTATATTTAATTGTTGGGTTTGTACATACAGAGTAAAAAGTATTTGATCCCATGCTAATTGTGTTAGTTCTGATCAAATATGACACCTAGAGTCACTAGGTGATATTACATTTTTCAAGGTTCAAAGCAGTGTTTGATAAACAAGTCAAGACAATGAGCTGAACCAACAATTAACATCTTGTTATTTTCTGGATTAGGGGAAAAAAAGTGACATCCATCTTTGTATCTCAATAAGGCAGGCCTCCAAATTTCCACAAGTTAACGGAGCGGTTGCCTCCAGTAATTTATCTGCATAGCAATGAAAACTGATATTATACTTTTGGATGATAAAACCAAGTGAAAGCGTATAAATACTTAAAAAAGGGGGACCAAGTACAGATCCCTGTGTAACGCCAAAGGTGATAACAAAATGTTCGGAGGTCAGATTGCCGTAGTTAACACATAACATCCTGTCTGAGAGGTAGGACTTTAACTACGAGAGTACGGTTCCTGAGATAATAATCAATTTTTCCAGACGATCAAGTAATATTGTGTTCCACAATATTAAAGTCAGCACTGAGGTCCAGCAACAGCAACACCGATGAGGCGCCGGAATTTATTGCCAAGAGAAGATTATCGTTTACATTGACCAGGGCTGTCTCAGTTAAATGATTTGCCCTGAATGCCAACTGAACAAATTCAGAGATTATGTTTAGACATAAAGTCGTTCAGCTGCTGTGCGACAACTTTTCAAGTAATTAAAAAAAAAAAATGTAGATTTGACAGTAGCTTATAATTACATAGGATTTTTGGTTCAAGGTCAGGTCACTTAAGCATAAGTTTAAAAACAGCAGAATTAAAGGCTTCTGCAATACTCGAGGATACCGATATATTAATAATATTTAAAATGGATGGTCCGAAGATCCCAAACAGATCTTTCATGTGTGAAGCCTGAATTAGGCAAGTAGTTTTTTTGGCCTTACTGACCATCTGTGTTAGACAATCAACGGACAGATCACTAAAACAAAAAATGTCGAACAGACATCATATGTTTTCTCTAACTTCCGAATCTTTTAGGTAAGACAGAATTCCAGAATGTTCATTCAAAATGACACTGAGGCTTTTTCTTTATTTTTCTGGTGGCACAAAGGAAAACAGTGAGCTGCTCTTTCCCACAAAGATTGTGCTCCAAATACGAAATAGGGTGACGTTTTGAAACATCTAGGATGCCCTTGTAAAAAAAAGAAATAGTCCACGTTTTTGCTAACTTTATTCATATAATAAAAAAAACAGTGTCTGCAATAACGTACAAAAAGTCACCGCCCAGGTGGCCGACAACTTTATATATATATATTTTTTTTTAAATCAAACGTTTGCTTTATTCCGATTTTGAAATCTTTGTTTGGTTGTAAATTATGGAATTTCAATTTCAGTTCATTTGGTAATTTGCATACTCGGCAGCCAATCAGAAGCCTGCATCGAATAACTTTGTGTTTCCGGACATTCCCGAACGTTATAAGGTCGTGCATTTGCATATCATTTTCCAAACTAGACGCACAGAGAACACAAGAAAAATGGATAAGTGGTTAGGAATCAAGGCAAAACCTCAGCCCCAGAAGAAAGATTCTAAAGAAGCTAACAAAACTTATGACGCTATAAAACGTAAACGTAAAAGCATGGTGGAAAGAGGAGTTCACGTGGCTTGGAGCAGACGACACAATGCAAACATTGCATGAATGAAGATGAGTAAATACAGGTACATACTCATGACAGATGGAAAATAGCGATGTCATATACATGCAATGAATGTTATAAGTAGATTTATAATGAACTTAATTTTAAAGTGTTGTTCTTTTATTTATTCTGATTATCAATCCTTAATACTTTGCAACAATGGGTATTTTTTTTGCGATGAGTCGTCTTTTTGTGGTTCAAGTTGTGAAAAATGGGGCAGGCGACTTTATGGCTGGGCACGCAACTTTTCAGAGTTGTCTGCCCTGGTGTCCGCTAACTTTTTGTCATGAGTTATAGAAACTGCAAAAAAGGGGCGAAACAGGACGCTTGACAGACTTTATTCAATAATTACAATGTACACACAATATTTCAAATGTTTCACTCACTCAAAAAATGGGAAAAAAATGTTGCTTTGTCTTGCAGATGTTTGTCAACCTGTTGTTTTGGTATCAGTTCTTCTGCGGCTTCTCTGGGAGCGTCATGACCAACTCCTGGGTTTTGATCTTCTTCAACTTGTTCTTCACCTCCGTTCCTCCACTCATCTTCGGAATCCTAGATAAGGATGCGCCTGTTGAGAAACTCCTAAAAGTGCCTGAGCTTTACTGGGCCGTGCGTTCCTCCAAGGTGCCGACATTCATATTTATTTCAACTATAAGATGCCATTTTTGAAGGTACTGCTGACAAGTTCAGTTTTGAAAATATATCATCCAGTTCCTGTGGAATGACATTGGATGATATCAAAGCAGCTTCAATTGGATTAGCATTTTAAAGCAGGCTAGTTTTGTTGTTTTGAATATTTAGAATATATTTAAATATTTTTTAGTGACACTTTATACATTTTATATATATATATATATATATATATATATATATATATACATATATAGTCCATAAGGTTTGCAGGGGGTTCCTGAAGAACGCATGAATTATAAATAAAAATATGGACAGATCTTCCCAAAAAAAATTGTAAAATACAAAACAATTTTAGCTACAATGTTGTTTTGGTGGTTTTCTTCTTCCAATTCCCCCCCCCCCCCTTTTTTTTTTAAGCACTCCCCCCACCCCCTCATTCTTTGTTTGCTGTGTGTTATAAAAAGACAAAAAAAGCACAATGAAAATTAAGTTGCAAAATAACAAGTGTGAGTTGTCTTGGTGACCCTGAAATTTTGAACGGTAGTGTATGTGTGTATATATATATATATATATATATATATATATATATATATATATATATATATATATATATAATATACATATAATTTGCAGTTAACAAGCCTTTTACTTTTTGAACTTGTATGGAACATAGAACAGCACTAACTTAAACTTTGTCACTATTGTGTCACTGTTCAATTATGAACTTTTCTTTTCCTCAGGGCTCTTCCCCATTTGTCTTCTGGATCACAGTTCTGGATGCCTTTTACCAAAGCCTAGTTTGCTTTTTTGTGCCTTATTTTGTAAGTACATTGCACTGAACTCAGTTTACCTTTCAATGCTCAATGCCCAAGCTTCTTGGTAATGTGAAGGGTCACCACCCCTACTGGTCGCACCCAAGAGGCCAGCGCTATTTAGAAAACAGGCTCTTTCTGTTGAGCTCACTGAGAAAAGCTCTTTTGGCTTCCAAAATAGCTCCTCAGATTTTTTGTTTTTTAACGATTTAGTATCAGTAATAATAAAACTTAATGCACCAAATTATTTAGCAATTAGTCATTTCATGTTTCATGTTTCCCCAGTAAAACACATGCAATATAAATAAAATATTCACAGGTCAGCAAAAAAATTGTTCGTAAAAAAACGATTGAACAGATTTAAAGATGAACATAAACAGAAAATTCCTGAAAATGCAAAACAATAAAATATAAATAAAATATTCGCTCTTCAGTGCTATAAATAAATGATAAAATGCAAAACAATTAACTCTTTATAATTCTATTTTAACCTATTTAGACAAATAACCTGAAAAAAGTGCAAAAAATATAAATTAAAATAAGTAAAACAAAATGCATCAGCAGTTGATTGAAAGATTGAATGCATTTTGCTTCGGAGGAATCAATATCATTAAAACTAGTCGAAATTTTGCTAATTTTCCTGTTTTTTCATACAGTACCATTTTTTTTGTTTTGTTGACCTCATTATAACCCAATACAAAGTAGCACAAAGTATGTGCTAGGAGAAAGACTTTATTTTTCTCATCAAAGTCAACAAAAAATAAAATATTCTTTTGATTGGAGCTGGATTTCTTCTTTTAAAGATATACGAAAACGGAGAAATTGCCCTTAAAAGTGCTTGAAAAGTGCTTGAATTTGGCCACGGAAAAGGTGTATGAACCCTGTTGTCTCTTCACCCTGTCTCCGCATCCCTGTTAATTTTATTTACATGTGTTCACTTCTTGTCTACACTTAATACTCAATGGTTATACTTTGTGCTATGTGAAGGCTTAATGTTAACAAAACACCGTCAATGAGGACACCACTGCTCCCTAGTGTAGTGGAGGTGCACTGCACTTTATTCTGGAAAAGTAAAAAAAAGAAGGCCATTGAAGTCAAATGCGCCCGTGCCCCCTTGAAGAACCCCTGTTACATGATAACCACTGGTCTGGAGTAATATACTATCGTTAATCAGATGTTGGCATGTGTCTTTCAGGCTTACGTTGGATCAGATGTTGGAGTTCTGTCCTTTGGATCACCCATCAATGCGTCAGCTCTCCTCATCATCTTACTTCATCAAGTCATTGAGAGTCATAATCTGGTCAGACACACTCTTTTTTTATATAACTCTGTTCAGGCACACAGTTACCGAAAATTCCGGACCACAAGGTGCTAGCTACTCTTTTGCTACATTTTTAAACCAGGAGTCTCAAACTCGTGGGGACAAATTGAGCCGCCCACTATGATAGGTTGAGATGCCTTAATATGAAAGTTAAAGGGACAGTGTGTATTATTCGCCCCATAGGTGTCACTAAATTATCTTTATTTAACCCTTTTTTAAATAACTAACCTTGTAATAACATAGTAATAACATGATAAGTTATTTTATATAATTAAATACATTTCAGTTCAAATGCTTCACGTAAAAAAAAATTCAAGTATTGATAATTATTTTTGAGAAATTGAGTATAATGAAAATCTATTCTTGTATTAAACAACTGTATTCGTCCATCTTTTTATTCAACTGTTTTACAGGAAATACAACAAACTAAATTCCAATTATTGAGTTTAATGAAGCGAATGACCAAAAAATGTGCTTTCTTTTAGCCCACTATCTGGCTACCTTTTTAGGTTTGTAACTAGTTAGCTATCTTCCCATTTTATTAGCTATTTAGCAAACTATATAGCTAGCTTTTAAAATGCTTTCGAGCTAACATTTGAACCTTTTTGCTAGTTATCAAGCTAAATGGTCGCCTCCTTTCTAGCTAGATAACTAGCTTTGTTTTTAGCTTTCTATCTTTAAATTTAGATGACTTTTTTTTCTCTTTTATCTAGCTATTTAGTTCCCTTTTAGTTTTTAGTATACCTGTTTACCTTCCAAGCTAACTATCAAGCTACCTTTTAAGCTATTTAGCAAGCCATCTAGCTAAGTCAAGTCAAGTCATGTTTTTTTGTATAGCCCTTAATCACAGAGTCTCAAAAGTTGCTATTTAAGAAAGTCATATCAAACTGGGTGCCCTTTGTGCTAATTAGTAACAAAAAGTCGGTTGATGCTTGAAAATGGTTGGAGACCCCTTCTGTACACCACGCAATAAAGAAAGAAAATAAATAAATGAATAAATAAAGCGTTTGCGCCTTCTACTGGTCGCACCCAAGAGGACAGCTCTATTAAAACTCTTTTGCCACGGCTCACTGGGAAACGCTTGCTCTTTCAGCTCCCAAACGGCTCCTCAGGTTTGTATTTTTTTCATGATATAGTATAAATAACAATATAGTAAAACATTATGCACCCAATTATTTAGTTATGAGTTATTCAATGTGCTTTACAGGGGATCCCTGCAAAACACATCAAATTATAATTAAAATATTCACGGGTCTACAAAAAATAAATACGCAAAATACAAAAAAATTCTAGCTTTTACACACTTAACAGATTTAATGTCAAACGACAAGTCATGTTTATTTTTGACGCCCTTAATAACAAGGAGTCTCAAAGGGCTGCATAGACCACAGATTATTGCAAACCACAGACTATTATGACCTGATCTAAAACCTACATGAGGACAAGGAAAAACTCAAAAACCTCAACATGAGGAAAATGAAGAAACCGTGAGAAGGGACCACACATGAGCTAATCCCCCTTTCCAGGATGACCAGGCTGCAATGGATGTTGCAATAACAAATAATACACAGATATTGTCAACATCAAATATAGGTCATTCGTAAGCTATACAAGGGAAGTGTGTTTTAAGTTTAGATATAAACATTTCCACTGAGGTTGCAGATCAAATCTCAGGGGGAAGAGCATTCCACAGCACCGGGGCCACAATGGAGAACACTCTCGAACCTGCTGCTTCTTTAAGAACCTCCCTGTCTGGAAATGCCTTCATCCTCTTTATCAAAAATTCTGTGGCTCTATAAAAGGCCTTGCAAAAAAAAAAAAAAAAAAAAAAGACTACTGTTTGCCCAAAGTTGCCTTTAAATCGCGGGCCCTTTCTGTTTGTGGTAAGCTGCCCGGTGGGCATTTATGGCAACATGGAAGCTCTTGTGACAAGTGCTGTAGTGGCGATCCACGTAGTGCCGATTTGCCGCGGCCACAGTCGCTCCGCAAAATGAGACACACACAGTTTCCTTTCACGTGAATAAAATAGAATTCTTTCTCCCATTCGCCACGAAAATGATACGTTTTCTTCCTTTTTTACGCCATGTTTATGTATGTAGAAATCGATTTTGACTCCTTTGCGCAAGATTGAGGCTGAGATTATCATGCGCACTCAGCTCTGCTCCCGTGTTACGTCAGTGTTCTAAGAATATGGAAGTTTGTTTTTAACTTACATCACAGTAACTGATACACAACCAATAATAATGTATCAGCATGAAAATGAAGGAATAAAACAATGTATTGTACTACTATATTATACTAGCCTTTATTTGTTCACTCTACAGTGAACTATTCTCGAAAGTATTTAAAGAATCCCTGAAAAACAAACTATACAACAATCTAAAAATTGAAATATTAACTCCTTAGTGCTGTAACAACTCTTTCAAATACACTTTTCACAATTTTTAAATCATATTCTAACCAAAGTTGACTAAAACTGTCACGGTTGCCATGGCGCCCAATTAGCCCTGCCCGTGTGGCGCCTGCTGCGGCTCGTTAACAGATAGGCTTCCCTTCTATTTAAGCTCAGTGCTGTCACTCTCCCTTTGTCAGTCCGTCAACAAACCTTTGCCCCACAAGCTGTGGGTTTTGACTCTGCCCGCTATTGTCCCGTAGATTTTTGTCCTATTTATTATTCTCTCCAGTTTTCCAGTGTTCCCATCTAGTTTCTCCTGTTTAATTTCGATTTCCTGTTTTGATATCAATCCTGTCTGTCCCGTCCTGTATCGACCCCATCTGTCCGATATCTGCTCGGGCAATTGGTATCGATCTCGTCGGTCTCTGGGTTCCTGTCTTTCCACGCCAGACTGCTGCCTAACGTGCATGACTCCCCATTTCCCGTAAAATAAAAGGCTTGTGTGAGAAACGTCACGCATTTGGGTCCTGATCCTGTTCTTGACAGAAACAGCACAGAGCTTCTAAGAAAACCATCCACAAATATAAATCAAAATGAGTACAGCAAAAAAAAAAAAAGAAATATCATTGGTCTCTATTGAATATTGGAGTTTAGGAACACAAAGTGGTAAGCTTTGAGGGACTGATTCAGATTTCTTTATCAGTGATAGACAATGCACAATGTTTTGAAGCCAATGAGTCCAAATAAGGATCATTTTCCTGCTTTGACTCAGTTTTTAAAATGTCCTTTTCTTCCTCCGTATGGCAATCGCTCTTGAACTGTTCCTGTGCTCAATGTGCTGCTACGGCAGTACCCTCCATATATATATTCATTTTGTTTTCAAGTGTGAGACCCTGGTGGGACCAATTAACCAATAAAAAACAGATAGCATGAAAGTATATATTATATGGTACAGGGAACACTTGTGAAGTTGTCTATTTCTCCTTCTTTTTGCAGACATGGATTCATGTTTTTGTGATGGTGGTCAGCGCGGGTTCCTACTTCGCTTTTGTGACCATCTTCAGCGTCTGCTGTCTGACCTGCAGTCCCCCCACAAACCCTGTCGGCGTGGAGATACTGCAAATGTCCCAGCCTCTCTTTTACACCATGTGTGCTCTCACTACTGTAACAGCACTAATGCCCAGGTACACAATAAAAACACAACGTGTAGCGTATATAAGGTACTATTAACCGCACTCAATGGGTTTTTGGAATGAAAATAACCTTGTGTGCATACATAACCCGCACCTGACTATAAGCTGCACATGCCCGCGTTGAAACATGAGCTATTTACAAAAAACACGGTACAGTATACAGTTTTCAAAGATTTGATGACAAACAGGGCAGCACGGCAGCACAGTGGTTAGCGCGTCCGTGGCACGGTCATGAGATCAAACCTTCTGTGTAGAGTTTGCATGTTCTCCCTGTGCTTGCGTGGGTTTTCTCCGGGCACTCCGGTTTCCTCCCACATTCCAGGAACATGCATGTCAGATTAATTAGCCGGTCCAAATTGTCCCTAGGTGTGAATGGGCGAGTGAGTTGTCTGTTTCTGTGTGCCCTGCGACTGGCTGGCAACCAGTTCAAGGTATCCCCTTCCCATTGCCTGAAGATAGCTGGGATGGGCTCCAGCGCCCCAACAACCCTACTGAGGGTAAGCGGTGCAGATAATGGATGGATGTATGATAACAAACACACACCAAGCAAAGCGAAACAAGTAACACAACAAAAAAACTGGGCTGGTTAAAAACAACACTTAAAGTCACTGAGATGCAGTAACACAAGTAACAGCAAAAAACACAATATAGGAGAAACGCTAACAGGGCAAAAACATAGTTCTACTAGTAAATGTCACTGAAACGAAACAACACAAGTATCATAACCAAGCTAAAAATAGGAGCAAACCTGAGAAACATATCTCTAAGAGGACTGGTCAAAAAAGCACACACTGGTTAAAGTCCCTGAGAAGCAACATCACAGAGCAGCAAAAAAACACGGTAGCAGAAACACTAACAGGGTAAAACATAGGCCTAATGGTAAACACAAGTACCGTAACACAGAAAAAAACAGCAGGAACACAAGTAACACAGCGCTAACAGGGCTGGTTAAAAAAACACACTGGATAAAGTAATTGGGACGATGCAACACAAGTATTGGGCATGTTCGAAAAAGTAATTTGTCATAGTTACTCACTACCTCTTCCAAAAAGTAACTGAATTACTCTGTAGTAAAAGTAACAACTAACCAGGTAAAGTAACTCTTTCTATTACTCTAACTAGAAGTTGTTGCATATCGAAGAATTTGAAATTTCCTGAGGAAAAATCGAGTTAGTTGAGTGGAGAACAACAGACAGTCGTGTTATAGAACCTTGAAATATTTACTGCACTTCATCAGCTACAGTTTATCCTACATTTGAAGCGCAACAAATATAAACAGTAAACAACCTAATACAATATTAATCAGCAGTAAACAATGTACAGTATAGAGGAAAGAGAAACAAAAAAATATATATAATAACACAAGCAAAAAAAGTAAAACAATAAACTTGACATTTTTATACAAACACATTGCCACTGAAAACACGCAGGAAATAAAATTTCCATCCATCTGCACCGCTTATCCTCAGTAGGGTCACGGGGTGCTGGAGCACATCTCAGCTATCTTCGGGCAGTGGTCAGGGGACACCCTGAACTGCTTGACAGCCAGTTGTAGGGCACACAGGGACAGAAAATTCGCTCGCTCATTCACACCTAGGGATAATTTCGACCGGCCAATTAAAACTGACATGCATGTTTTTGGAATGTGGGAGGAAACCAGAGTGCCCGGAGGAAACCCACACAAGCACGGGTAGAACATGCAAACTCCACACAGGAAGCTTTGATCGGAAGTAAAATTCAAATATTTAATTAAATACCAAACAATTTTAACCTTTTGGTGTTCAACAAATTTAAAGCCAACAACTAAGAATCCACAAAAATGCATATTGACCAATCATAAGAGAAAAAAGGCGTTGCGGAGGGAACCAGCTGTTGATTGGTGCGGAGCCAGCTCCCTTTGTTCTCTTCCTAGAGCCTGCTCATAAAGACGTTTCGTTGGCGAACGATACGAGTCGGTTGCCGTGGCACTGATGCTGTCAAATACAGGGCTCAAACCTTTCGCGACTCAGACCTCATTTGCCTTTTCTTTCGGCACATAGCAAATACTATATTGGTAACCACAAGCCAACTATGTGATAGTCGTGGTTTTGAATGCTGACATGATCCAAAAAGTCGTGATGTAAACAACTTAGAGGTGAAAATGGCGCCAGGTGTGCTAAAGAAGGGACGCCGCTATTGCCGTTCTCAAGACAAAATAACGCAACGCTTTGACGTAATGAGTTAATTATCCTGTTACTAAAAAAACAAAACAAAAGAAACACGGCAGCAAAACACACACGGTAGAAGTACTGCCTTCGTAATGAGCTCTAACGAGGAGTACAACAGTAATATGTGTATGTTTTATCCATGCCGGCATTTTGTTTCTTGCATTCAGATCAATCGAGATGGGGTTTGTTATTTGAGGTGTCTTTAAAAAGTTGAAAGTGGAATACTTTTAAGTATGTGTTAACAATGCTAAACTGAGTTCAAAGAGCCTTTATATTTTCATCGCCACTATGCCTATCTGCTTTTATCTCAGGTCTAGCAACGCTGTTCTGGGATGCTCAATATGTTAAGTAGAAGGTATGGCTCAATATGTTAAGTAGAAGGTATGGCGGGGGTTTGAGAATAATTTATGCTTGTCAAAGTTTTCTTTTACTGTCGCACAAATATGTAAAAGTACTGTTTCAAATGCAGTCCAAACTCTAACCAAAACCTCAAAATAGAAAGACCTTTTCCCCCCCCGATTTGGCAACGAATGTGTAGTGTTTCTCCCCACAATCATGCAAATATGTTCCAAAATATACCACGTGTCATAGGTTTCGAGAAGTACATTTTCAAAGTAGACCGTTTGATCTCATACCTCCTAGAACTGTGATGTCACTGGAAGACGAGAACCAAAACAATGGCGGGTCCTGTTGAAAAACAGACTGCGGTTGTAGTGATCAGCGATTGCATAGAGCTCATTTCTGCTTTGAGTAACTAGAAATTTGCTTATTGTGTCGCTGAGGGACTTCTGATTGATTTGTCCAAGGCGCTTGCTTTGATCATCTCTAGCTGCATCTTTTAAGTCTACCTGCTGTCTTGTACAGTGCATGTTTCTTTTCGTCATAGGTATGCGACTGACTTTTCCTTCCTTGTTTTTCGCTGCGTGTTTTGCATTTATTATTGTCCAGATAGCTCCCCGTTAGAGTGCGTGCTCCCAATGGCTTCCAATTTTGTTTGGTCTAAGTTAGCCCCGTTAGTAGTTGGCTAGCCTGTCGTGCTCATTGTTTATTCTCCCCGCTGGATTGTTTGCTGCTGGTATTTTTTTTGGGTCGTTAGCTCTCAGTTATCCTGGCTGCTTACTGGATGTTTTCTTTTAGCCCGCCTCTTGTTTTTCTGCATATCGGTCCCGGTTAGCCTTTTTTTTTTTTAGCAGCCGGCTAGCTTGCCTGTGTTTTATTTGTGTCAGTTTGCCCCATGTTGGCTGCTCGCCATTTTTCGTGCCATTGCTGCATCCAACTGCGACACAACACCTAGGCATTCTCCACAAAAACTACCAATACTTGGCTTAAGACACCAAAAAGCTTTTTGACTAGTTAAAATGTAAACCAATAGGGAGACTGGCTTGCTTGGGTGCTTGTGTTCTTCACATGACCTCATAGCTCAGGATGTGAAAAATGAGACGGACTGTCTACAAAATGCGTTACTTCAGAAAATTTTGAATGCACCAATGATTATATACCAGCTCAGTAGCCTAGATGGTAAGGCGCCCGCTTTGAGACTGGGAGGTCGGTGGTTCGCGCCCCGGCCGAGTCATTCCTAAGACTCAAAAAGTGGTCGGCGGCGCCCTCTGTTGGCTGCGGCTGCATCGGCTCGCTACATCGGGTCAGGTGCAATCGACATTTCGTTCTGTGTACATTGTTACACAGAATGACAATACAAGGAAATTATTATTATTATTATTATTATATATTATATATATATATATATATTATATACACATGTGTGGATATTATAGGAACAACATGTACTATTTTATCACATTTTGTATGTTTTAGAATTTGGGAATCTCCTTAAAGGTATCGCCTATAACTACAAAACTCAATTCCAATGAAGTTGGGAAAGTGTGTTAATTGCAAATAAAAATTGATCCAAGTAAATTGCAAATTCTTTTCAACCCATATTTAAATGAATGCACAGCAAAGACAACATATTTATTGTCTTCACTCATAAACTTTATTGTTTTGGGAGAAAATCATCAACTCTGTAATTTGATGACAGCAACACGTGCCAAAATAGTTGGGACAGGTGTCAATAACTACTCAGAAAGTGGATGAATGGAAATCAACCAACTATTTGCAGGTGAACAGATGAATTAGCAACAGGTGAGAGTTGTTACTGGGTATAAAAAAGGGAGACCCGAACAAGCTAAGTCATTCACATGCAAGGATGGGGCGAGGTTCACCTCTTTGTGAACAACTGCGTGAGCAAATTGTTGAACAGTTTAAAAACAACATTCCTCAAAGTACAATTGCAAGGAATTTAGGGATATCATCATCTACAGTCCATAATATTGTGAAAAGGTTCAGGGAATCTGGAGAAATCACTGTGCGTAAACGGCATGGCCGTAAACCATTATTGAATGCCCGTGACCTCCGAGCCCTCAAGCGGTACTGCATTAAGAACCGACATCAATGTGTAAAGGACATCACCACATGGGCTCAGGAACACTTTGGAAAACCACTGTCAGTCAATACAGTTCGACGCTATATCCCTAAGTGTGGGTTAAAACTTTATGTTGCAAAGCGTAAGCCATTCATCAACAACATCCAGAAACGCCGCAGGGTTCTCTGGGCCCGAGCCCATCTAAAATGGACTGATACAAAGTGGAAAAGTGTTCTGTGGTCTGATGAGTCAGTTTTCCAAATTGTGTTTGGAAATTGTGGACGTCGTGTCCTCCGGTCCAAAGAAGAACAGAACCACCCAGACTGTTATGCACGCAAAGTGCAAAAGCCAGCATCTGTGATGGTATGGGGGTGCATGAGTGGCCAAGGAATGGGTAACCTGCACATCTGTGAAGGCACCATTAATGCAGAAAAGTACATTCAGGTTTTGGAACAAAGTATGTTGCCATCCAAACAGAATCTTTACCATGGGCGCCCTTGCTTCTTCCAGCAGGATAATGCCAAGCCACACACTGCACGTCTCACGACAGCGTGGCTTCGTAGTAAGAGGGTGCGGGTGCTTGACTGGCCTGCCTGCAGTCCTGACCTGTCTCCCATTGAAAATGTGTGGCGCATTATAAAGCGCAGAATAAGACAAAGGAGACCCCGGACTGTTGAACAGCTGAAGCTGTACATAAAGCAAGAATGGGAAAGGATTCCACTATCAACGATTCAACAACTAGTCTCCTCACTTCCTAAACGTTTATTGAGTGTTATTAAAAGGAAAGGTGATGTAACACAATGGTGAAGAAGCCCCTTTCCCAACTACTTTGGCAC
This sequence comes from Urocampus carinirostris, assembly GCF_059441175.1. NCBI lineage: Eukaryota > Metazoa > Chordata > Actinopteri > Syngnathiformes > Syngnathidae > Urocampus > Urocampus carinirostris. The sequence continues at coordinate 8,765,137 of NC_142363.1, forward strand.
TTGTTGCAATTATAAAATTCTAAGTTTATCATTATTTGCTTATGGAAATAAAGTTTATGAGTTTGAACATGGATAATCTTGTCTTTGTGGTGTATTCATTTAAATATGGGTTAGAAAAGGTTTGCAAGTCATTCTATTCTAATTTTACTGACATTTTAAACTTTTTCCCAACTTCAATGGAATTGACTTTTGTAAAATATTGTACTTGCTGACGCGATCTTCTGGCTGAAGTCATCCTTGCAGCCTTTGTCAGGCTTCTTTTGCTGGACGTCCAAGTATGTGAAATTCATATTTGCGTTCCAAAAAACCTTGGGTTGGCATTTGGACTGTAATTTAAACAATCCTTTTCTTAAAGTATTTTCATCCTAGAATTTAATAAAACGGCGAGCACGCGCATGAAATCACTCTTCCCCCCATCCATTAACCTATTTCTTTTACAGCTTAATGCGCTTCATTGACGGAACACTGAGGGTAAAAGTAAGATAAAAGCAGATAGGTGCAGTAAAAAAACATGTATAAAAGGCTTTTGGAACTCAGTTGGGCATTGTAAAGACATACTTAATAGGCACAATATTTCACTGGAAAAACAACACCTCAAACTACACACCCCACCCTTAAGGACGTTGTTGTAACAACTTTTTGTTTGCTTGATAAGCATAATTGTATTATTTTCTATATGTGTTTTCCTCTAGCTACAAAACCTGAGTGTAAAAAAATTATCCGCACAATTATCTGTTTATATATATTTTTGTTTTCACTATGCAGGCTACTGTTCCGGACACTTTACAACACCTTGCTTTTACCTGCTCTGATGCAAACATCTCACAGGAAACTGGAATCGAAGACGTACTGCAGAAGAATGCACCATAGAACTTAAACCTTCCTCCAGCTATCGAACAGCCTGAGTACGCAAGCTGGTCTGCGTGCTCTAGCACAGAAACCAATAGTTTTTGGGGAGTGAAACATTAAACTGAAGATGTTTACATGTCTAATATTATCCCCGTTTTATACTTTGCTTGTATGGATGAATACAATTCCAGGAATCGAATGAATTAAAAACCGTTTACTATGCCATCTGTTGTCCGTTTTTCTCAGATAAGAGGAAGCGTTTTGCTTTGAGTTGCATTGTTGCCAGGATCTTCTTTATTGCCAATTACCATTTTGTAAGCCTGTAAGTCTTACTCATTCTAATAACGCTACACCTAATAGAAGAGGGGTGTCAAATTCATTTTAGCCACATGCTAAATCTCATAGTAGTTTTAAGAAAGAGAGAGAGAGAGAGAAAAAAGAGAACAAATGAGACACGATAAGAGAGAGAGAAGGTAAGACAGAAAAGGGAGAACAATAGAGAAAGAAGAGAAAAGATGGAAAGAGAGAAAGACAGTGAAAAGGGGTAGAGAGTGAGTGTGACAAAAGAAAATGATAAAGAAGGGGAAAAGCAAAAAAGAAAGACAGTGAGAAATTGACAAGAGGGAGAGACAGGGTGAAAAGAAAGATAACAAAAAGAGAAGTAAAGAGAAATAGTGAAAGGAACAGAGAGAAAGAAGAGAGACAAAGAGAGAGAGACAGTAAAAAGGGGAAGAAAGTGATAGTGAGAAAGAAGAAGAAAGTGAGAAAAAAGAAGGAAAGACCTAAAAAGAAGAAAAACAGTGAGAAAGGGACATAAGAGAATGCTCTTCCCCCTGAGATTCGATCTGCAACCTCAGGGGAAATGTTTAAATCTAAGCTTAAAACACACTTCTATTCTATAGCATATGAATAACCTATATTTTATGTTGACAATATCTGTGTATTACCTGTCCCCATGTAGGTTTTAGATCAGGGGATGGTGTCATAATAGTCTGTGGGTTGCAATGATCTGTGGTCTGTGCAGCCCTTTGAGACTCTTTGTGATTAAGGGCTATACAAATAAACATGACTTTACTCTCCAAAAAGTCAAAATACGTTTGCTTTTATGGCTCTTTGTATCAAAACGATCCCGACCCCTGCTGTAAAAGAAATCTGCGTGATTATCATTTCATCTCCGAGGCATATGTACCTATATCTGGCTCGCAAGCCATAGGTTCCCGACCCCAGCACTACAACAAGGAAAACAACATGGAAGGGGTCATGGATGAAAAATTCCATTTGTTATATTGAGCAAAACGAACAAGAAACATTGATCCTCTCACATGCATCACATTAGGCATTAAACAGGTGGACGCACAAATACATCCTATATTTCATACAATAGGCCAAACTTGATCACAAATGCGCTGTTAAGGTCACCTCTTGTGAATGATTCCAGACAGATAAATGGAGAAGATTTTGTCCCCTACAGATTTAATGTCTTTGTGGTAGGAAGTCACAGGTCCACTGTTGGCATCAGTTTTCTCTAAACGGAAAGACAGTCAACAAATTGTATAAATCCAATCATGTATGCGAAAAACACAATTTTTTAGGGTAAAAAAAAACTAGGGCTGCAACTAACGTTTAATTTAAAAATAAATGCATCGGTCAATAATCTTTTTTTCGATTCACATTTGTAATTTCCTCTTCTATTCAAATATTAAAAATTTGGACGGATGAGAACATAATGCATAAAACAACAGAATAATCAATAGTATAAGGCTGCAACTTACGATTAATTTCATGATCGTAATAATCCGTCGATTATTTTTCGATGAATCAGACTTCTAACTTCCCTTCTATGTATTCAAATGTTGACATTTCGGACATACAAGACGAGTGCACAAAATAAAATATTCTTTGATATAAAACAATTTAAAAAATGTATAGGTGTTCGTCAATTATCTATCCACTCAGTCGCTTTACTTCCACATCCTCTCACATTTAGTGACCCTATAACTAGGGTTTGCGAGACCTTTGGGTCTCCCGCCCCCCTTTCTTTGCCTTGCTGTCTCTTAGGGAGTAGAGATAGAGAGGAGGGGATTCCCAGTCCCCTCGCTCCATCCACTTTTGTCGCCTCTTTCGAAAGGCAGCGGACCGCAGTGGGAGAATTCTCATACATCCCAGAGGGAGAGGGCCCCTCACCACAGGACATTGCAGGACGTAACTTGATACTGTAATACAAAATGGATAGAAATGTATGCTATACACTTGCAATTATGTAAGATACTTTTTTCCTACCACGGATCAGATTAAATTTGGACTTATCATACAAATGTTTAAATCTAAACTTAAAACTCACTTCTACTCCATAGCATATGAATAACCTACTCTTCTCGTCGGCTGAAAAATAGTCTGTGTAATAATCTGTGAAGCCCTTTGAGACTCTTCGTGATTTAGGGCTATACAAATAAAAATGACTTGACTTGACAATACATTTCAGTTATGTAGATTTTTTTATCCACAAAAAAGTAAATAATCAAAAATGTAAACAAACCCTTTTCAAAATGTTGTCAACAAATTTGTTTTTGGGGCTTCAATTTTGGAATATGATAAACATTGCCAATATAAAAATGATATATGCTCAAGAATTTGCCCCTTGAGGTTAAACATCTCAAGTCAAGTCATGTTTATTTGTGACGCCCTTAATCACAAAGAGTCTTAAAGGGCTGAAGAAACCACAGACAATTGCTAACTACAGACTATCACACCATCCCCTGATCTAAAACCTACATGAGGGCAAGGAAAACTCAGAAACCGCACATGAGGTAAATCCCCCTTCCAGGATGACCAGGCTGCAACGGATGTTGCAATGACAAACAATACAGAGTGTATTGTAAGTGTAATGACTAAAGTAAAAGTAACACACTTTTAACACATTAGCTAATAAAATGTAAAATCCTGCAAATTTAGTCTAACATACTTAAAAAGAAATAAATATTAAAATGTAGATAAAACAACTGAAAAGAAATATAGTAGATGTTAGTAAATAATTAGGTGATTTCAAGGATTATTTTTCTTATTTTGTTAAACAAATAAATATGTCAAAGTGTCCTTGGGCACGACACTGAATCCCTAATGCCCCCAATAAGCAGGTAGGCGCCTTGCATGGCTGCATGGCCGCTATTGGTGTGTGAGTGTGTGTGTGAATGGGTAAGTGTGAAGCATATTGTAAAGCGCTTTGGGAGGTCTTCATTGACTTGAAAAGCGCGAATTAAATGCAGAGCATTTACCATTTAAAATATAGGAGGCAATAATATATTTATTACGGCCTATTTTAGGGATTGTTTACAGAATTTACTAGTCGAGTAAAAAATCCAGTGAAGTAAAAGAAAAATATACCTAAAAAAATTATATGTAAATGGACAACATTTTTTTCAGTCTTGATTCTGAAATAAAAAACATTTGTCATTGTTTTTTTTTTTTTTTTTTTTTTTTTACTAAATTTATTTTATACTTATTTTCTGATTGTTTTTTTCTGTATTTTTGTCTGTTCCCTTGAGTATTTTAAACTTTTTTTTGTAAATGATGTGGTAACAAAAACATTTAAGATAGCTATTTTTATAAAAACTGTCTTGGGGCCCTCTACCGGACCAAAGCGGTGCTACAATTCCCAGCGTGACACCGAAATGATGTGCACTCTAATTTGCATAGATTTAACGTTCTTGGTGGCTCATAAATCACGCAATCTAATTAGTTGCCAACGCTTTTTATCATCGATTTTAATCAATTTTGTTGGTTCGTTGTTGCAGCACTACTGTTTTGTCAAAAAGCCTAACAAAATCAATAATACATATAAATGCATGCCTTACAAGGCAAGGATGTAACATACTTTTTTTTTTTATAACATGCAAAAAAAAAAAACAACATCAGAGGAGAATGCAAGTACGTTGTCAGATGTCTTCTCATTGTACATTGGATGTTTTTATACAGCACTATAAGGGTTGCATTTGGTATTCTGAAGGATGCCATTTTACTTTGGATTTGGATCAAGACCAGCGTTTCTCAACTGGTGAGTCGGGACCCAAAAGTGGGCCGTGGACCCGTTTAGGAAAAAAAATGCTAAGGGTCATTTACAATAGATACAACTCAAGGCAGGTTAAATTGAAGACTTTAAGACTTTTTAAATTCCTTTTAAAATAAAATTTAAGACCTCTGTTTACCATTATCGCTCACAAATCTGAATCTGTGTGTGGAGTTGGTAAGGGGCTTCTGACTTCCTCAAAGATCGCCAACATTTTGCATCCACCCTTCAAAAAGTATTAGCATCTTCATAATTAGAACTCTGTATATCATAATTCAGAACCGTTTCTACTGTCTTTTGAGATAAGTTTGCCTAATAAGGAGGAAATGATACGGCTATGCCATCAGGAATACCAAGTAAAGAGTGGATTTCATTTTCAACCCTTTAATAATCGATTTTATCGATTCGTTGTTGCAGCCCGGGAAAAAAAATAACTCATAATGCCCAAATCTTACATTTGTCCTGGCCAAGAGTGACATCTACCAGTTTGGTGATGATGTCGGAATGTGTGGGGTGAAATGTCAAACCATCCACCTCCATTGCCAGGTTAGCAGTTTTTCCACTCCGAATGCCAAAATCCATTAAAGTTGCCAAGATGGACTCCTCCTAGGTTCACAAAGAGATTCAGTTCTATAGATTCAAAGAGATGTTCAGAAACGAGCTTCTTTTACGTAACCTTTTCCACTGACGGTAGATTAGCCAGCCTGTCTTGCAAATATTTGGGCTTGTGGTGATCCACTCCAAGGCCTTTATTGAGATATCTCTGGTGGACAGGGCAGATGTTAAGAAGGTAGAGTCCACAGGCGACGGCGTACCCTCCCCAGTTGGAAACCCCTGAAATATATTCACAGTTCCTCTATTTTAGTGTCACTAAAGGTATTCCCATTTTTTTTAAACATGCAATATTTGAGGAAACAGTACATGGTATTTGCAAAAAATATATCTATTTTTATTTTGTATTGCATTCTGAAGACAGCATGTCTTGTTTTTGTCCTCCTGAACTCCGACACCGTACATCAATTAGCCAGTCGCCATATTGTTTTGAGTTAATTAGGTGGAGAAGTTGCAAGTGCTTTATGTAAAGTTTTAGTAGCTTAAGGGGAGTATGCATAGGCATTGTGTAACAGGTGAATGCAGTGATGGTACAACAGAGGGTTGGCAACCGAAAGAGGACTAACTGGCAAAAAAAAACACACGGAAAGACACTAACAGGGGGATAACCAGGACCTATAAACGAAAGGCGACCGCAGCCTCGGCAGAATAATGCATCCCTCAAAACAAGAACAAACAGGCTCAGAGACACCGTTCCCTCCACTTAATTGGTCACTCACTTCTGGATTCTATTTTCACCCTGACAGCTGTTGTGACTTGTCTCGATTCCCCAGCGTCTATTCGTGCTATCACTGTGCTTAGTCCCCTTGGTTCCTTACTAGTTTGCGATTGTTGTGGAAATGTGTGAGTGTACCTTAGATTTTTATGTACATGTAGAGGTGAATACATGACTTCATGCAGTCTGCTTTACATTGCTTGGGCAAATATTGATAAGTGGAAAAAAAAGGGAACGTGATGCCAATAAATCTAAACCTGCAGTAATGGCGTAGTCGGCAGCCACATCGCATGCAATCAGATCCCCCTTTGGCATCAGGCTCTTGACTTTGTCCTTGACTTTACCCATGCCCAACTCATTTCCACCATCACCGATCCCTGCACAGGAGAAGATCTGCTTAGCACACAGGAACATGGCTTGACACATGGCCCAAAAATAAAATCTCCATTTTACTAGTCAGTCTTAATGATCCCAATTTGAATTCATTTTACACAATCACCTTGCCTGAAATATTCATTTAAAGGATTTATTGATTGAAAAGTAAATATAAAAAATAAATATATATGTAAATTATACACACTGTCCGTTTGAAACCAGGGGTGTCAAACTCATTTGAGATCGAGGGCCACTGTGTAGGACAAAAATATCTCGGTGGTCGGACTAGTGGATGAAAGAGAAAGAGAGAAAGGGGAAAAAAAGAGGAAGAAAAAAGAAAGACAAAAAATTGAGGAAAAGAGGAAGAAAGAGAAAAAGAGAAATAGAGACAAAGAAAGGGAGAAAACTAAAAAGAGAAGGAGAAAGCGAGAAAGAAAGACAAAGACAGAAAGATATAGATTGAGAAAGGAGTGAGAGCAAAGAGTCAAAGGAAAAGAAAGGGAGAAAAAGACGAAGAGAGAGAGGAGGGAGAAAGAAAGAGAAAAGGAAAAAGAAAGGACAACAAGCAGAGAAAGATGAAGAGGAAAATAGAAAAGGGAGAGAGTGAGAGGTAGATTGAGAGAGGGAGAGAGAGAAGAAATAGAGAGGGACAGAGAAAGAGAAAGAAAAAAGAGAGAAAGAAACATTGAAAGAGACATGAAACAGAGAGAGAAGAGAATCAGGAAAAAAATAAGAGAAATAGGGAAATAAATAAAACTCTGGCGCCTGGCTTTGGCCACATCCAGTGGACATATATTAAACTGCGAGTCATTTTTCTCTTTTGCTTCTCTCCGCATTGTGTCATGAGCTGGACCACACGTTTGACATCCGCACTTGAAACGAATTCTTGGGCCTGCAAACATGTCTCCCTGTTTCATTTTAATGTATTGTAGAAAATTTCATTGTATAACGATTGTAAAAAAAGTGAAGGTTACTACATCACCTCACGTATCACGGCTTATTTCTAGAACGTAAATCCGGTGAAAAATGCGGGATTACTCTACATCACCAAAATGGTTGAGAATTGCTGATCTGAAGAAGTAAGGATAAAAGTCAAAAAGCTACTGCTTCACACAGCTTCTTTTTCCCTATTACTGCTCACCCACACATAACAATAGTCGAGGGAAATGGCTTTCTGTGAACATAATGAAAGGGATTGAGTATTTGAGTTCACCTCATGACAAATCAAAGTTGTGTTCATTCTTTTATTTTTTTTTATTTTACATCAAACATTCCGGAGAAGCGGGCAAACTTTTCTCGCAGTCGAACATTAGCAAGTTCAGTCCTGGTCAAAGTTAATCCTTCACAAGCAAGGTAATCTTTTCCTAACTGTCACGTTTTTTAGCTACCCTATCAGTTGAAACTCAGTATGTATTTTAAATTAGTTAATGTATTTTTGGGGGGGAGGGGCGCGTCTTGATCAAATCCTTGTTGACTAAAAGAGAGACAGAGAGAGAGAACAATTGAAACCCAGTATGTATTTTAAATTAGTTCATGTGTCTTTTTTTGGGGCGTGGGGGGCGCCGTGATCAAATCCCTGTTGACTGAAAGAGAGAGCCAACGAGAGAGAGAGAGAGAGAGATAGCACAAATTGCTATTCAACTGACTCAAATGCTGCATAGAAAATTTCAAATTCTTTCAACTTCATTTGAAGCCAGAGTAATAGTTACTTTCCCTGTTAACTCGTTACTTTTACTATCAAGAAATTCCGTTACCAACTCAGATACTTTTTGAAAGAAGTAGTGAGTAACTATAACTGCCTACTATTTTAACACTAGTTGTCGTAGGTAATAATTGTGCAACCCCCCCAATGCATTTGATACCCCCTGAGACATGGCCCTGCTCGTACCTATCGTTGTAATTCCTGGGATTTTTGCAGCCGCGAGAAACAGATCGTCAATTGGATCCACAAGTTGCTTGATGTTAATTCCTCTCATGTTGTAGTAGTTTCCATCAGCAGCTCGCCCGCTGCGCTCTATCGCCACCAGGTGGTCATATCTGGTATAGCAGAATAACTTTAATGATTGACACAAGCGCTAATTGTTAACGTGTGGCCCTAAAAAGTGTGAATATATCTGTTAAGTCCTGACTCGCTTTGTCTCGACATGGTTTGGTGCCCTTGGCAGCTTGACTGACCTTGGCTTTGCTGGGTCTCCTTGGTGACACAAAAAGTGAAGCTCAGAGTTGGGAGAAGAACTCTTGTTGTATACGACAAGTGGAATTGAGGATTTTAGGACACCTAAAACATAAACAATAATAGATAATATAATAATAAGAAATCTCAAATACAACAATCTAAATCCAGTGGAGACTGACTCTTTTCTACACGAATGGGACTGGGAGGGCTTGTGAATAACGATTAAGTGCATATTTGATCACCATTGAAAAACTACGACAAATATATAACATCAGCAATATATAGGGCAGAGGACAACCTTTTTCAAGCTGAGAGCTACCTTTTGTAGCTAATAGCGCAAAAAGGCACCCAGTTTGATATACCTTTCTAAAACAACAACTTATCATGTTATCATTATGTTGTTACCAGGTTAATATTGGAAGAATGGTTAAATAAACTCAGTCAATCCTTAAAAATAATTTTACCAGAAAATCACAATGACCCAACACTGATGAGCTATTTTCACAACAGCAACTTGGCTGTCATTAGGGGGCAGTCTGGTGCCCACGGGCACCACGTTGGACACCCCTGGTATATAAATAAACCACAATCATTTTTTTTCTTGGGCGTAGGCGTAACCCTTGCAAAAAGAGCTCATTACATTAGGGATCGGCCAAAATGGTTTTTCGGGGCCGAGACCGATTATTGGTATAAAGACAAGGTCAATAACCCATATTCGGAGCCAATTTTACAGGGAAGCAAATTAGGGTTAGCACCAACTTTTATTAAGGTACGTAAAACCTTAAATATCTCCCTCTCTCTCAACGGAGCTGAAAAGTGTGAGCACTCCTGTTTTTGAGCCAGTTTGACGAACTAATGTTATGGTAACAGCTAATTACTACGCTTTGATTGACAAACTAGTGTTACAATAAGAACTAATATCAATGTTACCTGAACGTGCTTCCTAAAACGAGTCTTTTTACGCTTTATCTCTTAATCACACACATGCTTTTCTACCAAAGCACGGACTCTCTATATTATCAGCGGGTTGATTCCAGTCTGCAGCGTTTGGAGTCCATAAAGCTTTTGATTCAGAGGCTCTGCCCCCGGTCAAGAATTGGCTCGGCTTCAGAGCAAACCTCTCTCCTGCTCCTCTAACATAGTTTAAATATATTTAATTGGCCGGTCGAATGGAAAAAAAAAAAGGCCGATACCAATATCCGTCAAATTCTCAAATATTGATGCCGATAATCGGCCCGCCTGACAATTAGTCGGCCGCTATATTACACGTGTGCTATCATGTTGTCAAACGTAAGATTTCTCGTGGGGCACCATTTCCTGTGGTGTGTCTTGGGCAACTACAGCCCGGTGGCGCCCATCCCACTCCAGGCCAACATATATTTCCACCCGATCTCGAACCAGGGACCTTTCGCCTATTACAGGCAAAAATAAATTGTGCTCTAATAAAGCTGGACCCCTTAACTCTTACCCTTCTTTACAGCTTCCTCGATAATCTTCTGATTCATCTGCAAGGCTCTTCTGTCAGTCACCATTGTAACCTTCTTGCCAAGAGAAAGCAGCATGGTTGCCATAGCAATGGCTCCCGGTGGGCCATCCGTCTCATCAGGAGGACTGAAGGTGAGAAGAGTCAAAGTTTCAGAAGATATGGAGCAACGATCCTGCCGTATGAAGAAATAAACACCTACAAATATATAAATAAGAAATAAATTAGAACATTTATAAATCATGTAATACCTAAATACGTTTATGACATTCATGCATTTTGTTATTCATTTCCGTATTTATTTTGACGTTTTATTATGTCATGTATTTTCTCACAAAAAAAATAAAATGAGGGGGAGGGTCAAACTGGCTGAGCTTTTCACCTATTGGCCAATCGGTATAGTTTTGTTCATCGCTGATCAACTGATAAGTGAAAAGCTCAGGCAACTGAGCTGCCTCATTTGAATAATGTCTACAGAGTCCTGTACCTGTGCATGTAGTGTGTGGGGAAGCCCGTTGTTATGGCAACAGATGACGCATGAGAGAGTGCCAGACAGGAACGGAGAAGTTCATCTTGAATAAACAAAGCTTTGATGCCCCGTTGACCTGTTGGTGAATGTCAAAAGTGATCATGATCGCTTTTGTTTATTGAACCTTTGGAAGTGACGTTGGCAGAATGAGAGCCATGGCGGATGGCAAGAAGCACCCTAGTGTACAGCATTTGAGCTAGAACAAATATCGAAAACCATGACAGAAGAATATAACCACGACTTTTTACGATAGTGATTTCTTGCTGTGCTGTGGGTTGCGCTAACCAGCAAGGTTCGAAGCCTGATTGGGCATTTCATCGTACCCCTTTAGATGAAGACAGAAGTTGGCAATTTCTATCTACAATCAAACTGAGAGACTGATGGCAACCCTCAAGTATTTCAGGATTTGTAGCGAACATTTTTACAAGGTACGTTTGATGTGTTTCTGAGCAATTTTATATCGAGTAGGTACAGGTCACGTCAAAGACACTCAATATAGCTACCAGTTAATTTATCTTGTGCTAACTAGCTAACGTCTAGTGCCGTTGCCATTTCTCACTATGTAAGCAGGCTGCTTTTTTTGCGATTAACTGGCGATTCAAAACAGTTATTTTCCGAATATCACATGGATGGAAAAGTGTTGTGGTCTACCATAAACAAAATTACCTGTCAAATTATCAACGGATAAAACAGCAGACAAACGTTCAGAAGATAGGCTAAAGTGTCATTTCGCCAAAATAAATATTTTCAACATGCTCAAAAGTGATTTCGAATGCAAACGCCTCATGCTTTACCATTCAACTACCATTTTCACAAAACTTAGATACAAAGACGTTTTAGTAAAGTTTGCGCGAGAGGGACAGTTCACACTGGGGGTGCATTTTTTTTTTTTTTTTTTCAAAAGAGCAGTAACGCTTACCAGCTACCAAGAACTGGTAAGCATCCAGACTTTTCAAGCTTTCAGATCAGCGCCAGTGTATGGGGATACTCCATTTACGATATAATGTTGCAGATGGACTGAAGCCAGGCAGACTGGAAGATTTCATTACATTTGTGAATAAGTCAGGAGGAAGACTGTATGGGTCGATAGCTAGCCCTGCTAATGCTATCCTGTTTCTCTAAATAGTGCTCTTTGTGCTTTCCAACAAGGTGAGCCATCTCAACAGCTGCACAGTATTTGTTCGACTAGTCCAGGGGTCAGCAACCTTTTCGGTGCGGAGTGCCACTTTCAAATGTCCTTGTAACTCAGTGTGCCACACCAAGATTAATGACTCGCACAACATTTTTTAATATCCAACAGAGCTGTCATTTTACACCAATCCAAATATCTCAGTAGCCTAGATGGTAAGGCGCCCGCTTTGAGACTGGGAGGTCGGTGGTTCGCGCCCCGGCCGAGTCATTCCTAAGACTTAAAAAGTGGTCGGCGGCGCCCTCTGTTGGCTGCGGCTGCATCGGCTCGCTACAACGGGTCAGGTGCAATCGACATTTCGTATTGTGTACATTGTTACACAGAATGACAATACAAGGAAATTATTATTATTATTAAATTATTATTATTATATACAACATGGATAGACATTTTAATCGTATAAGTGTTTTTCAAGCCTTTTTGAGACAAGGTACACTTTTATTTATAAAAAAGTTCCGTGGCACACCGTCGGTCGAAAATGTTTGAAAATGAAGTTATGTCAAATATTTTACTGTACTACCACATAAGCAGATAATTACTGTATAAAAAGAAGAAAATAATACATAAAATAAAAAAGAATGATGTGCTTTATATGCTTTGCTATTCAGTGAGCAATTTGTTAGATAGCTTCAGTGGTGGTGTTTTTAGCAGCGACAGAGATTTTTAGGGTCTGTGTTTGTTTGCTAACTGGACACAGCGCGTTTTAATGTCTCCACCTTGAATTCATGTTCATGTTTCGTCTCGTAATGACGTTTAACACTTGATGCGCGAGGTACAACGCTCTCAAGGCATAATGCACAAAACAGCAGTCATTTTTTTTTGCACAAAGCCCCAGTCATCTGTCCACGCTGGCTGGAAAGAACGAGATGTTTTCGCTCGAGGAGCCGTCATGATTCGTTCATTTATCGCGCGCGCGTGTTTCATAAACAGTACCTGGGTCTTCTCCTATGATGGCATCCAGCTGGCTGATCTTCGCCACTGTCCCCTGAGACACCAGACTGTACAACAAGGGATTCTGGGAGATCTGGAAGGAAAGGCATGCATCTCCAGGTTGTTTGTGGGTGGGACTGACAGACTCAAGGGCAGAATCATGTACGTCAGTCAGGAACATGCAGCCCGGTGAGTGGCTGAATGCCACGGATGGCTCTGAAAATTAACTCAATTAAACGCTTTACAACACTCAATACTCAGTACAGTGCTACCTTTTTATACAAGCACTTCAAAAGATTTTCGAGACACGAGTTTTGCAACAAAACATTTTTCTAACCATACGGAAGAAAATCCTGACCTGTTTACGGCCATACCATCCTGAGAAGGCCCAATTTCAGGAAGTTAAGCAGGGTTGGGCCTTGTTAGTCTTCAGAATGGGAGACTGCCTGGAAATACCAAGTGCTGTAAATAGGTCATTTGGCGCACGCTCTGCTGCGACAGCATTGACCGAACCCTCCGGTACAGTCGGTGAAAATTAATTTTCCAATAATGTTATTGTTATTATTACTATTAGTTTTATTATTATCATTATTATTAAATCGGGGTCAAGAGAGGTCCCAGAGACTAGCACTAGAGACCGCTCAAGACCGTTCACTACTCGTGACTGCTCACTGCCAGCATCAGCTCGTTCAGTTTCCGCATACAAACTATTACAGGCAAAAATTGTGCTCTAAAAATGTTTTGTGTGTACGTCCATTAAAGGTACAGAAAATTTCATTTTTAGTGTACAGTAAGTGCTTACGTATCATCAACAATCTATCGATCTCGTGCAAGTAAACCTCCGCCAATTTCTTCCCTTATTAATGGTTGCAAATCCTTCTTATTAAGCGATATTAAATCTTGCAAACACAACGCGCCACCTATTTAAGCGTGGCAAGACAGACTATGACAACATTAGCAATCTAGGATGACTTTGTAGTCTGCTGCCGGTGACTAAAAATTGTTATAAGGTGTACATGATTCAAAATGATCAACAAAATGTATAAACTACTGGGAAAATGTTCGTACACCCTTTTCAAGACCAAACTCAAGCACTTTTCAAGCACTTTCAAGGCCAACTTTTCAATTTTTCCAGTACGCTCAATAAAAAAATCCAGCGCCAATCAACAGGACGTTTTTTGGTGGTTGACTTTGATAAAAAATAAGTCACTATCTTGGTGTTAGCTCACTCTTTATGCTATTTTGACCTGTTCCTATCTATGTATGTATGATCTACTATATTTTTCTGACAATTGGTTGCTATAAAATGACATTAATTCTGCATTTTGCTTCAACAGTAAACATGCAGCTCGGCTACGTCACAAACTCAGAAAGGGCTCACTGTAATGATTAAGTTCAACACGATAGACAAAAAAAGAAAGTACAGTACGAATAAAAACAGAAAAATTAGCCAAATTTGGACTCATTTTAATGATATTGAATGCTCCAAAGCAGAGTGCTGGTCATTTTAAGACCCCTTTTTACCCTTATTTAAAAGTGTGGTCTATTGAGTCAGACTGCCAGGAAACTAGACAATGGGAATAATTTCAAGTATTTTTGAGCACTTTACCCAAAATTTAAAGATTGTCCTGAACTTGAAAACACACCATTAAAATTCAAGCATTTCCAAGAATTTCAAGCACCAGTACATACCCTGAATATTAGCAATCTACGATGACTGCTGTCTACAACCAGCGACCGAGACGATCCGGTTCAGAGCCAAAATGGACACGGCGTACACGTTTGAAAAGATCAAAAAAACGTAGAAATTACGGGGAACTTGCATAATTTGAAAGGTATGCGATCTGTCACTCTTCCTTGCAAACACACTCACATTCCTGCGCACCACACGCAAACCTTCATTACGGCGACTGCTTCCAGGGTAAGTGGTCATAATGAACTCACATTTTATTTTGTTAATATCTTATTTATCAGATTCCTGGATTTTATGTTTAATGTATAGTTGAATATGTTTTTAGTGATCAGGAAGATGTGTTAGATAGCTATTGACTATTCACTTTGATGCTTTCGGGAGCTCAGAAACGGAGCAAGTAGCTCTGAATTATTTTACAATCCGGAAAATGTGCTCTTTACACCAGCAATACGAGCTATGAGCAAGATTTTGGAACTAATTAGGCTTGTATGAAGGGTTACCACTGTACAGTTAGAAGTCTTGTCTTGAAAAGGAACACTGACTGCCGCTGGCCACTGCTTCGATGGCAGTCACTCCGCATGCCCAGAAGACTGGTACATCACCAGGCTGTAGATCAACTTGATCCCCATAATCTGGGCTGGACAGGTCTTTTATGCCAAGGTAAGCTTTAAAAAGAAGTGCATAAATTAATAGCGTGAATGTATTTTCCAGACATAAGGTGCACCGGATAATAAGGTGCATGTACTGTAATTGAGACAACAGTATGCGGTACTGTTATGGTATGCATTAATGCAAAGATTGATTAGTCCATAAACACTTAACACTAGATCATTAGTGGTACAGATGACATACAAAAAGGAATTATAGCTTATGCCACTATCACCTTTTTTACTCACGTTGCAAGTAACATTTTCATCGTGCATTCTGATAAACAGTTTTCTCCACTTCTTCACCTGTGATCCAATAACGGTGCAGTTTAATTAGTATCTATGCGTACGTAAAAGAGCTTGTACAGAATTTCCTTCGACTGATTTTCTGTTTTCTCCATTTCCTAACATTTATTGGCGAAGTGGTGAGACTGTTTAACATATCAGAATGTACTATGACTTTTCAAAAAGCGGGCCAGATTTGGTAAATTAAAATTATGTGAAGGCCTACTATTCAGCCTGGCATTCTTAACAGACTTGAATGGATTTGCCCTATGCGAAAGGTTCGCAGTGCTTGGCGATTGCTGTTGCGACTTCATAGCTCACCTTTGTAATATTTTGATTTTTTTTTCCTAGCAGGGTCTTGTAAATAAGTGCTCCCGTGCCATTAAAACCGCTTCCAGTTGCTTCACCTTTTCATAGCTTTCGTTTCTAGCTAACTTCATGTAGTCTGCATGTTTTGTCTGCCATGTTTTAGACCGACTCAGTTGTTTGAGATTTCAATTTTTACGTGTCCTGGAAGCGGCGGCCCTCACAGTTAACCTTCCTTTTTTTATTTACAGCCATGGTGGAAATGGCGTGGGCTAAAATTCTCACAGAAAGCTAAGGGCAAGGTGGCAAAAGGGCTACTGCCACCATCTGGTTAAATGCTGAATTTGTTTTGTACAAATGTATTTTATACTGCGGTCATCATTACTGGCGGGCCACATATTAATTTGATAAATGAGGCCACGGGCCAGTAAAAATTTGATCACGGGCCGTAACTCGGCCCCAGAACGGACTATGCAAATCAGTGTTTCTGGCACTGTGAGTGAAAATACTGGGATCCCTAGTGATCGAGTGGTACACGTGACATGTATACAATGTGTTGCATACAATGTGATGTGTTTTTTTGTCAGATGTTTATTGATTGATCAATCATTGCACAAACACGTGCCGTAAAGTCTTGAGTGGTAGTGCATACCTAAATATACTGTATGCACTACCAATCTTCATCACCAAATTCTCAGGTATATAAGGGGCACAGAGTTAAAAGGTGCACTTCCAAATGTATGGCAATATTGGGGGTTTTAGGTGCGCCTTATAGCCTAGAAATTACGGTATTTAAAAAAAAGTGCTATTTCCAGAAAACATCTATGGTACCTGCGTCCCCAATGTGCACAGGGGCGCCATGTGCCTGCGGGTTCAGGCTGGTGGCCTGGACTGCGGCATCCAGCATGGAAGCCGGAACTGGACGCATGCTCACCACCAGCGGGCAACTAAACAAGCCGACTCCAACACAGGAAACAGCAGTCTGCAAACGCAAAATGTAATAAGTGTAATTGCAGCAACTCGCAAGCAAAGAAAGCAGGTCGCCATTTCTTATCAGTTACCATTAAGAATTTCTAAGGTGGGGCTGGCAGGTTTTATAATCTGGCCTGCTAAAAAGAGTTAAAATATAATGACAATATATTATATTATATTATATTATATTATATTATTATATATATATATATATATATATATATATATATATATATATATATATATATATATATATATATATATATATATATATATATATATACTGTATATAAATGAATGAAGTACTTATAAAAATAAAATGTTTTGGGTATAGTGTCTACTTCAAAAACACTATTGATAATACTGAATCAAAATATTAATACAGTAATACTTCAAAATAACTACCACAGAAAAACTACCAAAAATGTTACAGAAATACTACAAAAATCATATTACAGAAATACCACTACAGTATTATTATGAATAACACCCCAACAGTAATTCCTGTTCTACAAAAACTGGAGAAATACTGCAATATATTGCCATAGATATATTACAAAATGACTCCACAATTATAAACATACTACAGAAGTACTAACAAATAAAACTACTGTAATACTACAGATATACTATAGAAATAGTAAAACAAGTACAAAGATATCACAAAAATAAAAGAACAGAAATACTACAAAATTACAACAGTGATGCTATAAAATATTGCAAAAGACAATATTAAATTTAGTGCTTAAAACAGGGACATATAGTATTAAATATAGTAACTAAAATACAAAAAAACTATAATACAAAAAAATTACTACAGAAATACTACAAATATCCCATTATAGAAATACTACGAAAATACAAATACAGCAATACAACTGAAATACTGCTGCAGAAAAACTAAATATTACCACAGTAATATTACAAAAATACCAAAAAATATATATCATAAACATACCACAAAAGTATGGTACTAAAAATACAACTACATTGGAAATAGTACAAACATACTAAAGTAATGCTACAAAAATATTCCAAGAACATAATTTAATCTCTGTCCTAAAGTCTCATACCTTGTACATGCTGACGTTTTTGCCTTGCTCCACGTTCCTGACAACCACTCCAGCTTTTTTCAGGCTGCCCTCAAAGCCAAAGCTGCAGCCCAGATAGAAACTGACCATTTCTGACCACTTGACACTCGGCCATCCATTTCTAAAAACAAGAAAAGGTTCAGAAATATAGTCCTACATTCAGCAAGAACAGTTAGATGTCACGTGTACCACTCGATCACTAGGGATCCCAGTATTTTCACTCACAGTGCCAGAGTTCTTTTGTAAGTGTGTAACAAATAAAGTCAAACCAAAAAACCATGGATGTAATTACCTTCGCCGCAGTGGGCGAGAGGGAGGGAGGAACGTGCTGTGTTGCATAGCTCTTCCCACCCCTACCGCTCACCTAATAAAATAGTTTTGTGTGCTTGGCTAGAATTTATGGTTAATTCCTGTTTGTTGTGTGGGTTTTTATCATAAAGTGTTTCAACAGGGAACATACATTATTTAATGAGCTTTGATATAAAGCATTCTTTAGCGATGTACAGCCAAAATAGGGTCTGTAGGAGTGACACCTCGATAGTAAACTGTAGGTAAAACTGTGCCGAACTTTAAGTGAGAATAGAGTAACTGTGGCTATGCAAAGTTTGACTTACATAGGGCTTATCAGAAATGGAATGTTTTGGAGGAATTTAAACAAGTACTATTTCATCACCAAGCCATATGTGCTCATGAAAAGAGCCATATACGGCCCGCGAGCCGTAGGCACTCATAAAAAGAGCCATACGTTCCTGACCCGTGCTGTAGGAGGTGGTTTCCGCTGTAATGGACCAAATTGCATTTACTTGTCATCGGTTTTCGAGGATTAAAGGAAACTTCAGCGACCAGACATTAACGGAGATGACGCAGAAAGAGCAGTGTAGTGTTTTTAGAGAAAACCTCCACTGCTGTTCATTTCAGATGTCTATATTCTGGAATTGATTTGCGGAGGAAAAAGTAAAAATAAAGTGGGTACGATGTAAATATTGAATAATGTATTGTCAAACCTACCATTACGCTAAGTTATATGAATTTTTAGAGGGGCAAAAACATTGACTAATTTCTCCTTTATACAAGAGTCCTAAACGTTTCTAGACGTCACCGTGGTCTATTATTTTTAGAGCGCATGCGTTGTGGAAAGGCTCCCTGTTTTCCTCAGAAAAGAAAAGGAAGAAGCCGCACTGTATTTAAAGCTATAATGTTTAAAATTAAGTCAAACAGGAAAGACTTGTAGTCCGAAAGTTAAGGTTATCAAAATGCTGTTAATGCGTTTCTATGTTTAGGGGTACCTGAGTGAACTGCTGTAGTTTAGCAGGCTGGAGACAGTTTTGACCAAAGTACCATCTTCATACACTCGGTACCTTGAAATGTCGGTCCTGTGAACAAAGGAAGAAGAGATAAAATTTGATTTTACATTGGAGCTGTGCATTGAATCAAATTATTTTAATTATTACTAACTACTTTACATGCTTGTTGAGCATTAGCCATGAATGTTAATTTACTGAACACAGGGTTTGCAAACCTTTTTCATGAGCATTCTTTTTAAGGACTTTCTAAGCCAATTTTCCGATTCCTCCAGTATTATTAAAAAAAGAATCCGGTGTGAATCATGCATTTTCAAGAGCCACAAATATATTTGCAATTTCTTATGCAAATTTTGATATTGAGTGTCCATTTTTCAAGACATATGATTTTTAAATAATGAGTAAATTGAGTAAATCTATTTTCGTCTCTATAGAAGTGCAAGGTAAAAGTGACAATAAAATGTAACTTACATTTTCAGTTGTAGAAAGTTCTTCTCATTTCAATTTACCACTGGGAAACGCTACCTCAATTTTTTGCACTTTTCATAATGCCCTGTTTAGGTGTAGCATGCACCTGTCCTCTTGGGCACAACTCATAGGGGGCAATGAAACTTCATAAGACAATGTACAGTATTACAAAATAAATCAAGCTTTTAGGGGGATATGTCCTATGCCAGGGCAGCACAGCGGCGCAGTGGTGAGCGCGTGTGCGGCACAGTTCTTAAGTCATGAGATCGAACCTTCCTGTGTAGCGTTTGCATGTTCTCCCGTGCTTGCACTGGTTTCCTCCGGGCACTCCAGTTTCCTCCCACATTCCCTAAAACGTACATGTCAGGTTAATTGGCCATTCCAAATTGTCCCTAGGTGTGAATGAGCGAGTAAGTTGTCTGTCTCTGTCTGCCCTACGACTGGATAGCAACCGGTTCAGCGGCATTAGCTCAGGTGGTCGAGCACTTGTCTTGGGATCAAAAGGTCACAGGTTCGATTCCAGGCTCCTCCGTCTTATACTTCAAAGTGTCTTCGGGCGAGACACTGAATCCCTAATGTCCCTGATAGCTGACGCTGCTATCAGTTAGTGTGTAAAAGTGTGAAGCACATCGTAAAGCGTTTTGGGAGGTCTTAAATGACTTGAAAAGTGCAATATAAATGCATACCATTTATTTATTCATTCAGGGTGTACCCTTCCCACCGCCCGAAGATAGCTGGGATGGGCTCGAGCACCCCCGTGACCTTACTGAGGATAAGCGGTGCAGATAATGAATGAATGTCCTATGCCCATATAACTACAGAACTACATTTTCTATACGCCTCCAAAAATGAGTTGAAACGGCAAAGATAGGCTGGCACCAACCTTGCCAATTTAAGAAAAATGTCTAGCATTGAATGAGTTAATAGAAAAAAATATGAAACTAAACATTTAATGACACCTCAAACAACACGCCCCACCGTTAAGTAGCATATGTCCAAGCAGTCAATGCATTACCTGATGTCAGCATCTTTTGCCAGAGGGGGGCAGGAGGTCTCACCCGGTTGGCTACAGTAGAGGAGTGGCAGAGGTGCAGGATTCATACCACAAAACACCTCAAAGTCTTCGGCTAGATGTTTGGGCATGATGACCACGTTTGCCTGCTGGTATCCTTCTCCCCCCCAAAAATTGAAAAATTAATACACAACATAAACAATGAAGACATTGCACTGATATAGAGACAAAAACAATATTACATACAATGCACTACATGATGGGTGGGCAACTATTTGGAGTGGCGGGCCGCATTGGGTTAAAATAAAAAATGGCCAAGGGGCCTATCCCGGAGACCTATCCAAATGTGTTTGTTCGTGAATAAATATAAATGCAATCTACAAGTTATATTTCCTTATATAGGTTTGGTAAAAAAGTTCAATCAAATTGGTTTTGAAACACAATTAAAGCTAACTATTTTATTAGGTCGCTGTTTTAAGCACAAAATTTATTGTTAGGTTTTGTAGTATTTCTGTAGTTGTATTTTTGTTGTTGT
Source organism: Urocampus carinirostris (assembly GCF_059441175.1). Taxonomy (NCBI): domain Eukaryota; kingdom Metazoa; phylum Chordata; class Actinopteri; order Syngnathiformes; family Syngnathidae; genus Urocampus; species Urocampus carinirostris. Next base: position 8,786,368 of record NC_142363.1, read on the forward strand.
ATTTTTGTAGTGATTCTGCAGTTTTATTTTTTTTGTATATTTGTAGTATTTCTAGAGTAGTGTTATTTTAGTATTTTCATCATTCTAATTTTGTTATATTTCTGCAGTCAGATTTGAAAAGTACTCTGTAGTTTTTAATAGTATTCCTGTAGTATTTTGTTTTAGTCGTATTACTTTGGTATTTCCATAGTGTATTTTTTGTGGTATATTTGTAGTATTTTCTTAGTATTACTGTAGTTTTATTTTTGTCGTAGATCTTTTTTTTAGTAGTACCTTTTGTGTAAAATTTTTGTAGTAGTGTTTTGATGTTACATCTTTCAGGATGAGGCAGGGAATAAACTAACTGAGAACAAGAGGTCATGAATAGATGGACAGAATACTGCTCTAAACTCAACAACCACCCAAAAAGGAAGACCCTGAGCCTGGACAGACAAAGAGCAGGCAGGCTTCAGGCAGGGAAGGATCACCAACAAAACACATTTTTAATGTGTGTATCGATGTGAGGTATATATTAACTTTAAAAGTTAATTTAATTTGGAAAACAGCACCTGAGATTGGGGACTCCCTGAACTTGTTTTGTTGTTTTTTTTTACTCAAAGTTTAACATTATAGTTACGACAATTGACAGTCTTTATTCATTTACTAAAGGCTTTTCGGATCGATTTATTTGGACTGACTACAGTATTTAAATTTGTGCAAACTTATGATAAGTCGCACCCAACGTCCACCAGAATAGATATAACTACAAAGCTGAAGTTCTTACCATTTGCCAGTCCAGATGTGGTTGTTATTCTGGAGTCTTCTTTCCTTATGAGCAGCCTTAATTCAGAAGGACTCAACTGATGTAGATCCGACACTGCCATTATCGAGAAAACACAGTTATAGGCCGATAATCAAGATGCAAGTTACAAAGCTCTGTGCAAAAAAAAAAACGTTCTTGTAATACAAGAACGAGTTTAACCAAGCAAAAATATTAGCTCAAAACGTGATCCTCAATGAGGCCCATCCCTGTTTCATATTCATTTTTTTCAGGCACCATATGATGGCATGCAGCCAAAAGAAAATGCAATTCTCCACTACAGTTACATTTTAAACAAATGTTTAATTGTCAAACCAAGCTAAAATGTAACCTACAATAAGTTAAAACGCCACTTGAGCTAGCACAGGGGTTGGTTGCCCAAGATGTTGAAAGAGCCATGTTAGACAAATTTTATACTAATATATATATATATATATATACTGGACTGTCTCAGAAAATTAGAATATTGTAATAAAGTTCTTTATTTTCTGTAATGCAATTAAAAAAAACAAAAATGTCATACATTCTGGATTCATTACACATCAACTGAACTATTTCAAGCCTTTTATTATTTTAATATTGCTGATTTTGGCTTACAGCTGAAAAAAAATCAAAAATCCTATCTCAAAATATTAGAATACTTCCTCAGACCAAGTAAAAAAATAATTTTATAACAGCAAAACTAAATCAAACATTAGAAATTGTCCATTGATGCACTCAGTACTTGGTTGGGAATCCTTTTGCACGGATTACTGCATCAATCCGGCGTGGCATGGAGGCAATCAGCCTGTGGCATTGCTGAGGTGTTATTGATGCCCAGGATGCTTCGATAGCGGCCTTCAGCTCATTTGCATTTGTAGGTCTGGTGTCTTTCATCTTCTTCTTAACTATACCCCACAAATTCTCGATGGAGTTCAGGTCAGGGGAATTAGCAGGCCAATCAAGGACAGTGATGCCATGGTCAGTGCACCAGTTACTGGTGGTTTTGGCACTGTGGGCAGGTGCCAGATCATGCTGGAAAATGAAATCCTCATCTCCATAGAGCTTTTCAGCAGATGGAAGCATGTAGTCCTCTAAAATCTCTTGGTACACAGTTGCATTTACTCTGGACTTGATGAAACACAGTGGACCAACACCAGCAGCTGACATGGCTCCCCAAACCATTGCTGACTGTGGGAACTTCACACTGGATTTCAAGCAACTTGGATTTTGCTCCTCTCCAGCCTTTCACCAGACTCTGGCGCCTTGACTTCCAAATGAATTGCAAAACTTGCTTTCGTCTGAAAAGAGGACTTTGGACCACTCTGCAACTGTCCAGTGCTTCTTCTCCATAGCCCAAGTCAGACGCTTCTTCCGTTGTCTTGAGTTCAGAAGTGGCTTGACCATGGGAATACGGCTATTGTAGCCCATTTCCCGGACACGTCTGTGAACTGTGGCTTTTGATACCTGGACTCCAGCTTCAGCCCACTGTCTTTGAAGCTCCCCCAAATTCAGGAAGCGGCTCTTCTTCACAATTTTGTTAAGGCTGCGGTCATCTCTCTTGGTTGTGCAGCGTTTCCGGCCACATTTTTCCCTTCCAACAGACTTTTTGTGGATATGCTTTGAAACTGCACTCTGTGAACAGCCTGCTCTTTGAGAAATTTCTTTTTGTGTCTTACCCTACTGATGGAGGGTATCAATGATGGTCCTCTGGACAGCAGACAGATCAGCAGTCTTCCCCATACTTGTGATTTAGTTTACTGAACCAAGCTGAGTGTTTTTAAGGCTCAGGAAACCCTCGCAAGGTGTTTCGAGTTAATTAGATGATTCAGGTGATTAGTTGAATAGCCTACTTGTATACTTTTTCATGATATTCTAATATTTTGAGATAGGATTTTTGAGTTTTCTTAAGCTGTAAGCCAAATTCAGCAATATTCAAATAATAAAAGGCTTGAAATAGTTCAGTTGATGTGTAATGAATCCAGAATGTATGACATTTTTGTTTTTTTAATTGCATTACAGAAAATAAAGAACTTTATCACAATATTCTAATTTTCTGAGACAGTCCAGTATATATATACGCACAGTGAAAAAAATAAGTGTTTGAACACCCTGCTATTTTGCTGTTCCTCCCACTTAGAAATCATGGAGGGGTCTGAAATTTTCATCGGAGGTGAATGTCCACTGTGAGAGGGATAAACTACAAATAAAAATGCAGAAATCACAATGCATGTTTTTTTAACAATTTATTCGTGTGAAACAGCTGCAAATAAGCATTTGAAAACTTGTGTATCATCTAGAATTCTGACCCCGAAAGATCTGGTAGTCCACCCATTAGAAGTCCACCTGCACTACTTGTGTCATCCTAAATCAGATGCACCCGCTTGAGGTCCTTAGCTGCATGAAGACACCTGTCCACCCCATAAAATCAGTAAGACTTTAACTTGTAACATGTCGAAGACCAAAGAGCTGTCGAAAGACACCAGAGACAAAATTGTACACCTCCACAAGGTTGGAAAGGACTACGGACCAATTGCCAAGTAGCTTGGTGAAAAAAGGTCCACAGTAGGTGCAATCATTAGAAAATGGAAGAAGCTAAACATGACGGTCAATCTCAACCGGAGTGGCCTCATGCAAGAAATCAGCTCGCGGGGTCTCAATGATTCTAAGAAAGGTGAGGAATCAGCCTGGGACTACACGACAGGAGTTAGTCAATGACCTGAAAAGAGCCACCATTTCCAAGGTTACCGTAGGTAATACACTAAGACATGATTTGAAATCATGCATGGCATGAACGGTTCCCTGCTTAAACCAGCACATGTCAAGGCCGATCTGCAGTTTGCATATGACCGTTTGGATGATACAGAGGAGTCATGGGAGAAAGTTTTTTGGGTCAGGTGAGACCAAAACAGAACTTTTTTTGTCAAAATTCCACAAAGAGTGTTTGGAGGAGGAAGAATGAAGAGTACACTACGAAGAACACCATCCCTACTCCGAAGCATGGGGGTGGTAGCATCATGTCTTGCGGGTGTTTTTCTGCACATGGGACAGTACGAGTGCACTGCATTAAAGAGAGGATGAGGTGTGGCCCATTCCCCCCCCCAAAAAAATCTAAATATCTTTGCTCTTTTGGTCAAAAAACTTCTCGACTCCTTTTCGAGAGCTTTGTAAAGATGGTTTACCTTTGCTAGAGACATGCCTGAAGAATCTTAAGGATAGCCTTGCCCCTTTGACAGCAGAGATCATTATTTACCTAAATACTGGAGAAGACAAATGAAATAGATGATTTATTTCCATCTTTATCACTCATGCAACGATACCTTTAGATGTCATTACACCTGCACAATTCAAAAGAAAATTGCAAGTTAAAAACAAGGTTTTGAAGTCATGCAAATTGTTTAGAGGTGCAAAACCAGTGTGTGATGAGTTATAAGTGTAATATTCGCAATTAAATCCAATGTGAGCATTGAACGAACATATTTCATTTTATAGCCAAAATACTTCCTCTATCATAAATGTATTATCCCCGTCGTCCTTACAGCGCATTTGTAGCGCAAGAGAAGGTAACGTTTTACACTTTGTGGATGGTAAATCCCAGAATAATGTGTCAATATGTTACTTTACTGCTTCTACAAAAGGTTAACCGAGGACACAAAAATACAAATTGTGGTTGCTTTTATCACCGCCATGTCGGTAGGGACGATGTTTCCATTTGGACATGAATTGACATTAAAAACGTATTCGTAATTTACTTATCATTTTACAAAGTTTCAATCTATGTATTTCAATTCCATAAAAACTCATTTGATAAAGAAAAAAGGAATTAAATGAATACCTCTCGGTTTACCTGTTAAATGTTAACCAAGTAAGTTTTGTTGTGAATATGTCACTTTTAGATTTCGTGTCCGTCTACAAGCGTGGAAAAATGCAGACACGACTTTGCCTCTTCTAGTTTAACGTCCTTGTAAGCGCGTGTTCGTTAAAAAGTAACGTTGATGATACGAATGAACAAATCGATAGAAAAACATATTTCAGCCTATGGACTTGAAACGTCAGGACAGCCGCCATCTTGTGTGTGTCCTTCCCCATACAGCTCAGGTTTTTTTCCTCATAGTATCATTGTCCCCTTTCCTGATGAAATCCCAGGAGTGCCATGATTAAATTAATAAGATAAAATACATATATAATAAAATAAATATACACACACACACTATATATATATATATATATATATATATATATATATATATATATATATATATATTAGTGTGTGTGTGTGTGTTTTCAAAATATATTTACAGTATTATACTTAACATTTGCAAAAACATTATAACTATATTGTGCAGGACTCAACTTCGGTACAGTATTGACTCTTCAGACAGATAAGAACTGCTTCCCACCCTCTATCTCCACTTTTTGCCTCTCTTGCTCTCCCCCCTTCTCCTTCAGCTTGAATACGATGATAAAACATTCCAGCTGATTTCACGAAAGAGCAGAACTTATACAAATGCAGTGTTGTAATGTCAGAAAATGATCAAACAATGTCAAACATGTGAATTGAATACTCAAATTACATTGATTTCTTTATCTCGAAGGGTTGGCGTTATCACGCATGTGTAAAGCAAAGGTCGCCTTGACAACTCCCCCTAAAGGGCCGACCAGAGAGGTGGGTGCTTGGTATTGATTGGTGTGACTTTAAGGGGGAATTTTATCATATTACAATAACGCCCACTTGCCTTAAGTTCTATCCACTGTAATGGTAAATGGTCTGCATTTATATAGCGCTTTTCAAGTCAATGAAGACCTCCCAAAGCGCTCTACAAGGTGCCTCGCACTTACCCATTTACACACACACTCACACACACACTCACACACCAATTGGGAGTCAGCCATGCAAGGCGCTGACTTGCTTATCGGGGGCATTAGGGATTCAGTGTCTTGCCCAAGTCAATGCTAATTTCTCCTAGTTCGTGAAAGCCAGCGAAGTTGCCAACCATGTCGTGTGTGTTTAAGTTGTGTCGTTCAATGCAGCTACTGAAATTAAAGCCTCATCATCCAGTCCAGCCTGAATGTGGATCCTTGGTGGGATGGGTACACCGCGGGTGCATTGGTGAAGTGACCCATGACTTCTATCAAGCTCGCCGAACCTGTGACTGTCCTACCTGCCACATCGCTTTATGCAGCCATTAGCTCACAGTATTTGAGGTTTCAGTTTACATGGGTAGCAAACATTAACGTGAAGCTAATCACTGCGCAGAGTGTCAAAGTGATTAAGCCAATATTATTTTTCTATCTAAAACAGGGGTGTCAAACTGATTTTAACTCGGGGGCCACACAATAGAACAAACATTCTCTCTAGGCCCGGACTTGTAGATTAGAGAGAAAGAGAGAAAAAAAGAGAGCAAGACATAAGTGAAAGAGAGGGAGAGAAAAGTAGAGAGGATGGCGCAAAGAAAGAGAAACGGAGAAAGAGAAAGAGAAACATCCGTCCGTTATGCCGTTCTCTGCACCCGCTTATACCACTGATTTTCAGACAGTAGGGTCGCGGGGGTGCTGGTGCCCATCCCAGCTATCTTCGGGCAGTGGGGAGGGGACAGCCTGAACTGGCTGCCAGCCATTCGCAGGGAACACCGAGACAGACAACCGTTCACTCGTTCATTCACACCGAGGGACAATTTAAACCAGCCAACCTGAAATGCATGTTTTAGGAATGAGGGGGGAAACCCGAGTGCCCGGAGGAAAACCAACGCAAACACGGGGAGAAAAGGGAAAATTGGGCAATTTCCTGCTGCACACTTGGCGGCACAATAGTTAAGAATTTATTTCAATTTTAAATTCCAGATGACCAAGTAGGAAGGTATTTGGCCACAAGGCGCAACATTTAAGTTGCTAAATCTACAATTTTTGTATTGAAACATATTTTTGGTTCATAACTTACCTAATAAATCATGTTTTATTGAACGAAGAATAGTGGGTGACGCTCAAGCACTATAGCAGTTTAACACGTTGTCTTCGAAAATAAAGTTTTGAGGGGGAAAAACAAAGAAACATGATTGGACGTAAATTCACCAATCAGGGTTCAGGAAAAGAATAAGCAGGAAGTAATTTTCCACTGAAAACAAATGTCTCTCGCACTAGTAAGAGGTAATGTACTTCTCTATTAACGTTTTAGTTTGATTTAATATTTTTTGATCACTTCATATAAACATATCTTTAGAAATATAGAAATAACATACATATACGTTGTCTTCACATGGTTGTGTCAATGGGGCAGTGTAGTTTATTTCAGAATTGTTTTTCAATAATATTTTGCAGTTTGAATGCAAACTTCAACTTCATTTTTTTGGTGCCTTGATTTGTATTGTCATTTTTTTCATTTCCTTTTTTTTTAACATACCTCAGATAAATCACAACAAGTGTGATAAACATTTCAGTGTTGGGGAATATCTATCACTGAGGTCACCAACCTATTTCAAGTTTAGAGTTTCTTTGTGTTACTTATTAGTGCAAAGTGGACACAGTAACAACATACTGTATCATGTTATTACTATGTTGTTACTATGTTAGCAACGGGTTAATTATTGGAAGTACGGTTAATTTGACTCAGCCAAGTACTAAACAAATAATTTCACTTGAAAATTACAATGACCCGGCACTGGTGAGTTATTTTTAGAACAGGGCCACAGGCACCTCAGCTGTCCTTACTGCCCCTGATCTGTCATGAAGTCATTTTCAAAGTCCAGACTTAATTTTTTAAAAGTGGTAACCTTCGTTTTCCTATAGTCCATCCATTGATCACATTTGTTCTTGAATTGGGTCTCCTGTATTCTTCTTCGAAATGTCGTTCTCTTCATTACAAGTAATTCCTCCGCAATGCAAACCCACTGTTCCACAGCAGGATGCTTTTGTTTCTACCGTAGTCTTGTTATTGTTTTTTTTTTTGCTTTTTATCACGAAAACTTTTACTAGGTGCTCATATTTTTTCTGCAATTTCTCTTCTGTAAGATTCCCCAAACCGACCACCTTGAATGCTTTGGGCATCCCATATCCCACAATTGTATTTAAAGGGATAGTGTATAATATTAAGTGCCTGCTAGTGGTACAAACAATGTTTATTCAGTAAAAACACACAAAATATCATACCAATTTAAATTTCTATGTAAAAACAAAAAAACAAAACCATTAGTCGAGTACCTTTTATTTCTTTTACATGAGTGAATCCCTACTTAGTAGTGGCCGCTATGTTTGTCTGGCATCTAGCTTCTACGCAGTGATCATTGGGCCATAGTTTTTATTTGCATTAGCAGTGTCTGAAACTCATGACAAAAAGTTACCAGACACCACCAGAGAAGACAACTCTGAAAAGTTGCCTGCCGGGCCATAAAGTTGTCTGCCCCATTTTTTACAACTTGCAACACAATAAGACGACTAATCGCAAAAAAGTATTAAGGGTTGATAATCAGAATATATAACAGAACAACACTTTAAAATTAAGTTGATTATAAATCTACTTATAACATTCATTGGATGTATATGACATCACTGTTTTCCATCTGCCATCAGTATGTACCTGTTTTTACTCATCTCCGTTCATGCGATGTTTGCGTCGCCTGCTACAAGCCACGTGAACTTCTCTTTCCACGATGCTTTTAATGTACGTTTACGTTTTGTAGCGTCATCAATTTTGTTAGCTTCTTTTGAATCTTTCTTCTGGGGCTGAGGTTTTGGCTTGATTCCTGGTAAGGATATGTCAAGAGTGTGCAGTTTCCTCATGCGTGAGAAGATAAGTAAGACATTGTGGTTCAGCCTTTAAGCAAATGTATTCCTCAACAGCAAGCAAACAAGAACACAGCTCCATTCAATCCAACGTGGAAACGATTTTTTTTTTCTTGAAAAAGTTGTCGGCCACCCGGGCAGTGACGTTTTGTAAGTTGTACGCCTGATGTAAAAGATGCACGTCCCGGGCGTCTGGACAGACGTTATTTCAGACACTAGCATTAGACAACATTGCCCTCTAGTGGTCAAATATTACACACAGGGGCTTTAAAGTATAATCTGTCCCAGTAATCTTGTATCCTTTGACAGAGCCAAAAGATATGCATGTGGTCAACGTCTACTTCTCCACATGCTCTCCAGCATGCATGCTAAACAGACTAAAATCTTTTCCTTATTTTGGGCGTAATAAAGAATCTGACCACGTTTTTCCAATTGAATTCTCTCCAAATCCTGGAGCAGGTGGATGTGCACTTTAATTTCATTTTGACGACCTTAGTTAATCATTTAGAAGTGGACCAGAACTAGAGCAGCTTGTGCATTTTTATCGTATCTCCTTCAACGTGGAGCTAACCTTTTGTACCCTGCTTTCATTCTTGACAAGTCATCTGAGTTAAGACACGGTGATGACATTTGTCTCCAAAATATCTGAATGAAATTTGATTATTTTCTCCCTTTCCAAGTATAGATGGAAAACGATGTTACAGAAAGAAAAGAAACAGCACAGACGGATTTCATCTATTGCTATGGAGCCATCACAGAGGTTCTAACTTGTGGTCCTCCTGACTTGCACACTGGACACAAAGTGTTAATTTTAGTTATTCCTGGTGAGTAGTAAGAATTATCAACGTTATTGCGTGTCATTCGTGTTAGCAGCCTTCTTATTAGGATGACGGGGAAAAAAAAGTATTTCCTTTTTATTTCATGGTTTGTATGGCTGCTTAAAATCCTTGAAATTTTTAAAACTTATGGTTGTGTTTTCAAATTTTAAAAATGGGCTTGCATTTTGGGTAAAGTGCTTGCAACTGCTTCGAATTGTTGATATGTTTCGCACTAGTCTGACTTGATATATCACATTTTAAATAAAAGAAGTCTGAATACAAATTACGCCGATATTGCTCTCTGGTGGCATCGCTTTGCTATTGCATTTCTTCTTCCCACGTGATTAACGGCGGCCAACATTAGTTTTTATGGCGTTATCCTATGAAATGTCATTGCGGGTCCTGCCTAAAGAAGGGTATGCTACACCTAAACAGAAGCGAAATGTGTATTAGTGCAAGAATTATGTATCAATAATGGACACTTATTATGGGCCATACAAAACAAATAAGGCAGCATTTTCGAATCTGTAAATTATAATGGTAACAAATTTCAACAACTGAAAACGCAAGGCCACATATAACATATATGTTTACCCAACACCTATATGAAGAGATATTTGTTCAAAAAATGTGCACAAACGCATTCACAATTTACTCAAGATCTAAAATTCATGTCTTGATAAATGCACACGCAAGATAAAAAAACAATTATGTAAACCGCAGATATACTCGTTGATGGCAAAATACTGTACATGATTCTCACTGGATTTCTTCTTTTTTTGATACTGGAGAAATTGGAAAATTTGCTTTTACAGTCCTTAAAAGTGCTTGAATTTGGTCACGGAAAAGGTATACGAACCCTGTTACTTGTAAGTTTTTCACCTTTAATTAAATATACTCGAGCTGAAATTTATTTCTGGCATTGAATGTTATTCTTGTTTAGTCTATGGGGTACAAATTAATTTGTATAAAGGTAGGGAATGATTGTATGGTCAGACAGGTATCTGACCCCGGAACGGTTTACGTTTTTGACCGTCACACCGCTGGGCTAGGACGCTACACCAAGCTCTTCTGTTGACTATTCCTTGGACTTGTGTTTCTGTTGTATTCAGCGTTTGAAGGACATTAAGTAGAATAAAGATCATTGTTTGAGCTAACCAGAAGACCTCTAAAAGCATTATTACTTACAGATCACTGCATATCAACAATACATATCCCCAGTCGCTTCAGGAAACATCTAGCCATGCTGTAAGGGCATCAGCGTAACTCTACCTAGCATATAGATACCTCAGTAGTTCTGCACAGAGCAGAACACCTTTAATACTCGAAATTTGGCACATTCCTTTCTGTTTAAAAATGCATGAGGATTTGCATTGACCATTTCATTTGTCTCTTTGTTTTTTTCTAGGTAACCCTGGTTTAGTAGGCTTTTACAGAACCTTCGTACAAACACTTAGTAATCATTTTGGAGGCCACTATCCAGTGTGGGCCGTAAGCCATGCGGGGCACTGTGTGCCGCCGGCATCCATGGACATGCTGGAAGGTAAAATCATTCTTTGTTCATAGTGTTAAATATTTGGTTTCTCAATGGTTGGAAATTCGCAGTTGAAAATCCCAGCTTACTGGCTAGTCAATGCATGAAATATTATTTGGTACATTCCTGCTGACTCTTTGAATTTTTTTTTGACTCGGAGAGCCATGAAAGCAAAATATTTGGATTTTTTTTTTCTCAGTGAAGTCCGTTTTGTTTCACTGTGTTGTTTGATGATTAAATAAATATATAGAACATTGTTATGTTTGAGCCTTTCACACACTCACAAGACTGCACAGGATTACAATTACACCATCGCCTGATCTTAAACCAACAGGCGGGCAAAGAAAAACTCAACATCAGCGTGAGGAAAAAATAAACCTTGAGAAGGGGCCTCACAAGTGGGAATCCCCCTTCCAGGATGGCCAGGGTGTAATAGATTTAGCATTGGGTAACAGTAAACAAACATAGTGAACATAAAAATAAAAGAGAACAATAGGTAACATTGTCCAGAACGTGCATGACAGCAACAATGCCTCAGGCCTGTAACATAGTCCAAAAAGTCCATAACAGCAACGACGCAGCTTCCCATCTCTGCCGGCTGGTCGATGTACAATAACATTAATGTATAACTATTTAGAGCACAGGTGTCATACTCACAGCTTGTGGGCCACATCACGCTCCGTGTACAGTTATATCCGGCCTATGAAACAATTTCATAAGAACCACTATAATGGCCCGGCTGATTACTCTCAAACTGCTGATCCTTTAATGCAGCACCTCAGCTGCCTTGCCACAGCAAAACTTCCCCGAAACTTTCTCGCATCAATCTAGTTAGCTAGAGACCTGACAGGCACAGCCACTTTGAAAACTATCTATTGACAAACAACACGTCGGCCAGTTGAAAAACAAGACTGACAGGTTCATTAACAGCTTCTATCTATCACGATGTAACGGAAGGCTAAACGGAGAAAAGCAGGGTGACTTTTATGTTGCTGTGCATGGTAAACGCAAATGGTAATCCCTTACAATGTCCAAGAGAAAAGTTGATTCTAAAAACTGCATTTCAAAGGTGATTGGATGCTGAATATATGGTTCTTGTCATTACCCGTCAACCCGTTTGTCTTCTTTGTGGAGCTAATGTGGGCGTAATTAAGCAATATAATGTAAAACGGCACTACGAGAGAAAACATCCAGATAAGATGGAAAACCTGAATGCAAAGCAGAAGTTAGAGGTAAAGAAAAATATAAAGATCCAGCAGATGGTTTTTCACCAAAGCAACATCCCAAAGCACACATTTTATTTACATTTCAATTGTTTTGTTTTTTATATATTTTGAATTTGTATAGTTTTGACAGGAAACATTTTTATGGAGTGTTTTAAGTTATTTAATGTTCAATTTTGTTTATTCTGAAATAAAATTCTTGTCTTTTTTTGAATGAATATTAATGTTAAAAACACAAATGTTCTTATATTTTGAATCAGTCTAGTTTTTACAACAGATATTTTTGTGGAGAGCAAAGTATGTTATTTAATTTGAGGTTGTTTTTCTTAAATTCTGGAAAACTTTATCTGTTGGTTTTCAATTCATATTTATGTTAGAAAAAAAAGTCAAGTTTTAGTGCATTTAATACATTTTTTTTATTCTGTTCAACCCGCGACCAGAGGTATGGTTTGGTTATGGCCCTCAGTGCAATAGAGTTTCACCCCCCTGATTTAGAATAATTAAAACTAGGGCTGCAGCAACTAATCAATACAATCGATTATTAATAGCGTTGGCAACTAATTAGTTCATGGATTTTTTTATATAACGTGATTAATAAGCCACTAAGTACCTTAAATCAATGCAAATGAGACTGCACGCAATCTCGTTGTTAGTCCAGCAGAAGGCGCCAAGAACGTTTTTCATAGTAAAGTTTTATGGTAAAGTTTTCGTAAATTATTTTAAAATATGTTCTATTGAACATTGCATCATTAAAAACAAAATTGGCAAGACAGCTTCAACTTTTTATTGTTTGACTTTCACCGTGAAACAAAGTTAACAATTTTTAAGGGAACAGAAAAAAAATCAGACAGTAAGTAATTAAAATAAAGTCAAAATAAAAATGATAATGACATGTTTAACTTTAAACAAGGGACAGATTATTAAGCATATTGCATATCATTTTCATATTCGAAATGTTTATCATATTCGTGCCTTTGAGGAGTGACTGCAAGATAAGAGTGGTGATGCGTATGAAAGGTATAAAGTGAAGAAAAGGTTGGTAAAAGCGGTAGTGGAAGCAGCGAAAAGGAAAGCAAATTATGAGTGGTGTCAAAAGATAGAAGGGAACCTTGAGGAAAGGAGAAAAGTGTTCTGGAAAGAAGTGAAAAGAGTAAGAAAGTGAAAGATAAGGACGGTAGATTCCTGGTTAACGGTAGTGCAGTCATGACGATGGGCAGTATTATGAGGAGTTGCTAAATGTGGAGGATGGGAGAGAAGTGAGACCCGATGCGATCGGTTGTAACGTGACAAAGCCCGAAACATGGGAGGTGTAAAAGGCAGTGAAAGAAATGAAAGGGGGGAAGGCGCCTGGGTTGGATGGTTGTACTGTTGAATGCTTGAAAAAAGGTGACAGGGTTATTATTGACTGGTTAGTACGCTTGTTGAATGTATGCTTATTAAGTGGTGTGGTTCCTGTTGATTGGTGTAGTGCAGGGGTGGCCAACCCGGTCCTCAAGAGCCGCATGTCCTGCATGTTTTTGGAGTTTCTCTGTTCAAATACAGGTGATCCCAATCACCTGTGTCATTATCAAGCTCCCGCACAGCTTGCAAACAATCTTAAAATTTGCATCACCTGAGAAACCTCCAAAACATGCAGGACATGCGGCTCTTGAGGACCGGGTTGGCCACCCCTGGTGTAGTGCATGTGTGGCATGTGTCATTGTTTAAGGTTAAAGGTGATAAGTATGAATGTAGCAATTCGAGAGGTATCAGTTTGTTGTGTGTTCCGGGTAAGCTGTATGGAAGAGTCTTGATTAAGAGAGTGATAGGAAGAACGGATGAGGTGGTGATGGAGGAGCATAGTGGTTTCAGGAAAGGAAGAGGACGTGTGAATCAGGTGTTTACAGTAGGACAAGTGTGTGTGAGAAAAATTTTGCAAGATAAGGATGTTTATTTGGCCTTCATGGACTTGGGAAAAAGCGTATGACAGAGTTGATAGAGAGACATTGTGGAAGGTGATGGTAATTTATGGAGTGGGTGAGTATGAGTATGGATGTCAAAAGGGGACTGTATGAGTCTGATTGTGCCGACTGTGTTGTATAGTGCAGAGACTTGGAGCCTAAACGCAGATTTGAGAAGGAAATTAAATGTTTTTGAGAGGAAGTGTGAGGAGTATGTTAGGAGTGACAAGATTGGATATATTGAGAAATGAAATTGTGAGAGACCGAAGTGGAGTAGTAGTGGAACTAAGCAAGCGTGTGGATAAGAGAGTACTCTTATGGTTTGGGCACATGGAGAGGATGGATGAGGAGCGAACGTTGAGAGGATCTTCAGAGCAGAAGTAAATGGAAGGAGACCGAGAGGAAGGCCGCGATTGACGTGGATAGATAGTGCTATGAGTGCACTGCAGGAAAGAGGTCTAAATATAATGGAAGCTCGAGCTCTTGTTGGTGATAGGAATGAGTGGAGAGGGGTATTGTGAAACGATAGTGGGATGTTTGGACGCATTCTAAGGGATGGGCAGGGCACCCGTACGATGCGGCAGGGGTAAACCAGTGAAAGCTGTCGGTTCCTGCTGTTGAACAGAAGAGTGTGTTGTGTCACCCTGACCCGAGTGACATGGCTGCTTTCTTGTGTCCCGTTTCATCTGGAGGGACGAAAGCTCGACCAATTTGGGTGCCAAAGTGCGTAACTTGTTTGGGTGTTTGGGCATTTGGCATGGCCATGGTCCAAAAATGTTTGTGTATGTTTTTTTCTACTTTTCTCCTTTTTTATTTTCTTTGTTTTGGTATGTGTTTGTATTGCTGTCGGTCACCCCTCTTGAGGGACATGACCAGGGTAGATAGATGGATAGATTATCATATTCAAATATTTAATTAAAAAAATTGTTGACAACATTTTGAAAAGTAAGTTTACATTTTTGATGTATATATTCTTTGTGGATACAATTTTATGCTACACATAAAATGGAATGCATATCTCTTTCTTAGTATTTGTTTTGTATGGTAAGTCCAATTATAATACGGTATTTGGATCAGATGGTAGGAAAAGGGTATCTTACATACGTTGAGGTATATAGCATCCATTTGTATGTATTTTTGTTTATTGTTAAGTTGTTTGACACACACTTAAACTTTTAAAATTATTTTATATTACAGAATATTCTGTTGTTTTTTGCACAATTTATTTGTCCAAAAGTTCAATATTAAAAATAAAGAGGAGGGATTTAAAGATGTCTTTCAGAAATGCGATTCATCCGTCAAACGGGAAACATGATCGACCAATTCATCGATTATGGAAATAATGGTTAGTTGCAACCCCAATTTAAACCACTTAAAGACTTCACCATTGCGCGTAATGAGATACAGTATAGGTCATCATTAGTAAAAGCCACTGAGGCATTTGTTTATACAAATATATATTTGATGATGTTGAATGCAGTTTGTGTCCGATATGTAAAGAATAAATGCTCTCACTAAGGCACATATTTTCAAAGGGGATTTTGGTCAAATTTGGATGAAAATCCGGAAACTGCTTGATTAAATCAAATACAGGTTGGAAACATGTAAAAAAATATTCCACATTTATGAGGTTGGCCACACATTGATCATCTCTTGGATGACATTATAGGCGACTTATAAATGATTCAATTGGAAAGCTGTGGAATGTAGTTGGTTACACTCCGACCAAAAATAATGACATTTTGTGCACAATTCTAAGAAATCTAATTGTCTTGTCTCTTGGATTTAAATATGAAAGTCATTGAATGTAGTGTGATTGTAATTTCCACTTTTATAGCGACAGTATAGCAATACCTATGTGTATTTCTTCATTCTTTTCTCAAAATTGAGTTGTTTGAGATTCTGGATTTGTTTTTACAGATGCCCACTCAGCAGTGGAACTGGACACGTTTGGTCTGAACGGTCAGATAGAACACAAGCTGACCTTCATAAGGAGGCATATCCCAAAAACGACCAACCTCATTCTAATTGGACACTCTATTGGCTGCTACATCATTCTAGAAATAATGAAGAGGGATCCTGGTCTTAAGGTTTGGCATGTTTTAAGAATATTCAGTGTTGATTGGTATGTACTGCACACCTCAGTGGTCGAGTTCAATAAACAATATGTGAAAGGTACCCAGTTTCCATAGAAAACATCTTGAGTGGCAAAAACATTTTATTTACCATCTATTTTCCAGGCTAAGCAAGTATACTTTAGTTCCAAATATTTTCAACCCTTCAATAATCAAGGACACTTCTTTGTAATGAAATGCCCCTTAAGTATTACAAAATTATTTTACAATCACTGACCTCACACCGGGCAGCACGGCAGCGCAGTTCTGAGGTCATGAGTTCGAGCCTCCTGTGTGGAGTTTGCATGTTCTCCCCGTACTTTCGTGGGTTTCCTCCGGGCACTCCAGTATCCTCCAACATTCCAAAAACGTGCATGTTAGATTAATTGGCCGGTCCAAATTGTCCCTTGGTGTGAATGAGCGAGCGAATTGTCTGTCGCTGTCAGTGGCTGGCAACCAGTTCATGGTGTCCCCTGCCCACTGCCCGAAGATAGCTGGGATGGGCTCCAGCACCCCCGCGACCCTACTCAGGATAAGTGGTGCAGATAATGGATGGATGGACCTCACACCAATCAATTACCAATCTTATACACAGTGGTCAAAAGTCTCTCAAAAATGTACGTTTTTCGCTTGGGCTGTAACGAAAAGCAAGTAGGGCAGAGATAGTCTACCTTATCCGGCAACCCTGTTTTGACCCTCACCCCCCCCCCCCCTTAACAACCCCCCCCCCCCCCCCATCTTACCTTTTTCTTATTTATCTTACTTATCTTACTTTCCCTTTTGGATATATGCTTGGCTAATGTCTACAATCACAAAGAATTTATTAATCTGGATTTCAACTTTTTTTTTTAATGATTACTATGAGACGCACAAAATCCCAAAGTACATCCAGAAGGACCCAGGATCACTGTAGGTTGCCTGCCTGCCAAAGAAGCGACAAAGACAAAGGAACAAGTGAAAGCAGAAGCTGGGCTACCAGATGCTAGACTAATGTAGCTACCGCAGAGACCGCTGCTCCCGTGCATCCACCCAAGATTTATCTTTTTTTTTTTTTTTTTTAAGTGACCACATGATATTGGTGGAGACAAAACAAAAATTGCTTGATATTGATGGTACCATCACCACCTTCTATGCCAAATGTACATCTTTCGGCGCAGTTTCTCTGAAGAAAAATGTAAGCGTCTTATCAGCATGATTGGGTTGTGAGAGCTTTATTTATTTGGCTTCGTGCTGTCCGCTGCCAACATTTTTAACATTTGCATACTAAATGTGAACAAAACGTTCTGGTACTGAGAACTCCACTGCCCCCTAATGTAGTGGAGGGAAAATGTATTTTATTCTGGGAAAATTAAAAGAAAATGTTCCTCTAGTTCAAATTCCCCCCAATGAAAAATCCTCGCGCCCCCCAGGAGGTCCACCCCACTATTTGAGAACCACCGCACTAGATAATGTTTATAAACACAGACCTTTCTGTACTTAAGTCAAGTCAAGTCATTTTTATTTGTATAGCCCTAAACACGAAGAGTCTCAAAGGGCTTCACAGATTATTACACTATATTACACATATTTTTCAGCCGACGAGAAGAGTAGGTTTTTCATATGCTATGGAGTAGAAGTGAGTTTTAAGCTTAGATTTAAACATTTCCACTGAGGTTGCAGATCGGATCTCTGGCGGAAGAGCATTTCACAGCACCGGTGCCCAGATGGAGAACGCTCTCGAACCAGCAGAACACTTCTTTGCTCTTGGGATCACCAGAAGACCGGCACTCTCAGATCGTAGGCTTAGGACCGGGACATAGGGGGAAATCAGATCTGAAAGATATGAGGGAGCAAGTCCATGTATGAATTTGTATAATACTAAGAGAACCTTGAAATCACATCTAAGGCTAACTGGGAGCCAATGCAGGTTAGCCAAAATCGGTGTTATGTGATCGTACTTTTTTGTCCTAGTTAAAAGCCTCGCTGCGGCATTTTGTACCAGCTGAAGAGACTTGATTCTAGACTTCGGGAGACCAGAGAGTAGTGCATTACAGTAATTGAGACGGGAGGTAACAAACGCATGAATTATAATTTCCGCATCCGACTGAGACAGTATTGAACGGATTTTAGCAATGTTACGAAGATGGAAGAAAGCGGTTCTAGTAATTTTCTTTACATGCGTTTCAAAGGATAGATCAGGGTCAAATATGACACCTAAATTTTTAACTGAGTCACTCTGTGTGATGTGACATTTGTCAATGTTCACAGCAGTTTTTGAGAATAAGTCACGGCATTTAGATGGACCAATGACTAACATTTCGGTCTTTTCAGAGTTAAGACGCAAGAAATTGAGTGACATCCACTCTTTTATCTCAATGAGGCAGGCCTCCAAATTTCCACAGTTTAGTGTGGGAGATTCCTAGATATAGTTGAGTGTCGTCTGCGTAGCAGTGGAAGCTGATATTGTACTTGCGAATAATATCACCTAATGGAAGCATGTAAATGCTGAAAAGAAGGGGGCCAAGCACTGAACCCTGCGGAACACTACAGGTAACATTAAAGGGCTCAGATGTCATTTCGCCATATTTAACACAGTGCATCCTATCTGAGAGGTAGGATCTGAACCACGAGAGGACGGTTCCTGAGAGACCAATCCATTTTTCCAACCGTTTTAGTAGGAAACTGTGGTGCACTGTGTCAAAAGCAGAACTAAGATCCAGCAGCAGCAAAAGTGATGAAGTGCCAGAATCCATTGCCAGTAGGAGATCATTTGTTACCTTGATCAGGGCTGTCTCAGTAGAGTGGTTAGCCCTGAATCCTGATTGCATAGATTCAAAAAGGTTATTCTCGGATATGAAATCATTCAGCTGCTGTGCCACTACTTTTTCAAGTACTTTAGAAAGGAAAGGTAGGTTTGACACAGGTCTATAATTACATAAGATTTCTGGATCAAGGTTGGGTCGTTTCAGTGTGGGTTTAATAACGGCGGACTTAAAAGCTGCTGGAACTACACCTGAGGAGAGTGATATGTTTATAATATTTAGAACTGAAGGTCCAAGGACGCCAAAAAGACTTTTAATAAGTGAACCTGGGAGCGGATCGAACTGGCAAGTTGTCGGTTTGGCCGCATTCACCACCTGTTTGAGATCATCAAGTGACAGTTCACTAAAACTGGACAATTTCCCTGGACAGCCACCCTGTCGTGCATCTGTAGATTTCAGCCCTTTAATATGTGTGGTATTAATAATGTCTTTAGCAATTTCTTCCTGTATGCATTGAATCTTCTTAGTAAAGAAGACCATTAAGTCATGAGCAGAGTGCGTCGAACTATCTGCGATAGTCTGTTGCCTTGTAAGCGATGCTACAGTGTCATAAAGGACTTTGGGATTGTTCTTTTGAGACGCAATCACCTTCGAAAGGTAGGCCGATTTTGCAGAGGCAAGGGCCGCTTTATACTTTAACAAGCTGTCACACCTGGTCTGGTGGAAAACCTCAAGCTTGGTAGCGCGCCATTTTCTTTCCAATTTCCTGCATTCTTGTTTAAGGGTTCTAGTTTCATCAGTAAACCAAGGCGTGCGTCTTTTAGGACGTGATTTAAGCTTTATGGGCACTATTGAATCCAGGACACTAGTCAGGGTAGTATTGAACTCGTTCATGAGTGAGTCAATGGAGCCATGGTATGAAGGAAAGGACGCAACTGCTCCAGGAAGGAGTTCAAAGAGCTCAGAAACTGTGCCAGTGCTTATATTGCGTCCAGTGAATCCTTCAGTTTTTTTGGTACTACATTTAGCTAGCACCTCAAATGTAACTAAATAATGATCCGAAATAACTGTAGTACACGATAGCACCGTCATGTTTGAGGTTGAAACTCCTCGAGTCAGAACCAAGTCGAGCGTGTTTCCATCTTTATGGGTTGGCAAATCAACCAGTTGATTAAAACCAAATGCATCAATTATAGACTGAAACACAAGAGTGAGTGAACTGAGTGGGGAGTTCATATGAATGTCAAAGTCCCCCATAATTATAATTTTGTCTGCATAGGTTACTAGTTCAGACAAAAGTTCAGCAAATTCGTCTAAGAAAGTTGTGTATGGTCCTGGTGCGCGATAGATATTTATCACATAAATTGACAATGGAGAGAACCTCATAACAAGAGCCTCGAACGACTTGTGATAATTAGAGGTACGAGGAGTAAATTTAAGCGTTTTTTCATAAATGAGCGCGACCCTTTTTCAACGTGCGTGCTACATGGCTACTCGCGTAGTCTGGGGGTGAAGCATAATTTAGCACTAAATACTCATCCAGGCGTAACCAAGTTTCACAAAGACCGATACAGTTAAGTTTATAATCACGAATCATGTTATCAACAAGTAAAGCTTTAGGAGCAGGCTATCTAATATTTAAAAGACCAAATTTTAGCTTTGCTGAATCATTTGACTTAGCTGAAGTCTTTGTAGTCTTTGTAGAGATCGTCACAAGATGTCGCCGTTGTCGTCGTTCGTGAGCGTTGAGTTTAAAGCGTCGGTTGTCCGGCAAGGAATGAATGGTGAAATTAGTCGCATCCTCGCGTCCTTCTTGCTCCTTCGACTTCGCACGCTTCACACATCTACCCGCACGGCAACCACGCTTCTGTTTTCTGTCTTTACGGCTCCGTTGTCGTCGTTTATTAGGAGGAATAGTTGTCCACAAAGATGCCGGATCTCTTTGAAGTTCATTCGGTATATCATAGGCGGTGTAAAAAGTTCCCGAAAAGTCGAAATTTAGACGCCCACCCAACCGAATAAGTTCGTCCCTACTGTAAGTATTTTTGGCCACGCATGTGTCCAAAAAAGAAAGCAAAAAAGACGAAAACGGTAATAAATAAAAGATTAGCTGGAGAGCAACTAGCCGCAGCATCAAGCGTTTGGCCCTGACGACCCAGGCAGGTGGTTAAGGGATCCATGGAACGTCTCATCTCTTCTCATCTCATTAGCTGCACCGCTTATCCTCAGTAGGGTCGCGGGGGTGCTGGAGCCCATCCCAGCAATCATCGGGCAGTGGGCAGAGGACACCCTGAACTGGTTGCCAGCCAATCGCAGGGCACACAGGGACAGACAACTCGCTCGCTCATTCACACCTAGGGACAATTTGGACTGGCCAATCCACCTGAAATGCATGTCTTTGGAATGTGGGAGGAAACCGGAGTGCCCAAAGAAAACCCACGCAAGCACGGGGAGAACATACAAACACACACAGGAGGTTCCCAAGACCTTAGAACTGTGCCGCACACGCGCTAACCACTGCGCTGCCGTGCTGCTCATTCCATGGAACGTGAAAGATAAATAAAAAAAAGATGTTGTCCTATGGACAAAAAAGACAATTCTAATTTCTAAATCCCACTGAACAAAACTTTTTTTTGCAGAGGTTGAGCAATTCGCAACTGGTCTGCATTTATCAGTGCCCTGGTCTGTTTTTTCCCAAGTATACCAAGCTTCCTTTTTCCCCCCTTCCAGATTCTGAAGGCCATCATGCTGTTCCCAACTATTGAACATATGGCGCTGACTCCCCAGGGGAAGCTCCTTACTCCTGTGCTGTGTCACCTACGGTATGTGGCCTACCTGCCTATCTTCCTGCTCTCTCTACTGCCAGAGACACTCAAACGCAGTCTGGTTGAAATGGCTCTTGCTGGCTGTGGCTCTCTGGATCGCTTTGTTGTCCAACCAACGGTGGGCTTACTCAGTGGCGACCCTGCAGGTCAGTCTCCATTAAGTGTGCTACACATAAAAAAACTCAGTCTGCAGAACAGAGTCACAAATCGGATCATTTATTTGGATCAGTAAAGAAAATAAGAATATTAAAATTACAGGAAAACTACTGTAAATTCTGGATTACAGAGCACACTTGATTACAAGAAGCATGCTTTAATTCAGGGCGAACCTGTTATGAAAATAGCACATCGGTCCTAGGTCATTGTGATTTTCTGGTTGGATTATTTTTTTCATTAGTTTACTGAGTCCATCACTATTTTTATAATTAACCAAGTAACATAGTAAGAGCATAGTGATAAAATGATAAGTTGTTTTTTTAGAAATTCAAATAAATAAATTTCAGTTCATGGGCTTCATGGACAAAAAAATGTATTCAAGTATTGATAATTATGTTTAAGCAATCAAAGAGAGTAGAATGAGCATCTATTTGTGTATTTAACAAATGTATTTTTTCATATTTTTATTGATTTATTTTACAGGAAAATTCAACAAGCTAAATTTTAATTTTGGGGTTTTATAAAGCAAATGAGCAAAATATGTGCAGTTTTTTTAGCTAGCCATCTGGCTAGTTTTTTAGCTTTGTAGATGGCTATCTTCCAACATTTGTATCTATTCAGCAAGCTATCTAGCTAGATTTTTAAATTTTTTTGCCTGTTATCCAGCTAACATTCTACCTTTTTCGTGAGTTATCGAGGTAAATTTTGGCCTCCTGTCTTGCTAGCAAGCTAGCTTTTTTTTAGCTTTCTATCTGATCACTCGCAACTAGTGGCCAGAGTTAATCACTAAAGTAACAGACCACCTGGAAACAATTGTAACGCAAATAGAACCAAAACCCCATGTGTCAAACCCCTGAGACAATGCTGAAAGAAGCACAAGAAAAAAAAGAGCTGCATTGCATCAAACAATGACTTGCAGTTGTAATAACTCCACTGGAAGTCGCCAAAGCCAGGTGCCAATCTAAAAGCACCCACTTGTAGCTGTATTTGCTGAATACCACTAATCAACCAGAGAACATTGAAGAAACCCACCCCAAATTTATTTTACTCACAATAAAAGTAACTGAAATGCTGTTTAAAGTAATATGAAAAAATGATAAGTTTTAATTCCTCCGAATCTAGCAGCATATTCAGGTAAACATTTTATAAACTTTTAAATCGTTAAATCAATCATTTAAAATAGTGATTGTATGCTACTTTTTCACCTTCCAGTCTGCATGGGGTTAAATAAACCTTAGTGGAAATTAATTCAATTGTTTTGTTTTTTTTCGTCCTTTTTTTTTTTATTACAAATGCACAATTGATAAACGCCTCAAGAAATTCAATCTGAGTGAACAAAACACTACAACACCATAATCATTTTATCATCAAATTTTACGTCCTTGAACCATAATCTAATTGTGAGCCCCTGAAAAGACCACCAGCCCCCCAGCTAAAGTACACATTTCATGACATTAATTTACTAGTCGGGCCCCAGTGAGAGTGTTTTTTTTCCTGCCATGTGGGCCCCAAGTTAAAATGAGTTTGACACCCCTAACCTAAACAAAGTTAACTTAAACAAAACGTGATTAAATAATTAAAGGAACATCAATCCCCAATCATTATGTCCTACATAATCACAATTTATGCAGCTTAAGTGCTCTCACTTTAAAAATTCAAATACAGTTGTAGTTTTTAACATTTGAAATAGAGGGTGAAAAAAATATTTAATTGCCTTAGGGAATTACAATGTTGCCATCTTTTGTCCACTGAAAATTACATCACAGTTGTTCAGGGTTAAGAGAAGGACCAATCACGACTCTGTTTAAAACCCCATGTGAGCTATGATTGTCTCTGCCTCAGCCTTGGCAAACTTTTTTTGTCCCTTTTTGCAGCAAATGCTTTATATCTAGCGGGGCAGGAAATGCGGAAAGTTCTGGAAAGAGATGACGTGACCATAAAAAAAAATCTAGACAAGGTGAGCATGTTCCAGTCTATAAATTGTGCTGTTTTCAATGTTTATGGTTGGGGTCTGGAACCTATGTTTTTTTTCATAGGTACAAATGGCTCGGAGATATAATCATACTCACGCTAATTTCATCGATAGCGTTCCAATTCTAGTGCGCACAAGGTCAATGTAGCACTAACTAAAGCAATGGTTCGGTCCAGTATATAAAGGGCATACTCCCCACTACAGTTTAATGTCAAATTTTCACAACAAAAGACCCTCTTTTGGCTATACGGTGCTAAGGAATTCTTTATATGGAAGCCCATTAAACAATTTAAGTTCACTGTTGACACACTTTATAAAGAAAACCCACAGAAAAACTGTAAACACCCAGAAACGCCAACCAAGCACGCAGAGCAATTTGAATGGGTGAGCTGTAGCGGTGGGCGAAGCTCTGCACATAGTGCACTTCTCTCTGCCCAGCACCGTCCGCACCGAATGTAAATTCGTCA
Source organism: Urocampus carinirostris (assembly GCF_059441175.1). NCBI lineage: Eukaryota > Metazoa > Chordata > Actinopteri > Syngnathiformes > Syngnathidae > Urocampus > Urocampus carinirostris. Next base: position 8,810,712 of record NC_142363.1, read on the forward strand.
GTTTCCTCATTTGCAGTATTTCGTGACCTCTTTAAAAAAGAACTCGGCTTGCACCTTGTTTTGAAACCATTATTAATGAAATCAATTAAGGTCAAAATGAGCGTCAACGGTCTTAATTAAATGTGGGAGGGAAACAAGTTTATAGTTAATAGGCTTTTATTTCGTACATTTTATCAGATTATGCAGAGGCACACGTCAAATAAAATGTGAGCTTAAGCGGTTTTGCTGAAATTAGTTTCAGAATATATAGTATGGCTCCCTCAAAAAAAAAAAAAAATCAAAATATTTTGTTATTGTAGCTCTTTGGGTCAAAAAGGTTCCCGACCCCAGTTTTCAGAATTTTCTAAAGGTGATATTTCACATGTGTTTTTTCCTTGTTATAGCTTCTATTTTATTACGGAGCAACTGACCATTGGTGCCCTGTGCAATATTACAACAAGATCAAAAAGGACTTCCCAACTGGAGATATCAAACTTTGTGAGAATGGATTTCGTCATGCTTTTGTTTTGGATGCGGGGAGAGAAGTCGCAAAAATGGTCGCCAGTTGGATCCAGACTGATGTGAAGATATGACATCTGATCTTACTTTTAAGGATGATCTAGACTATTTATAAATCTTTACTGTCAATGTTGTGTAGACCCTCTTTTAGCCTACGTCCAGTGTGGCGTCCCAATCAAAGCTGGAGGCATATTAATACTTGCGCTGGTTAGAAGCCAGAGGAAAAGAACAATTTTGTAGCTTCTAGTTGTAGTCATGTTGTGTGTTTTTATGCCAGAATTGGAGAAAAAACATTCATGAGCGCAAATTGAAGTTTTACAGGATCCCAGAAGACCCTCCGGTTAAAAAAAGAGAAGAGAGGCACTTATCAAAAATGCTCTGGTTGCTTTTTACACTTCATATTTATATTTATTCACATTCTGACAATGATTGTTTCTATCGAGTTCCTATTACTTGTTATATCGGCAAAGTATCTTGTTATTTTCTTAGCTTCAGCTAGCTGTTAACGTGTAGTCTAAGTGCCAAGTCGAAAATAAAAACAGACATGCATTGCAAACAATCCTTGGGTGTACAATAAAAAATAAATAAAATAAATTAAACAAAAAAACAAAAACATGAATAATAATTGTATCTAATAAATTACTTGGATTGTATTCCCAACAATTGTGTGCAAAGTGTGCCTGTTTTTATCTGTAATCATAACAGTGTTTACATGGCTGTTTTGGATCTTAGGCTGCATGCTAACAGTTAGCTGAAGCTAAAAAAAAATAAGATGCTTTGCTGATATGATAAGTAATATGGACTCGATGGCAACAATCATAAATGTTTAATTTTTCTTACCAGATATGAAGTGTGCACTGCAAACCAAAACATTTTTGATGAGTGCCTCGGTCAAATCTTTTAGCTTTAATGCATTTACCACAACTCTCTTCTTTTTCTTTTATCAGGAGTGTTTGCGGGAATCCTGTAAGACTTCAATCTACAATCACTCACAGATTTTTTCAGATTTGGCACACAAACACATAACATGACAACATCCGGCAGCAACGACAGCGTTCCTGTCCTATGTATTCTAACCAGCGCAAATATTATTTTGCCTCCAGGTTAAGCCCTGCCCACTGGGTACGTCATAGTGTTTACTCACAAATCAAAGGGTCTATATATTTTACTTTTTATTTATTTTTTTCTTTAAAACGAACGTTTTGTAATATTTGACCAGGATATGTCGCTGTACTATGTAGTGTAACTGAAAACGAGTGCTTAAGCAAGAATACGGACTCTTCCTTTGTTAACAGAGGAACGCAAGAAAATATAACACAAAAATCTGTTTTTGGTGCAATTAATCTTTCATTTCTGACACGCTATGAAAATAGTTCCTGATCATTTAAAGGAGTTTATTATCTTGAAACCGGGTTTATTGATCAGTACTTTCATTATTGCTATCGAATTTCTTGCACCCCCTTTGCTAAGACTGCAAGTGCTTGTGTCAACAATGTACTTTATTCTTTCGTTTGATCAAATTTTCCTTGTCATGTAAATAACGTAAAACTGGAGTTATTTATGTGTGTCTGCTATTTTACTTCTGGACCAACCAATTGTTATCAATAGCAAAATTTATCAATTAAAGCTAAGATAAAATATGTTTAGAGTATTGCTTTCCTAATGATAAATGCTAGCCTCAATATGAGGCTATTTTGAATTAATTCATGTAGGAAACTGTAAGCACTAAGCTGCTAGCTGAATCGGTAACCACTGAATTCGATTCTGAACCAAATAGATATAATTTAAAGAGATGTTTGCGACACAAAAATAAAAGTCACATATGTAATTTGCAGATACATTTGTGATTCTGCAAACTACATGTATCACACTGGATTTTCTTTTTGAATCCTACTGGGAAAATTAGCCCTGCAAGTCCTTAAGAAGAGCTGGAGTTTGGCCATTAAAAAGATATTCGAACCCTGAATAATGTATGTTTGTTGCTGACACTTTATAATAAAAACCCACACAATAACTGAACATTTCGAAATACCAGAAGAGCAATATGGGTGAGCAGTAGGGGTGAGTGGAGCTATGCCCCCAGCGCAAGCACTCCCTTCTTTGCCCCATCTGGGCCGAAAGTAAATACGGAAATATATTTGCAGAATTTTGTGACATTTTTACAAAAGAACTTTGCCCGCCCCTTGAAACCATTATTCATGACAAAAATTAGGGTCACAATGAGCCTCAACGCTATTAGTAACTGAGACAAATTGTTAATTTATGTTCTGTGTATTCATTTTTCATGTTATCAAACACAGTGAAATAAAATGCGCTGAAGAATTCACTTTTGTCTGCAGAGCGGGTTTTGCAGTTTTGTTAAATTAAGTCTTAAAATACATGGTATAGCTCTCTCCAGAAAAAAAAAATCAAAATATTTTGCTTTTATGGCTCTTCGCGTGAAAACGGTTCCCACCCTGTGCGGGAGGATAAATCTCACCGGGATTGCGATCACTTCAATAGCGATAGTAGAGTGGGTGACAGTCCCTGTGAGAAAAACTAAAGCTTAAGCGGCTATAAAGGCCATTCATGGTATTTGGGCTGGGGTATTGACACTTTGGCAAAGAGGCACATTGGAACTGGACTTTTTCACTCCTCGAATGTATGGATTGCAAGATGTGCCTGCAAAGTTTAATGAGTATTCACGAATCTTTGGACCCAAATCTGAGGTCCTTTCTCAAGGCGTCTTTTTAACTGAAATGGGATTTGGAGCTTCTAACCCAGTTGAAGGTCTGTACCGTGGCGAGTCGGTGGTCTGAGTCAACCACGGCCTTTTGAAGATCACTGAAGTCTTTTGGAGTAAAGGCTACACCGCAAACACACATAAAATGAATAATAACTGAAAAGGATGCCTTACATTGTTTGTTCAATCTAAAATTGTACAAAAACAAAAAATAGATCATACATGTCAAGTCAAGTCATTTTTATTATTATAGCTCTTAATCGCAAAGAATCTCAAAGGGCTTCACAGGTTATTGCACGGACTATTTTTTCAGACTATTATTACACCATCCCCTGATCTGGAACCAACATGAGGGCAAGGAAAAACTCAAAAACCTCGACATGAGGAAAATAAAGAAACCTTGAGAAGGGACCACACATGTGGCATCCCTCTTCCAGAAATACCAGACAGCAAATGATGTTGCAATCACAAATAATACAGAGATATTGTCCACGAAAAATATAGGTTATTCATATGCTATAGAGTACTTGTTGCACATTCTAGATGCCAGAACTCCCGATGAAATAACTCATGCAAATGAAATTATCATAACATTTACTCAACCTTGATCTTGAAAAATAACACTAATGAAGGTTTTCCATGAGAATCCCTCTACTCAGCCCTGCAATGAAATTAAGTGATCTGCATTTATATAGCGTTTTTCAAGTCAACGACTTCCCAAAGCGCTTTACAATGTGCTCCACATTTCCCAATAGCGGCCTTGCAGCCATGTAAGGCGCTAACCTGCTTATTGGGGGTATTAGGGATTCAGTGTCTTACCCAAGGACACTTCGACATGTAACACGGACAGGCCGGGTTTCGAACTGGGATCCCTTGATCCCAAGACGAGCGCTTTACCTCCTGAGCTACTGCCGCCCCCAATCACAAATAATACAGAGATATTGTCCTCGAAAAGTATAGGTTATTCATATGCTATAGAGTAGACGTGTGTTTTAAGCTTAGATTTAAACATTTCCACTCAGGTTGCAGATCGGATCTCGGGAAAGAACATTCCACAGCACCGGTGCCCGGAGGGAGAATGCTCTCGAACCAGCGGAACACTTCTTGGCTCTTGGGATCACCAGAAGACCGGCGCTCTCAGAACGAAGGCTTCGGACCGGAACATAGGGGGAAATCAGATCTGAAAGATATGAGGGAGCAAGTCCATGTATGATTTTGTATATACATGTGTTGATTCACTCCTTCCGGTGTTTTCTTTGCATAAAATGAAGCCAATAACTTGACCATTGTTATTACACTCCTAGTTATTTAAAAATGGTGTCCGTAACTTCAAAATTATTCCACTTGCTGACGCCATCTTCTGGCTGAAATCATCACTGTTTTATTGTTTTGAGTACTGTGAGGTTTTTGCTTTCCTGTGTTTGGGTCCACCAGAAAATCACAACATTATCGCCCGACCATTAAAAGACCCAGCGGAAGTGCCCCGGCTACAAGGAGAGACTTCGGTCGTTCCGGCTCCCTGCCCCGGCTACTGGGAGAGTCCTCGGTCGCTTTGGGTGCATTCCCCAGCTGCAATGAGCGTCCCTGGCAGCTGGGTGGCATAGAAGAGGTAGAGCGCTCGTCTTGGGATCAAGAGATCGCAGGATCAATTCCTGGCTCCTCCGCGTTATATGTCGAAGGGTCCTTGGGCAAGACACTGAATACCTAATGCCCCCAATAAGCAGGTCGGCGCCTTGCATGGCTGCATGGCCGCTATTGGTGTGTGAGTGTGTGTGAATAGGTAAGTGTGAAGCACATTGTTAAGCGCTTTGGAAGATCTTCATTGACTTGAAAAGCGCTATATAAATGCAGACCAATTACAATTTCAGCTCCCTGCCCTAGTTGCAAGGAGGGGTCCAGCTGCTTGGTCTCCCTGTTCCAGCAAAGACTTTCAGTGGTCCTGTTGCTTCAGCCTCTGTAATTTTCTTTTTCTTTTGGCTCGAAGTTGGCCCTTAAGAGGAGACTATGTTAGGGTCTGGTGTGCCTCTGTCTTCCAGAGAACACCTATTAAGTTTGTAATTTGTACAGGTGAGTCAAATCACCCCACCTGTCCCCTATAGCGTCACCCATCATTAGGCTAATTACAGCACTCGGCGTTGGGTGATTTTCACCATCTACGTTTTTCCAGTCCGTTTGTTTCTTTATTGAGCATTTTTGTGATCAAATACACTCATTGAGTACAAGGAGGTTTTCCTTCATTTGGGTCTACCTGCAAAATCACAACATAATCTGTCTGTCCAAGTGCTATCAGCCGTCTCTAAATCAAAGATGGAATGCACTCTGCTTTGAAGCATAGCATTAAAGGAAGTTCAAATTTTGCTTATTTTTCTGCTCTTTATACATCCAGTACTTTTCGTATTGAACTCAATTGTTACCCAAAACCGAAAGAGCCCTTTCCGTGTTTGTAGTGTGACATAGTCATGCTGCACGTGCATTTTTGATGCAGAATGGCAGAATTCTTGTCAGTTCATAGCAGCCTATAGACACAAATAGATCATAGACAGGAACCGCTGAGAATGTATGCGCTAGCAGCAAGACAGCAACTTTATTTTAGTCATCAAAGTCAACAACAACAAAAAAAATTTTGATGGGCACAGGATTTCTTCCTTTGGAGGGAATGGGAGAATTGAAAAATTGTGCTTAAATTTGGTCTTGAAAAAGGTGTTGAACCCTAAAAACAGTCCCTCTGCTTTTCTTGACCTGTGCATCAATAGCATTGGCGTTTATTATGTAAATGTACCTAAAATAGCTTGTCAAATTCATCTTGCAATTGCATGTTTCTCCAAAATCCAAAATATTGACTAAAACCGCATGTATTCAATTGTATTTTACTGTGATTGCAAAAAAAAAGCTTTGTAGTTCACAGATTTCCGCTATTACTAGGTATTTTTTGAACATAACCTCCAAAATAAATGAGGGCTCATTGTATCATTCTCTCATTACTCTATGATAGTAATGTCCCAGCTGCACTCAAGACCGCAGCGTGGCATTTAAACAAAAACTAAATATTACTGCATTTAAAAAAACATGGTACAGTTCCTAATGAAAGCTTCACATCTGTGTAGGGTAAATTGCTTTAAATTATATGTATTTAATTCAAAATCTAATTTGTTATCTGCCAGCAGGTAGAGCTCACTGTTTCCCACCCAAAATAATTTGACATTGCCTCATATTGTATCTGGCTTTAATCATGAAGGAAGCAATACTCTAGACATATTTTAATTTTAGCTTTAAATGATAAATTTTTGCCCTGCGATTGGCTGGCAATCAGTTCAGGGTGTCCCCTGCCCACTGCCCAATGATTGCTGGGATGGGCTCCAGCACCCCTGCGACCCTACTGAGGATAAGTGGTGCAGCTGATGAGATGAGATGAGATGATAAATTTGTCAGTTTATTGATATGGACAATAATCGACCGGTCCAAAAGGAAAATGGAGACACACAAGTAAATAGTACATGTGTTCGATACTAAAAAACTACATTTATTTACCTGACAAGTGAAAATTGAACCACACAAAAGCATAAAAGGACACTGCTGACACAAGCCCTCGTAGTCTTAGAAAAATGGGAACGGGGAAGGAAATTTGGTATCAATAATGAAATGATTGATCCATAAACTGAATTATTTTTTTTAGCATGTCCAAAATGAAATATTATTTGCCCCTGTACCAAAACAGTCAGTTGTGATATATTTTCTTGGTTTATCTCACAGGAACTCAAAGGCATCTCAAAGTTTGTTGAGAAGGACGGCGGATCAGAGGATGCCGACCTTCGGCTTTCAGGTCTGGGCCTTGTCGGGTCTCAGCCTTCAGAAGGACAAAGGCCACCCCGTTCTGTGAGCCTTGGCGTGATAGCTGGTGTTGAGCGTGATTGCAACCCAGAAGCAAGGGAGTTTGAGGAGTGCATGTTGTTTTATAGGTGGGGGGCGGGGTGTGACTTCAACTTGATTGGTCAACCCCAGGCCAACCCATCCCTTAGAGGAGTTCAGTAACTTCCTGCAAGTGGAGTCGGGTGGCGGCATTTCTCCTACATCTGCATTCCTACCTTGCCTCCAACAATATTTACGAACATTTCCAGTCTGTATTTTGCCCCCTCCACAGCACAGACACAGCAATCATTAAGATGACCAATGACCTGCTTTCTGTTAAATCAGTGTTCTCATTCTTCTTGATCTCGCTGCAACTTTCAATCTCCACACCATCCTCCTTTTAAACAGACTCCACGACCTGAGCAAAAGAGATACATGGTTCACCACCTATCTGCCTGCTCGCTTACAGTTTGCTCAAATAAAATAATTCAGATGTAATTACTCCGCAATATCTCACATGCGTCTGTCTTCTTCTACTTGGCATTATTTTGCGGAATTGTTGCTCTACCTCTCAATAAACACCAATGCAACTTGCTTCATCCTGTCTTACTGTTTATCTACTTCTTGCTATTCACAAAAATAAAACAGAAATTCTATTGATTTGTATCAAGACCATGTTATCCAAAACGCACAGATGTCTCCTTCCTCTTGAAAATTACTCTTATTTTCTCTTTCCCTAAGGCAGGAACCTTTGTCCCAGAGATCAATATTTACAAAATATTTAGATTTTTTGGGGGAGAGCGATAGCCATACGATTTATTTTAAGACACACTTGAGCAAAACCTACAAACACGCTCTCCAGCCAAAAGCGCATTTTATCTCACTGTGTGACGTTGGATGATTTGATAAAATTAGCCAGAGAATGTGTTCCATGTCAACAAATATAGAAATTTAAACTCGTCTCCCTCCCAGTTACTTAAGATCAATGAGGCTCATTTTCACCTTAATTATTTTTCTTGCAAAAAATGGTTTCAAGAGGAGGTGCAAGCAGAGCTCTCTTATAAAAATGTCACAAAAAAACTGCAAACAAAAAGCTAACAGAATAGTGTCCCCTCAGTGCAGTGGACGCTTGTGAGAGTGAGGGGAACGAGCTGTGGGCAGATATCCAGCCACACCTACCCCTGACCCAATCAGATTGCTCTGTGTGCTTGGCTGGCGTTTTTTTGTGTTTACAGTTTGTTTCGGGGGGTTTTATCTTGAAGTATTTCAACAGTGAACATACAATATTTATTTAAAGATCTTCCATACAAAGGATTTCTGAGCAACATGCAGTCAAAACGGGCTATGTTGATGTGAACCGTGACTGTAGACTGTAGTCAAAACTGTGATCTTTATGTGCAGGACCGAAATGTTTGGATTATTCGTGTTGTTCCGGCAATGCACATGCCAAATTAGGTTTGGAACGCTGCTAAGAAAATTAGCAATAGTAGTATTTTATTTTCGAGCCATTTCTGCTTTGCAAGCACCAGGTTCCTGATCCCTGCCCTAAGGTAAAGAAAAAAATATATTTTCTTTGCTAGTTTTATTTTTATGTGAGTACTTAACCCGCCCTGTAGTCTTTTGGATACAACGACCCGCCACTGTGTTGTTAATAAACTCATAAAAATCCTGTAGAGCTGGGGCTTGGGTTGGGGCTTTAAACCAGTTTTATTGTCCCAAAATAAAGTTGGTGCTAGAGTTGTTCTTTAAATGGTACTGGAGAAATTGAAAAATTGGCTTTGACAGTGTTTTGAGTAGTGCTTGAATTTGGCTATGAAAAGAGGTTTACAGACCTTGTTGGACTTAGCCTTCATTTATTTCAAAAACCCTGAGTTCTTCTGAACTTCTTTTCCTGCCTGTATCATCACAAGGACTCTTTCCATGCACCACATCACCCCAGTATTACAATAACACAGTTGGCCCCCCTGCCATATCCGTAATAAATACTAGATTCTGGTCTAGACTTGTAAAGCCATAAATAACCTGCCGCCTTCTTATCTTTCAGGCCTTCTTCAAATTGCCATACCACCACGCAGGGGCAATTTTAGGTTCAGACTTCTGGGGGTGCTTAGCACCCAGAGTGTCCGGCTGGTTGAAAAAATGGGTTTTTATTTTACTTAAAGCCCCAGTGTGTAATATTTGACCATTAGAGGGCACTTTTGTCGAATGCGAGCAAAAATCAGTGCCAAATGATCACTGCATAGCAACTGAATGCCTAACAAATATGGCGGAGACTACGAGGTATGGAATCCACTATGTAAAATAAATACACATGTTTCCACCAATAATTAGTTTGATGAAAATTAACATTGGTATGACAGTTGATGTATTTTTGCCAACTATTTAAATCAATGGGTTTTTTTGTACTGAATGAAAGTTTTTGTACCACAATGGGGGTACAAAATGGGGGTAGTACAATCTTACACACTGTCCCTTTAAAGTGATTTAGGATCATTCAACACTGTTTGGGAGTGTCACTTCCCATTTGTGAACATCACATTACACTTAGTGGTTCGCAGAAACACTATTACTACGCCATGCCCAGTTTTTACTAATTTACTTTCAATAGAGTAAAATGAGGACTAAAATCTGGTGATTATAACAAAATCATGGTATTGTGTGTAAAACAGTTAACCACTGTGAGAAATACCCTCACCTTAATACACCAGAGCCTCCACAGACTCTGCCGCTATGGCGCAAGTGACACTCGCCGAGCGAAAGAGAAGCTGGGAGTGAAGGCAAGAGCAATGCCCAGAATCAAATGGACTAAACCATTTCAAGGTAGTAGAGTATTTTACGACGTTGCGTCGTTCACCTTTGCTTTGTTTGACTTTTTTTTTCAGCTAGCATTTTTCATCATATTAAAGCCATCTGTTGACAATATCTGTGTACTATTTGTTATTGCAACATCCGTTGAAGCCTTGTCAACCTGAAAAGGGGATTACCTCATGTGCGGTCCCTTCTCAAGGTTTCTTCATTTTCCACATGTTGAGGTTTTTGAGTTTTTCATTGCCCTCATGTAGGTTATAGATCATGGGATGGTGTAATAATATTCTGTGGTTTGCAATAATCTGGTCTGTACAGCCCTTTGAGACTTATTGCGATTAAGGGCTATACAAATAAACATGACTTTCATTTGAAAAGAAACAGCTCGCCTCTTCTTTACACTTTACACCAACCAGATTGGATGCACGGGATATTAAACAGTAAAAATGTCAAAGTGGAGATAGTATAGACACAGACAGTAAAGAATGTCTACAGATGAACGAGGAAGAGGAAGCGGATTTCTTCTTCGGGGTGGATGCTGGGTGACCTCTCACAGCGCCGCACGCTGGTAGCGGCAGAAAGAAGCACTACAGTAGTGTCCTGTACTCGGAAAAAGGTGCACACAAAACAAAATCTTAGTTACAGCAATGTCAAAAAAAATGTATCTACCGTTAATCGTAAGTCGAATGCTCGTAAGTAGGGGAGCGTTTGTACCGCTCTTGAGAGTAATAACGAGTTAAAGCTAGCTAAAAGTTCTCTCTATCAGCTAACTTTGATGATTGTTTAATTGGATCATGAATATCCACTTGCATCAAATAAACCTATAAACAGAATCTATCTATCTGATTATCTGACCTTAATTAAGGAAGAGTGTTTTAAAAATGCTATATTTGGGGGCACTTGAGGACCTGCGCCGCCGTGCGGCCTCCTTTATATCGTGTAATGTGTTATTTCATTAAAATATTTGCTGTTTCTTTTTTTGGTTCACTTTAAGTGTATGATGAATCTGTTGCTGGTGAGGTGCAATAAATATTACAAAGTTCGAATAACTTCCTGTCTGTTTTTCTCTATCTAACTGACTCAAATACGTCACAGAAATTTCTTTGACATACAACAACTTGTTTTCCCTACCTAGTTACTTCAACTGTAGACTAATTCAATTATGAATTTAGTTACTTTTGGGAAGAAGTAGTGAGTAACTATAACTATCTACTTTTAAAAGTAACGTGCCCAACACTGCCAGTTTTTCCATGATTTGTTTAAGTCTCACTACTATATTGGATTGGGCGATGTAGTCGCTTTAAAATATACTCTAGGAATGTTTTGCTTCGTTCAGTCAACCTGGTTGGTTCGGTCACTGGCACAGAGTTTGTGAGGACTATTGACCAGTCTGAAAGGACAGACAGAAAGCAAACAAAATAAAGGACAGAGAAACTTTGCCTGCAAGGCAGAGAGGAAATAAATAGGACACATCTGCTTATTTCAATGAAAGAGATTTATTTGCTATTGATTGTGCATCTGGTCATCATGTCCTTTCAAGGTTATTTAAAAAAACCCTGGTGTCGTTGACCAGGGATTGGCTAACAGGAACTGTGTTGGGAATAACGGCGTTATTTTTTTCATTAACGAGGTAATCTAACTGATTAATTTTACGCCATTACAACACAGTTACTGTTACTGGCGGTCAACCAAAAATGCATTAAAGAAACTATCAGTCGTAGCGAGTCTACTCTGCTCGGTTTATTTGTTCTTTCTTGAATAGTGCACCACTCCACTGGGGATGGTTGTCTAGTACAAATCAGGATGTTGTCTTATGTTGAGGCAACATCCGAGTTTTTCAGTCTTCTCATGCACATGGATGAACATTAAGACATCCTCGGTCAGCCTTTTGGCACATCCTTTCACCGACAACACGCGAAAATATCCCTTGTACGCGCTTGGGTCTGCCCGACACCATGTGACAACCTCTTTGAGTAATTAACACGTAAAATATGGCACCTGGTTTGCTCCGAAAAATATTTAGAATATTTAGAATATACCCATGAGATATATATATATATATATATATATATATATATATATATTGCGCACTTTTTTGGTAGTCAAAGTGCGTTATCCTTGTGTGAAAATGGCACTACTGAATTTTTCTTTTATCTTTTGGTTCATGCAAGGTAGGAAGATTTTAGGTCTGTTACATTACACCTCTTAACAAAAAGCATAAAGAGGGACATGCAACACCAATATTTTCTAATGAGGAGATGCTTCATAGTCAAAGTCTGATTTACCACTGACCAGAACTGCAACAGCTCCCCTATTTCATTACCAACAATTGAGTTACAGGGTCAATGGGGGCGGAATGTTCAACATAGCCAAATGACACCATCGTGAAACAAGAAACATCAAGAAACAGACGACAGAAAAATAAACATGATAACGCAGCAGCTTCTCTTCTCAGATGAATGGTTGAGTGGTTTACAAGGTGATAAAAAGGAAAACATTTACTCAACTGTATGAAGTTTATATAATTGAGACAATTCTACCGTATTTTCCGCACTATAAGGCGCACCTAAAAGTCTTATTTTTTTTCAAAAGCTGACCATGCGCCTTATAACACAGTGCGCCTTATATATGGCTCAATATTAAATTCGCAAGGTCTCGCAACTACGAGAAACAGCCGCCGACTCCATTTTTCGCGCTGTGCATACTGGGAAATATTAAACGATTGGTAGTTGCCGGGGCTCGTGTTGTATTTGTTTACTAAGTGGCAAAATGGCTACCCCATTAAACTGCTTAATTCATATTCAACAAATACAGTATTTGTCTGAATCCAGGGTTATGACTGGTGAAGATGTAAAGCACAATTTACCTTAAACAAACTCAGAATTATTCAGAATGTCACGTTTGAGAGAGAGAGAGAGCGAGAGAAAGAGAGAGCGAGATTCTCTTTCATACGTGCATTTGTAAAAAAAATGGCTCCTGTTAAGAGACACGCGTACAACGCCGAGTTTAAACTCAAAGCGATCAGTCACGCAGCACAACACGGCAATAGAGCGGCAGCGAAAGAGTTAAACTTAAATGAATCGATGGTACGGAAGTGGAGAAAGGATGAAGATAAGCTCCGCCAAGTAAGGAAAACTCAACAAAGTTTCCGTGGCAATAAAGCAAGATGGCCAGAGTTAGAGGAGACACTTGATCAGTGGGTTGTTCAACAAAGAGCGGCAAGCAGAAGTGTCAGTACGATAACTATACGTATGAAGGCAACAGCGCTGGCACAGGACAACAACACCGGACGTGGACACAGCAGAAGAAGAATTCGAGGGATTCGTCGATGAGGAGCTTATAGAGTGATCTTTGTTTTTCTTTTGTGTGTTTACGTTTTACATTTTACAGTTATTAGGTTATTGCTTTATTGTTATTGTTTTGCACTCGTTGTTTTTGCACATTACGAGTGTCACTTTATTGCGATTGCACTAACGTTTCATTTAAAATAACAGTATCAGACGTTTTTTTCTTTGCGTGTTGACTAAATGGACAAAAAATAAAATGATATGTCGATGTTGTTCAAAGATGTTAAAGATGTGTCACGAAAATGCTTTACCTCAGAGAAAATAATAAAACGGCTGTTTATTTTGGGAGTGAATGGAGTTGTGGAAAGCTTGTTTGTTAATAAAGTTAGACCTTTTTGAATGTTTTGTTGACATTCCCTTGAGCGTGGCAACATCTAGAGGTTGCATAACGTAACTACATTCTCTACTGTTGTCAAGTCGTCACATTTATTTACCGTAAATAGCCCTTAATCCCAAAAATGTCTCGAAGGACTGCACAGGATTACAATTACAAAATTGCACAATTACCTGATCTTAAACCAGCATGCACTTATAGCGCCTTATAATGGGGTGCGTCCTATGTATGGCATAAGTTTTAAAATATATCATTCATTGAAGGTGCGCCTTATAACATGGTGCGCCATATAGTGCGGAAAATACGGTAATTCCAATTCTAATTCTAACATTGTACTAAATTAATAAAAAATATATTTACAACAATCCCATCAAAAGACTGTCTTCCAAAAAATTATGTCCCATAGTGCCATTACTGCATGTTAGGGCCCGGTCACACAGCCGTTTGCGTCTGTATCGCGGGTAAAATTTTGCGATTTTTTTTTTTGCCCGTGGTTGCCTGCGATGGAGAATGCGCAAAATTGGCCAACCCGCTGTTCATCGGTGGTATGCCCGCAAAACAGACGCCGGCGACTATTCCGCTTCCTCATCGCGTCATTTCCGCATCATTTCCGCGTGTGGACCACGGGTATAAAAGCTGCCGAGCCGGTGTTGTGCCGAGAAATGCATCCCTGCCGAGATTTGCATCCCCTGGCTACTATAACCACTTTGACCTGGTTTTATCTCACTTTTATATCACTTTTCAGGAATGTAATAGCGAACATATAACCAAAACCACTTTGTCTTGCATTTGTTGGGAATGTAATACAACTTAAACCGTTCCGTCTTTGTATTTGTTGTGAATGTAATCGAACGGTAATGCACACCGTATATAAATCACTTTTGAGCAGGTAACATGTTTATTTTGCCCTTTTCTATTCAAATCGCTCGTATTTAAACTGTTATGCACTCTACCATAAAGCTTATTTGAGCATAATAAGCTTTATGGTAGAGTGCATAACAGTTCTCAAAAGTGATTTATATACGGTGTGCATTACTGTTCGATTACATTCACAACAAATACAAAGACAGAATGGTTTAAATTGTATACATAATAATAATAATAATAATAATAATTTCCTTTGTACTGTCATTCTTTGTAACAATGTACACAGAACGAAATGTCGATACACTTGACCCGTTGTAGCGAGTCGATGCAGCCGCAGCCAGAGGGCGCCGCCATTATACCAATTAGGTATGTCTCATTTCCAACAAATGCAAATCGAAGTGGTTTTGGTTATATCTTCGCCATCACATTCTCGAAAAATGATATAAAAGTGAGATAAAACGAAGTAAAAGTGGTTATAGTAGCGAGGGGATGCAAATCTCGGCAGGGATGCATTTCTTGGCACAACACCAGGCTGTAGAAATCATAACCGCTCAAGACACAGTCCCGTGAAGTTCAAGATTTCAAGCTATAGCACCGAAGAAGCCAATATGTTATTATTCTAATAGTTTTTCATTTTTATTTTATGATCTTGTAATGAAATGAAAAGAAATGTCAAGAAATAAAAATGGATTAAGACGAGGTCACTACGGTGACGGGGATCCATGTTCACCCCTTGGCGTCTCGAGCACAACTGACGTGTGCTCGGCAAATTGCGCTGTATATACGCGGAGAAAGGCGTTCGACCGTCACACGCGTTACACACGCTAATTCACGTGATAACACCGCGATACAGGCTCAGAACAAACGTGCTATGACCGTGCTCCACCCACGATTACCCGCTAAAATTTCGCGTCCTACCCGCGTGTAACCACGCCCTGGCCGCGGCCGTAGCACGTCGTTCCGTGTCTGTACCGCATAATTACCTCGTGTGTACCACGTGTGCCGCCCGCGGTTACATGTGGTCTAAAGTTTTGAGCAGCGCAAAACTTTTTCGCGCGGCCAACCGCGTTTGAATTTCCGACTGCCTGTAAAGCACTGCTGTATCTCGTCTGTATGGCGATCTCAAAGCGTCCAACAGCGTCTGCTTCACAGGCAGAAATTTCTGGCCGTGATTCAGCCTCGATACAGACGAAAACGGCTGTGTGACCGGGCCCTTAGTAAGGCCATTATCGCATGGGAAAAATGTTTTAAATAATTATATGCTCTGTTTTTGCCTGAGGTTAACAAAACAAAAAGAGAAAAACCTTTCACACTTTAATGTTCCAGTAAAATTGACTCATAATCCTAATCCAAGTCATACCCAAAGTAAATCGAATGCTGTCCTTGAACCATTTGGAGAATATGGGCCTTTTTTGGTCTCTTTTAAAATGCAACACACTGAGGTTATGTCCCAAACTGGGAAAATCACTGCAAGTGCTACTAACATAGAGAGTTGGAACACGCAAAAATATAAGGTTTCATAAGTGGAGACCGGTGTCTAGCAGTAGCCTCGAGGACTACTAATGAACTCACCTCCATCAGATCCATTCGAGCCACAAGAAATATACTCTGAGACATCTTCTTACCTGAAGCTGTTACAATATTTAACTCAAATCTGCACTCTACAATACTGAGCACTGAGCGGCATCTGCACCTCATATCGGGTAAATAACAAATAATCTGGAAATAGCCAATATTTATAATTGATTGCTGCAATTACAGACCATCCCTATGTCGTTTCTATCTTGTGTCCTGTCTTGTGTTGCCCAAATTTAGAGATGTTTTTTAGCATATTGGTAATTGCACTACTATTCAGAACTATGTTACTTTTTAAAATACACATTACTTTTAAATTATATGTTTTTTTTTTAAATTCTATGTGTATATGTACATTATATAGGGCATCTTTGAACTTCATGACACTCTGTGTCAATACAGGCATTCTATTCTATTCTATTCTATTCTATTCTATTCTATTCTCATCAGCTGCATTGCTTATCCCCAGTAGGGTCGCAGGGGTGCTGGAGCCCATCCCAGCAATCATCGGGCAGTGGGCAGGGGACACCCTGAACTGGTTGCCAGCCAATCGCAGGGCACACGGGGACAGAAAGCTCACTCTCTCAGTCACACCTAGGGACAATTTGGACCGGCCATTTCACCTGAAATGCATGTCTTTGGAATGTGGGAGGACACCGGAGTGCCCGGAGGAAACCCACGCAAGCACGGGGAGAACATACAAACTCCGCACAGTAAGGCCGGGAGCCGGATTTGAACCCACGCAGGAGGTTCCCACGACCTCAGAACTGTGCCGCACACGCGCTAACCACTGCGCCGCCGTGCTGCCCCCTATTCTATTCTATTCTATTCTATTCTATTCTATTCTATTCTATTCTATTCTATTCTATTCAACCTTAGAAAAAGCACAATTAAATGACTGTTGTGATGATTTCATCAGTCAAACAGCAAACATTAGTGTGTGATGTTCATGGACAATGAAAACATAGGCCCATTAGTTTCCGAGGAGGAGGTACTCATGGTTGGGTGCTGTACATGAATGTCGCCCTGGTGGGTCTTTTGGCTTGTCCTAGTCTATTGTCTGGGAATTTTTTGACATGTCAAAGATAAACCCATTTGACACAGTGCATCGGAAGTGTGACACAATCGTGTCATTCTCGAACAAAGTGGTCTATTTCCCACGCTGGAACAAACTGCGTTTGTTGGCCGTGGTTCTCGACACCTTGCCAACAGTCCAGCTTCCAGCCACCGTTATAGAGCCATGGATGGATGCCATGGATGGATGCCATGTCTGCAATGCGGCTCATCATAGTCCCCTTGCATGAGATTAGACCAGGGTTCTCAAACATTTATCAAGCGGAAAGGGCACCCAGTTTAACATGCCTTTTTAAATAATGACAAATTATCTTGTTTTTGAGTTTGTTGTTACTAAGTTATTACCAGGTTAATTATTGCAAGTATAGTTACATAGACTTTGTCAACCACTAAACAAATCAGATGACTAAACCTTAGTTTCAAACCCTAGCTCTAGCCCCAACCTTATTTTGGAACCCTATTTCCCGTTTAAAACCCGACCAGAACAAGTGGTCGACCCGAATTTAGCGACCCTCTTTCATGCACGACACAAGGTTTCACAATCTCTGGGTTTATTGCCTGCATTCAATAAACAAAACAATACAAAAGTCAGGGGCTTCTGTTCACGACTGCAATTATCTTCAACGCTTACAAACTTATTTAAGCTACAGCAAGCAGACAACATGCGAGCACATTAATAATGAAACTTCGATAATAACAATGAACATAACTTTCACACGTACCTGCATTCAATAAACAAAACAATACAAAAGTCAGGGGCTTCTGTTCACGACTGCAATTATCTAAAATATTAAAGATACAAAAGAACGGGTCATCACTCAACAGGCCGCACCTCGTGGCGTGTTTGCATCAAAACACGTTGCATCTTCATTTCAAGCTGTATTGCTTAACCTCTTATTTAGTGCTTTTTTAATATATATCATTTAGAACAACTTATATATCTTTATATACAAAAATAATTTCGAAAGCAGCTCAAATGTCTAGCAAAATATGCATTTTTTTTATCCAACTGATATTGGGCACATCTTACCTTCAACGCTTACAAACTTATTTAAGCTACGGCAAGCGCTGAAGCCCATAAAGTGCCAAACGAAAAGAACAGTCGCAGACGCCCATGACTTAACAACTGAATGAGGTACCGGAATATTAACAGTAATACAACAAAAACACAGATTTTGTGAGAATTCAAAAAAACATTCAAAACAATCAAATTTCAACTCTGTTACACGAACGCGTAACGTTTCACAAAAAAGATTATTGGGATATCGAGGAAACAAAGGCCAGCGAACCGGTGCTCGCTGGACAGGAGGAGCAAGCAGCTCACGGGATCGGAACGTGATCGGAATGCAGAAGTGAGCGGAGCCTGTTCAAATGGACAAAACGGGTCGCTAGCCGGAGCGGGAGATCAGAGCGAGGTCGGTGGTCAAAAACGGGTCAATAGACGGAGACAAACAGGAAATTAAGAACAGACAAGTAGGATACGGATGAAGACGGGACTGACGGGAGCCAGAGTCAAAGTGCTTGCCTCGCGTATGCAGAGGTTTGCTGACGGACTGATAAGGAGTGACTGGAGTAATGAGTTCAAATAGGAGGTGAATTATTTGGGATTGAGCAGCAGCTGGCGCCAAACGAGCGGGCACAGGTGAGGGCAATCAGTAATCATGACACCTTGGGACTAAAGGCTATACGAATAAACATGACTTGACTTGACTTGACCGAATCTCCCATTAGGTGGGGCTAAAGATTCACTATCAGAAATAGTTGAAAATAGTCTCTAGTGTTTATCATGAAGGGAGCAATACCCCCTAGGTTTTTTTAGTAAAATGCCCAACACTGTTATTAGGGATGTATACCTGTCAACATATATCTTTCCCCCGTATTTTATACATTTTTTTGATAATTTCAAATTGTGTGTGCCATAAAACAGTTTTTGTACCAAAATCTTAGATCGTTTCGGTCACTGGTAGCAGACAATGATATCATTGTAGATTGCCAATGTCGCAGTTCACAAGCAAATGTTCTTTTATTGTATTAAAGCCTAAATTCACTGCAAGCGGGGAAAGAATTGAGAAAAATACTGAAAGAATGGTTTGTATTGGACTTGTTTTGTTTTTTGGGTTGAATAAAATAATATTGTTTACACAAATAATCTTCTTTAATTCTATATAGTCTGGCTGGCTATGAGTAAATAACGAGGCATTCTGTTTGTTAGGGTTACTAAGGGGAATTGATATCACTGATAAGGGAAGCAATTGACTGAGGTTGACAGGTCTGCTTTTTATGCCAGCCCTGTTTTAGAGGATTTGTACAGAACTTGGAACTTTTTTACTCTCTGCCGCCATCTGCTGGATTTTGTCATCTCTGCAGCCTCTGTCAAGCCCCTTATGATCTGCATGCAGGTATGTGTATTTCTTAAACACGCTCAAATAAATTCTTCTTTTGTCATCTTTCTTGGGGTTTGGGTTGGGGTTTGTACTCTAATGGAAGTCAAATGTGTTGCAACCTGTGTTGAGAAAAATGCGGTTCTGAATAATCTGGTAATCTAACAAATATTTGTATCCTCTGTTACAACACTGTTACCATTGCTGACGGTCAAAAGAGGTGCGTTACTTTCCCTGCAAAACGCCAACTGTGCCGTGTCCCTGCACACCTGCCGCTGTTTGTAGTGGCACGGTCACGTATTTTCGGATCCTGTCACCATTCAAAATGGCGAATGCTCTATCTAACTGACTCAAATAATAGCAGTTACAAATATAGAGTAGAATATACCTTTATTATCATTGCTACAAAATGGGTTGAACATATTGTGACAAAATTGAATGTGGCACTCCAGTTACACATTTTGACTGTAAAGATAAAAGATTAAAAAAATATAGAAAGATAAAAGAATTTGGATATATATGAACACAAAATATTTACACAAGAAAGTGTGGGCGTGTAAGAGCAGAAGATATTTACATTGGGTGTTTACTTACAGGGGATCGTAATAGTGCAATATGCAGTAGTGCAAATAGGCAACATTGTGCAAAGTAAGCATAGGCATGTATTAAACATTGCACCGAAAGAAAAGGCAAATGAGGGCTGATTTGCAAATAGTCGGATATTTAAAAGCACCCCAACTTGTGTCGTTCGCGCACAAAAGGTCTATTTGAGACGGCTCTTGGAAGTGGTTCACTCAGAGACACTTGTTTTCTCTTACTCAATATCCATTTCAGTGTCAATGCGGTTTCATGAAGATGTAAAGTTTATCTTTTCTCCTTCTTTATTCTCTTTTTCCTTTTTTTTTGTTGTATTTTTTCTATTTTTTTGTCTTTTTTTTCTCTATTTCCTCTGTTTTTAAGTCATCCCTTACATAATGTTTGGTGATATAGGGATCAAAGAGACAGAAACAACCTGAAGAGTGGTTTGGGACCCGACCCTTTTTAGTGAGCTGAGCCGAAAAATAGTACCCGGAAATCTCATCTCTACACCCGTACGCCGCTCAGTATCGCACTCTAGCGTACGCACTCAAGCATTACCGGCGTTCGAACTCCGAATTTTTTACCGAACAGGGAAGCAAGAATTTCTCGAAATTTTTGGTCGAACACCGATTTGTTCGAACTGAGAGGCGTTCGAAAACCGAGGTTCCACTGTAGTCCAGTGCTGAGCACTTGCCTCTCCCAGTGGTGCTTCCAGATTTTTTTCTTAGGAGTGACCACTTAAACGTTGGAGTGGCTCACCAAGACTAAAAGTCACAATCGATGCTTCAATAATCTAACGATATACCGGCAAACGGGTGGCCAACAGATTCATAGGGGGGGCCGTGACCACCCACGGCCACCCCCCGGTGGCGCCAATGACCTCTCCCGGCTTGCGTGAGCACCAATTATGCGCACACTAAGCTGCGCGCTGTGCAAAGAGCCGCACATTGCAGCTGTTGCAGAGGCTTGCAGGAAAATAGACAAGATGGGGTTGGCCGGCGAAGATCTGCTGGTGACCCTCCAAATCCTCCCCGGCTTCTTTTCCAACTGTCTTTTCCTGGCGCTGTACGACTCCACGGTACTGGTGAAGCGCATGGTGTCGCTTGTGAGCCGCTCCAGGTCAGCCGGTTCCAGAGAGTGGCGCCGCATGCTGACTGCGGCCGGACTCCGCTCCATCTGGAAGAGTTTCTTGCTGGACGCGTATAAAAAGGTAAGGGAACCCACCATACAAATCTTGCGCAGTCAATTTAGATCCAATGTGATCACATTTGAGGACATTGTTAAGTAAAAGCAGTGAAAATCTCATTTAAAGCTTTAACAAAATGTTGCCCGTTGATTTACAAAAAAAGTTTGAGATCCAGAATGGGAATTGGAACCACCTTCATTATTATTGTATTTTACAACAACATTATGATTGCACTCCAGTTAGGAAAAAACTATATACAATATAAAGACTGGTGAATAGAGGGGGAAATTATATATATATGTAGGGCTGCAACAATTAATCAATAGAATCTATTATTAAAAGCGTTGGCAACTAATTAGATCATCGATTTGTTGTATCACGTGATTTATGAGCCACTATGTACGTTAAATCAATGCAAATAAGAGCGCACACAATCCCGCCGTGACGCTGAGAATTTTGGTATCACTTTAGTCCAGCAGAGGACGCCAAAATGCTTTTCTACACATGTTATTTTACATTACCGGTACTTAAAGAAATATTGAACATTGCATCATTGCAACAAAATTGGCATGAATGGTTTAAATTTGTAGTGTTTATGACGCAGAAGTAGAGAGAAAAGACATCTGAGAACGAAATAAATACAGTAAAAAATAAATAAAAAATGTTGACATGTCAAATTTCGAACAAGGGGCAGATTCTTAAGCATATTATATATCATTTTCATGTTGGGTATGTGAGTCATGTTCAAAGATTTAACCCCCCAAAGAAATTTTCATATTTTTTTGCAAATACTTTGTTGTTTCTATTTGGTAATTGGTTGATGTTGTTTTTTGCTGTGCCTAAATAAGGCTCAATCAATCAACCAATTAACCAATCAATCGATCAACCGACCGACCGTCAGACCAACCGATCGATCAATCGATCAATCAATCTGTAAATCAATTCATTTTCAGTTATTCCACACACACAAGTACATGCATTCCTGCGATAGACAAAATCCATGAAGTACAAAGCTTTATTCATTCATACATTAAATACTCTTTTACATACTCGTCACCCTGCGATTGGTTGGCAACCAGTTCAGGGTGTCCCCTGCCCACTGCCCGGAGATGGCTTGGATGGGCTCCAGCCCCCCCGCGACCCTAGACTTAAAAAGTGGTCGGCGGCGCCCTCTGTTGGCTGCGGCTGCATCGGCTCGCTACAACGGGTCAGGTGCAATCGACATTTCGTTCTGTGTACATTGTTACACAGAATGACAATACAAGGAAATTATTATTATTATTATAAGGATAAGCGGTACAGCTAATGAGATGAGATGAGAGATACTCGTCACCAGATACCAGTCTCAAGCAAAGTACATTAAATCTGTGGGCGCCCGTAGCGACAGGTGGGCTCTTTTATACATTGAAACCAAAGAACAAACCTTATTTACAGGCTAAAGCATTTGCTTAACAAATAAGAGTAGTGTTTTATAATTTACTTTTTACAAAGAACTCCTATTCTGTCAAATTATAATTTTAAAACGAATCTTGCAGCTATACCGCACAACTATATTGATTAAGGACACAATCCACAATTCACACAATACTTTTTCACCATCTTGTAGACATTACAAAAAACTGCACTTACTCTCCAGTCGGCAACCCAAAATATTGAAATAGCCATTTTGGACCAAACTCACCCACAGGGAGCCAATAGGGAGCACGAAGTTTAGCGGATGGAGAAATCCGAGTTGTTGGCGATAGAAAGCAACTTTTTCTGCTTTGTGGTGCTTTTGTTAGTCCAACATGTTTTTTGGACTTGATGGCCTTTACAAAAACTTGTCTTTGAAAAATATTTGCTGACACATAATATAGGTTTGTCAAACTATTTTATGGATGTGTACAACACCATTGACACAAAGGCAGACGCAAGCAGAAAAGGGCGGGGCAACTGTTTAGCCAATCAGAATACAGAATACAACGTACAATACATATCTGCGAACTAGAAAAACTGCGATAAGTAAACCACCATATAGCAAGGGGTTACTGTAAACCTCAACTTGAAGTAAGAGTTTGTGCAATTACTTAGACCAGTTTGTTTCCTTCAGCAGTGTTGGACGCGTTACCGAAACAGTCTACCTATGATTTCAGTTTTGGCAATAGTTAGTGTTTCATAGTCTTGTTTTTATCGCTGTGTCAAAAACGACCTTAACAATACAAATTTAAATTAGAGCATTTTATAATGTATTTTCTTTCTTATTATTTTGTTGAATTGGCGTTCCCTAACAAAGTTAAGAAGCCTTGATGCAATACAGTGGGACCTCGCTACTTCGCAGTTCGACGTTCGCGGCTTCAGAGCTTCGCGGTCTGTAATGGTTAAAAAAAATAAATAAATATATATATATATATAAAAATTTTTTTTTTTGGAAGGGGCGTCGCTACTTCGCAGATTTTCACTTTTTGTGGGTTTTTTCGGCGGAACGTCAGCGGACGCGGGATAAGGCGGCCGGCTGGATGGGACGGGTCCGGGGGCGGGGGTCATTCCCGGGCCGCGCGACGGAGCGAGTTCGGCAGACGCGGCGTCACACGGCGCGACGCGAGAAAAGGCGGCGGGCGTGATCGGGCTACCCCCGTAACTGGGGGGAGCCCGCTCGTCCGACGACCCCAGTAGCTCGGCGCGACGACAGGCGGCCGTCCGTGGATCACTCGGCTTGTGCGTCGATGAAGAACGCAGCTAGCTGCGAGAACTAATGTGATTTGCAGCTGCGATTGGCTGGCAACTAGTTCAGGGTGTCCCCTGCCCACTGCCCAGAGATGGCTGGGATGGGCTTCAGTCCCCCTGCGACCCTAATAGGGTTAAGCGGTGCAGACAATGAGATGAAAAGAGATTATTATTATTTATTTTTTTGTTTTTGGTGCGCCGCTACTTCGCGGATTTTCACTTATCGCGGGTGATTTTGGTCCCCATTAACCGCGATAACCGAGATACCACAGTAAACAAATGAATTTGTTTTTTATATCCATTAAAAATCAAAATCGAGTCGGTGGGGATCGTAAGACAAGAACAGGAGGGTTTAAAAACAGTTGGTGCAATTATTAGGCCCGGTTTTATTCTCCAGTCATTCAAAATCCTGAAATGTCGACACATGAGCATGCAGTCATACTAAGTCCTACTGTAATCTGACAGCAGGACTAGAAATAACATGTCAGGCTGAGCGAGAATAACTGTGACCACCCACTGTGTCTGCATTAAATCCATGCCATTAGACCGCTTGACAAATTTAAATTTGCATGAAGGAGATATGAATGGCACGAGGCAGCGATTCAAGTTTTGATGACACAACATAAAGTAAACAGTGGCTCGAGGTACCGATTGTAGATCTTTGTCCAAAGAAACAAAACCTATGAAACCAGGGTTGTCAAACTCATTTCAACTGGGGGCCACATGCTAGAAAAAAAATCTCACAGGGGCTGGACTATTAGGTTTAAGATAAAAGTGAATGAAATGAGAGGGAGAAGAAGATAGATAAAGAGAAAGGAATAAAGATAGAGAGAGATAAAAAGGGAGATGGAGTAAGAGTGAGAGAGAGAAGGTAAAAGAGACAGAAGAAGGGAGAAAGAGTAAGAAAAAAGATACATAGAGAGATTTCAAAGGAGAGATAAAGGGAGACAAATGGAGAAAGAAAAAAAGAGAGAAAGGAAAGAGAATAACTAAAGAGGGAAAGATCAAAAGAATAAGAGCAGAGAAAAAGACAGGGATACACAGAGAGAAAAGTGAGCACAAGAAAGAGAGAAAAACAAAGGAAGTAAAAAAGAGAGAGAGAACGTGAGAAAAAGAAGGAAAGAGCTAAAGTGTGAAAAAGTTAAAAAAGAGTCAATCATAACGAAATATTGAGCATAAAATGAATTCATAATTAATACAAAAGTGTATTAATCTACCATATCACAATGGCTTTAGTGAACTTGACTATTTAACGTTGAAATTTTTATACTAAGCAACTTTACAGGCAATCAACACAGAATCTTTTATTCTACATCTATAATTTGATACTCAATGTAAGCACAAATTATTTATATAATTTAACCATTGTGTTTAACTTGGCTCATTTATGTCCAATTGAATTTTATTCTGCCTCTTGCACATGGCCTCAATTAGCTTAGAAGCATAAACAGTCAAGTCATGTTTGCTTGTATAGCCCATAATCATAAGAAGCTTTAAAAGTGCTTTACAGACTATTATTTAATTTTGTTATTGAACTTTTTGCTTTGTACGCAATTTTTTTACTAGCATAATTATTCAGAAATTTTTTGGTCACATTTTTACATCCAAATAATTAATGCTAAACTTTCTCACTTTCGATCACTGGATGTCGCTGCAACTGAAAATATTTGCTAAAAAGCACGAGGAAGAATACAAACTACGGAGGCTCAAAGTGACCAAAAACCCAATTTTTCCTTATTATTTCTTGCTCAGCCTATGACATATACGTTAATGCCAATTCAATTAATATTGACTGCTGCGCTAGTTATGATTGCTGCACAGTACTCAAACGAGTGTCTTAATCGCAGCACGATGTGTTGCTTTTCTGAACTTGACAGTTCCGATTTTTTCTAAAACGTAAGTAATGGATGCAAATGGGCTCATTTTCTATACCTGTTTAAGCCTGCGGCTTAACAATTTTAAGTTACTTCCTGAAATTTGCTCATGCGGCTTTTAATCAGGTGTGCTCTGTAGTCTGGAATTTACAGGACTCGTTACAAAACATGTTACTAGTCCCAACACTGTTGTCCATCACGAGTTTTGGAGACGTTACTGAAAAACACTTAATTAGTTACAGTTACTAGTAACTGTATTTAAAATGTAATTCCCCAGATTAATTACCAAAAAGTGCCAAGGATATTTTTAAAGTAACTATCTAGTTACTAGTTAATATGTTGGTTGTATTGGCATTTTTATTTATTTATTGTAAAAAGTTTCAGGGAGCTATTCAAGTTTTTTTTGTACCTTTATACGAGTTGCCTCTATAACTAATTTAATTTCCTGCACTGTTAGTTTCTGGTTTAGGGGAAATGTTTCTCATGTTAGTTGTGTTGAAATTGTTATTTCTATACTGATATAGATATATATACTTTTAGAGAGCTATTGAAATATATATTTGAATTTATAACAAATATTCTTTGTTTGTTTTTGCATTATTAAGAATTTATTGGCTGGTTGAACCCTTAACCACTGTGATCAGAGGGGGCACTTTTTCCTGTGGTGTGTCTTGGGAAAGTACAACGTGGTGGCGCCCAGCCCTCTCCAGGCCAATATGTGTTTCTGTGGTGCAGTGGTTAACACACTCGCCTGACACGTGAACGGTCCCCGGTTTAAGACCAGGTGGAAATCTATGTTGGCTTGGAAAGGGATGGGAGCCACCAGGCTGTACTTGCCCTAGACACACCACAAGAAATGGAGACCCTACGACCCTAATGGTTAAGGGATCCAACCAACCATAAATGTCTTAGGCCTATTCTTACGCTTTTACAGCAAAAAAACTAATAATTGTATCCCATATCGGTTGAACGACTATTTCGATCATGGATTTTTTTTCAACTATGTCTACTTATGGTTGCAGTCCTCTTACCGAGAGAAAAATGTGAACCATTTTTGTCTGTTGTTTTAGGTGAAACTTGGCTGCGAAGCGCCAAACTCCAGAGTGGTAAAGGTGCAAGCTCGTCCGCAGAGCAGCACCACTGTTAGCGCCGTCTTAAATGAGCAACTCGGCGCACGGCGGCGGAATCTCGACACATGCCATCTGCTGGACTTCGAGACGTCCAACCGCCCCCTGGTAGTCAACTTTGGCTCGGCCACATGACCCCCCTTCGTCAGCCACCTGCCAGCTTTTCGGCAGTTGGTAGAGGACTTTTGCGACATCGCCGATTTTCTGCTGGTGTACATCGACGAGGCCCACCCGTCAGACGGCTGGGTGGCTCCATCCATGGGCACCCGTATCTTGGATGTGCGCCGACATCGGAACTTGGAGGAGAGGCTATGGGCAGCGCGCAAGCTAATGGATGAATTTTCGCTGCCCTCGCAGTGTCAGCTGGTCGCTGACTGCATGGACAATAATGCAAACGTTGCTTATGGGGTGTCCAACGAACGCGTTTGCATCGTGCATGGAAGGAAGATCCG
The DNA here is from genome assembly GCF_059441175.1 of Urocampus carinirostris. Taxonomy (NCBI): domain Eukaryota; kingdom Metazoa; phylum Chordata; class Actinopteri; order Syngnathiformes; family Syngnathidae; genus Urocampus; species Urocampus carinirostris. The sequence continues at coordinate 8,838,082 of NC_142363.1, forward strand.
CTATCTGGGGGGCAAAGGCCCTTTTTTCTACAACCTGAACGATGTGCGGCGGTGGCTGGAACAAAGTTTCGGAACACGGTAAAAGTAAGAGCTAAGGGTGCTCCTGAGGATTTTTTTTACATTTTTCTTTTTCATAGATTTGTGTTGGAACAACTAGTTTATGGAAGTCAGCAACAGCCAGCAAGGCAGTCCATCACCTTTGTCAGCAGTGTCTAGGTCAACAGCAGCACCGGGGTAAAGTAGGTGGTTTTCTGGCAACAGTATAGGACTGGCATTTGAAAGACAACCTAGGGACACAGCTCAGTATTCCAGAGAACATTGCAGTGACCACACTCAGGCCTGTGGTCCTGCTGTAAATGACCGTTCCCTGGGAAGACAGGATACAGGAGGCGATTGTCAAAGCAGGGGATGGAAGACCTGGTGCAATCCCATAGAAGTTGGGTGCAGAAAATCTTCCTCTCAGTTTTTCATCAGGGCACTCAAGATGCTGGGATTAAAGAAACTCCACACCAGGTGAGCCATCAGGAACATCACTGACGCAGCAGAGAAGACATCCACATGGGTGTGGATCAAGCGCGGCGACACGTGGTTACAGACTTTTTGGACATAAGCCGGGACTTTATAAACCCCAGCTTGGTCCCCTGGGCGAGGGTGTTTGTTGTAAGACCAGAAACACCCAGTGAACCCAGGTGTCAACACTGATGATGTGTCTTAAGTTGCATCAAAAGTGTATATTAGAAGAAAGAACGGTCCTGACATAGAAAGAAATGTATTGACCCCTTGCACACACATGACCTAACCACATGACGAAACCATGATGGACAACAGTAAACCCTAGTAAACAGTACTTCCTGTGGGTGAGGCCAATAAACAGTAAACAAAAACAACAAAATAAGCTACAAAATGTAACACCATTGGCAATGAGTGGTCAAACAAATATTGTGGAGGTGTTAGATAAGGTGGTTCACTGTGTTGGAAAGCACAAAGAGCACTATTTAGAGAAACTGAGGATTAGCAGGGCTAGCTACCGACCATACAGTCTTCCGCCTGACATATTCACAGATCTAACCAAATCGTCCAATCTGCTTGACTTCAGTCCACACCATCCATACCAATTTATGGTGAATGGAGTATACCCAGACACCCATGCTGATCTAAAATCGGATAAAAGTCAGGATGCTTATCAGTTATTTGTAGCTAGTACGCGTTGCTGCGCCGGTGGGGAGGTGTTGTAAAATGACATTGCCTTTTCTTACCAATCGATCGATGTGTAAATGGGCTGGACTTCCGAGCAATTTATATTAAGTGGGTGTGGGTCACGTCAAAAGACTCAATACAATAAGTTAGCTAGTGCTAACCATTTCTGACTACACAAATGAACTGCTTTTATTGCAATTAACCAGCGATTTAAAACAGTTATTTTCCAAATATCACACGTATGGAAAACTGTAATTTGCTCTACCGTAAAGTTTATAATGCTAAAATGAACTGTCAAATTCTCAACGGATAAAACGGGAGACAAAAGTACAGAAAGTAAAGCGTTGTTTTGCTAAAGTAAATATTTTCAACATGCTCAAAAGTTATTTACATACAACATGCAAATGCTTCATGCTTTAATGTTCATTTCAGTAACATTTGTGCAAAGGGGGACATTTCATGCCAGGGGTGAATTTCTCAGCACATTATCTCTGTATGCTATAATGTTTTATCGAGGGTGCCCTAAAATCTCAAATTGACTATAACTGAAAGCTGATCAAATTATTTATCATTTTAGTCATTTCAAATAGACTAATGTGTTTATCTACAGCAGACGTCAGACACACTCAGCTACAGTAGCACTAGCTTTCTTATTGGTAGCTACATTGAGTGTCTTTGTCTTGACTTGTAAAAAATGCTCGCTGAAAACCCTTGGGGAACTTTGAGGGTTACCAGTTAGTCCGATTGATTTCAGATATCCATCGCCTTCTTCTGTCTTCTTCAAAAGGGATACGATAAAATGCCAAATCGGCTTAGAACCTTGCCGTTTCGCACAGCCCAAAAAAAAATCACAATCGTAAAAAGTCGTCGTTATATTGATCTGTCGTCGTCATTCATATTTGTTTCAACTCAACTGTTAATTCAACTGATTCGGGTGCTTTTCCTATCTGTCATTTTGCTCATTCTACGGGGAAATGCAACGTGATATCACGTGCAAAGTGTAGAATAAATACCTGCAAATATATGCCATATCGTTAACCTCATGCAAAAAAGCATTACCAACAATTCTATTCTATTCCATTCATAATTGGTTTTCGAGAAAAAGGTTGAAAAAAATAGGTTTTTGAGTTTTTCCTTGCCCTCATGTAGGTTATCAATCACAAGATGATGTAATAACAGTCTGTATTCTGCACCGACCTTTGAGACTCCTTGGGGCCATACAAATAAAAATGACTTGACTAAAAACTGTTTTATTTTGAACACAATATTTGCACTTAATTGTTACTTTTTGAAAGCACCAATTAATTAGCATTGATACCACATAATGAGTTTTTTCCAAACAACCGGTACTTAGTGAATAAATAATTAAAACATGTTTCCATGCGATAGTAGCCCTACTGTTTACTGTTTCTCATTTGAAAATGGCTTAACCAACATGGGATGAATTTGTATTTAACCTTAGTGAAAGAATACTGCATTTCAAAATTAGATTGTATGCGATAATGGCCTAATAGTGCAGCCATTCTCGCATACTAGGTAAGTAAGTATTTAAGGCTGTCATTGCATGTCAACAGTTAAAATATGGAATTTAGAACATTAATAGTTCTAATACCGAAAAATAAAAAAAAATATGAATAACTGAACTTCCATGCATCAAACATTTTTTTTTGATAGAGGTTTACGATATAAATATTTATCTATGTTTTTTTGTCACGTATTTTTTCACAACAACATGTTATTCAAATGAGGAGACGGCCCAGTTCTCCGAGATTTCCACCTTTTGGGTGGTCAGTGATGAAGGAAATTGGATATAGGTGAAAAGCTCAGCAAGTTCGACTCGCCGCCTCATTTGAATAACACTTTTATGTGACAAATCTCACAACAAAATACGTGTCAAAATACTCAACAGAACACACAACAAAATACTTGTCAAAATACATAAAAAAATACATGAAAAAATAAGAACCGGAGTAAATAAATGGCCAAATGCGTGACAAAAAAACAACCAAATAATTGGCAAAATACATGAGCAAATACTCGCCAAAATACAAGTTAAAATACACGTCAAAATACACAACAAAATACATTACAAAATAAGTACCGGAATAAATAAATGACGAAATACACGACAAAATTAGTATCGGTAAAAACAAATGACAAATTGATTGACAAAAATAAAATAAAATTCATGACAAAATACATGTCAAAATACACATGAAAATTCATGACAAAAGTACCGGAATAGAAAAATGAAAAAAATGCATGACAAAAAACAACAAATATATGACAAAATACACAACAAAATAAATGAAAAAAATAAATACTGAAAAAAATAAATGAGTAAATGCATAAAAAATCCATTATTATCATATATTTCCGTATTATGTAATTTCTTTCATGTCTTGATTTTGTTATATAGCATCCATTCGTAGGTGTTTGTTTATACATTTATTTTTACATATCGCAGGATTGTTCTTCTGTACTAGTATATACCACTTCAAACTCTATTATGCATTATTCAAAATCATAGAGGCTCGATTTTTTTATAATCGATAGTTTCAAAACTAGGTGCATTCAGAGTTCTTCTGTAAGAATATCATAAAATATTGCAATTAAGGATACTGACATAATTACCTTCGGTGCAGACGGCGCTGGTCAGAGAGAAATATACTGTGTTCATAGCTCCGCCCACCCTTACCACTCACCCAATCATATTGCTCTGTGTGCTTGACTGGCGTTTCTGCATGTTTATAGCTCGTTCTGTGGGTTTTCATCATAAAGTGTCTCAACAGTGATCCCAAACTGTTTAATTAGCTTACATAGAAAAGATTCCCTAGTGACGTATAGCCAAATCGGGGTCTGTTAGTGTGAAACCTTAACTGTAAACTGGAAGCATGCCTTTATATACAAACCCTAGCCATAGTCACTATCAGCTCTACGTCTGCTATGCGCATACTAGATACTATTCTACGCTTATCAGGATTAGCTGAGACTTACAGTATAATTTGATCTCCAATCTATATCTATTCATGAAAAGAGCCATATATTCCCAAACCCTGCACTACACCATACAACTGCGTCTAGTGGTCAAATAATAGACACTTTCTTTCATAAAAAATACTTTTTTATGGGGACAGATTTAAATTTGTCATAAGAAAAACCTCTCTTAAGTTATGGTAAGGCTCTGGAAAAAAAATAAGCTATTGTATGAGCTTCCGTGTTTTTGGCAAACTTCCCTGTGTGGTCAAATTAGGTCAGTGCATTATTTGCCCTTTGTTTGTTGACTGCCACATACAGTCCAACCCCAAACACACAATTCTATTCAAGCAACATGATATTCCGGTTGAGTTCTAAAGACTTTTGTTCCTGGACAAGAAAAGACTCATACTAAGTGGGTCGTGTATCTCACACCTAGGCTTTCAGCTCCAATCTGAATTAGTAATGTGTCGTTCCCACACAAACCGGCTCTATCCTTTTTGTGAGGACTCTGATGGAAGGGAGGTTATATTGGCCGACTCCGGCCTCCCGGGGGACGGGCGCAAAGGACCTGAGCCCCGCGCAGCATGTAAAGCCTGTCGTTTGCAACAAATTCCAACAAGACTAAATAAGACAAGGAAAGAAGAGTATAGTGGTATATATGAGAGCGAGTACATTAATATGCATAAGAGGAAGTAGAGTAGTGTGTGTATGAGAGTATAGTAGAAGTCACCAAGCTTTTTCAAGTAAAGAGCAACTTTTTGTTACTAACTAGCGCAAAGGGCACCCAGTTTGATATACATTTCTCAAATACTAAATTTTCTATTTAAATTACTATGTTTTTAGTCTGCTATTACTGGGATAACTATTGGACGTGGGGTAAAATAGACTTGGGCTGCACAATTTTGAAAAAATGAATTGGATTTTTTCAGACCAGTATTGCAATTTTAATGCAATATTCAATTTTAAAAAGTTTATTTTCTTTGCTAGTTTTTCTTTTGTGTGTACTTACATCTCCTGTTGTTTCTCGGTTCAAAATGACCTGCCACTTTGTTGTTAAAACTCGGGAAAATTTCCTTGAATTATGTTTTATTTAACTTAAATTGTTATGACATTTCTTAGATTGGTCCCAACACTAGAAAAATGAATCTTTTTTATTTACCTTTCCATGTAAGCTGTATAAAAAAACGACCAAATGAAGACCACATGAGGGTGATCTTGTTTTTACCTTGAGAAAACAGCAACCTCTTCTGGGGAGCTTTGTAATTGTTGCTGTCTGCTCAGATGGGAAAATTTGTTGGCCGGGAGAGGGATGGACGCCACCAGGCTGTACTTGCTCAAGGCACACCATAAGAAATGGTGCCCCTAAGACCCTAGTGGTCAAGGGCTCATGGGAAAATTTGAGATAAAGTGCTTGTAATTGCTTGAAATTGTTGCTAAGTTTCTTTGGTTATGTGTTGGGCTAAGGTAAGGAGGTAGGGTTTGGGATTCAAAGGTTTTAAACCCATTTTAGTGTTCCAAAATAGGACTGGGGCTGGGGTTGAAAAACTAAGGTTTAGGCTCCTTATTAGGATATTAAACCAAATTTAGGGTTCTTAAATTGGGTTGGGGCTTAGGTGTAAATTTAGGGTTAGGAACTAGGGTTTGAGCTCCATATTAAAGTTCTAATCTAAATGTACGGTTCCATTATATGATCAGAGTTAGGTTTATGGTTTGAAAATGGGTTAGGGCTAGGTTTACAGCGAGAAATAGGTGCAGGGCTATAGTTAGGGGCAAGGCTCAGGGTTTTAAACCAATTTCAAGGTTCCAAAATTCAGTAGAGTTGGGGCGTGAGTTAGGGTTTGTAACTAAGGTTTAGTCCCCTAATTTTATTAGTGGTTGACACAGTAAATTTACACTACTTTCAATAATCAACCTGGTAATAACATAGTAACAACATAGTAATTATAAGTTGTCATTTTTTAGAAATGCATATTAAACTGGTGGACCTTTGCGCTTATAAATAACAAAAAAAAAGCTTACTGCTTGTTACTGGTTTACAGTATGTGAGATTAAGTATGATTTACTCCCCACCAGCCTCTTACAGATGTGAGTGCACTGGTGTGTTATTTCTTTCAATTCACAATGACATTTTATTCCTGTCACTTTTAAGCAATTAGTCTCATCATTTGGATGTGCGCGAAAGTTTTGAAAATAAAGTTGAACTGTCTATGAAGCAGATGCTTTGTCACCCCACCTATGATGAGAAAGGTGTACCGATGAAAACCTGAGATGAAAGAGTATTTAACTCAGTCTCTGGTTCGATAGCAAACTACATCTGATCGACGTCAGGAGGGACCACGGCATCTGTTGTTGTACACTATGTTTTAAGTAAAGCATTTGTGTTTCTTTTATTATTTGTTATAAATACATGGAGAGAAATAAACACATATTCTGCAGAATGATGGCTAATGTATTCAGTGAATATTTGTGTCATGATGACTGATTAGTTTCACCTGTGCCCGCTCGTTTGGCGCCAGCCGCTGCGGGCTTCCTGATTGGTTACCCGTTATACTTAAACTCAGTGCTTTCACTCGCCTGTTGTCAGTCCATCAGCGAACCTCTGTTGTTACAAGGCAAGCATTTTGACTCTGACTCTCGCCTGTCCCACTTTTTGCACCATTTTTTTCTACCAGTCCGTTCCTGATCTCCCCGTTTGTCTCCGGCTACAACCTGTTTTTGACCCCGACCTTGTTTGCTGTCCCGTCCTGGCTTATGACCCTTTTTTTTATCCCGACCACGTTCTTGTCCTGGCTATAGACCTGTTTTTTCCGTCCTCGACACCGCCATCTCCCACTCTACTTGCGTATTCTGATCACAATCTGATTGTGTAAGCAGCTTGCTTCCCGCATCTAGCGAACACCGGATCGCGGGTCCAGCCCTTCCTTTTTCTATCAATAAACTTGTGAGAAATGTTACGCAATTGGGTCTACCCTTTGTTCTGGACTTGACAATTTATGATAATTTCGAATTGATGAGGGAGAAAAAAATACCACAGAATATTTTCCAGTCATAACGGCTACCTGTATAATATATAATATCACATTTTTTATCGGGAGAGTGTGTATTTTTTGACCACTATACGTCGCCTCATTGCAGGGGTGAACAAACTACGGCCCGCAGGCCGGATAAGGCCCTCCGAAACTGATTTACTCCAGCTGTGAGACAAAACTGAGAGAAGCATAAGAAAAAAAAGCCACGGTGTAATATCTGTAAAACACAGTGTATATCCACAAGCTTCCGGATTCTGAGGGAATTCAACTGGAAGAACCTGGTCAGATTTTCTATTATCCCCAGAACAAGAGGTTCTACAACAGTGCAGGATATCATTTGAAGAGGATGACCACATGGATATACTTTGGCTGAGTCCAAAATTACGATTATTGGGACAAATTCTGGTTTGTATCAAAGAAAATTGGCGGATATAAGCAGTGTCTGAAACTCATGACAAAAAGTTACCTTACTCCAGGGCAAACAACTCTAAAAAATTGCCTGCCGAGCCATAAAGTTGCCTGCCAGTTTTCCCAACTTGAAACACAAAAAGACGACTAATCGCAAAAAAAACCATTGTTGCAAAGTATTAAGGATTGATAATAAGAATATATAACAACAAACCTTTAAATTAAGTTTATTATGAATCTACTTATAACATTCATAGCTTGTATATGACATCGCTGTTTTCCATCTGCCATGAGTATGTACCTGTATTGACTCATCTTCATTCATGCAATGTTTGCGTTGCGTCGTCTGCTACAAGCCACGTGAACTCCTCTTTCCAAAATGCTTTTAATGGATGTTTACGTTTTGTAGCGTCATCAATTTTGTTAGCTTCTTTTGAATATTTCTTCTGGGGCTGAGGTTTTGGCTTGATTCCTAATCACTTATCCATTTTTTTTGTGTTGTCTGTGCGTCTACTTTGGAAAATGATATGCAAATGCATGACATAACGCTCAATAACGACAATAACGATGCAGGCTTCTGATTGGCTGCCGGGTATGCAAATTAGCAAACGAACCGAAATTGAAATTCCGAAATTTTCAAACCGAGAAAAGATTTCGAAATCGGAATAAAGCAAACGTTTGATTCAAAAAATAAATAAATAAAAATCAATTTTAAAAAGTTTTGTTTTTTTTTCTTGAAAAAATTGTCAGCCACCCGGGCATAAATGTTTTGTAAGTTGTACCCCCGACGTAAAAGATGCACGCCCCGGGCGTCTGGGCAGACGTTATTTCAGACACTGATATACGATCCTTAAAACATTCATGGTGGGGACTCTTACAAAAGAAATACAGTATTACAGAAAAAAAGATGAATACCTGTGAACGATTTTATACATTTTACTATTAAATACAAGTTACATTTATTGAGTGCAATGAAGATTTTCACTGAGTGGGCTGAAGTTCAATGACAAATCACGCTGATCCAAATTCGGAATTTTGGTAACAGAATTCTGACGCAAAACTTCAGGCATTGTTTTGATAAACGCTTGGTGTTGTTTTGAGTTTCTTCAGACATCGTGGTTTCCTGGCGCGCCCATGGGAGGAGCCAGCACACCAGCTTGTGGAAAAAAACGTGGGCCAGGAGAAGATCGAGAAGGAAGATCGAGAGAGGAGGCTTGACAGAGACTCGAGCGACACTAATTCGGCTAATTTGACTAACTCGAGGGAGTTCACTTCGTTGAATTATTTAAGAAATTAAAACTGCCCCAGCGTGGAAATGCCGGTCTCTTGTCCATATTTTCCCAAAAAGAAACGAGCACGCATTGTTAGGAAAGAATGTATGTTGTGTTTGGTTTATGGAATCAGATAACTAATTCGAACAATTTGGTAAACGGTACATTTTAATAATATTAAATTCCTAACAATACCTGGTATAAATTCTTCTAATGTTTGTAAAAAAGTAATAACAAGATTATGCTATGAACAAGAGCACCCCCATTTTTTCATTTCCCCATTTTTCTTGATAGTTGTTTGTCAAGAAAAAAGGAGAAAAGGCACAATAAACATTAAGTTTTGAAAAAGAGAAAAAAAACATCATGTCATACAATAGCCTACAGTTTTAAATATGTCCACTTGCCAAAGACCAATTGACTGCTGCTGTATTTGCTGACTACCATTTTTCAACCTGAGAACATTTGAGGAAACGACAAACCCCAATGTTATTTGAACTCAAATTAAAGTCATGGGAATGCTGTTTGAGGCAATACTAGCACTAGCTCCTTGCTGTAATACATATGAAATATAACAACGACATTTCCAAATTCTCATCTCATCTCCCATCTCATCAGCTGTACCGCTGGAGCCCATCCCAGCCATCTCCGGGTAGTGGGCAAGGAACACCCTGAACTGGTTGCCAGCCAATTGCAAATTCCGCAGGAGGTTCCCACGAGATGAACTGTGCCGCACATGCGCTAACCACTGCGCCACCGTGCTGCCCATTGAGATGAGATGGGATTTCCAAATTCATTTTCATAAAATTAAAAGCAAAAAAGTACTTTTAAATCATTAAATCAATCATTAAACTTAGCAGTGAGCAAACTAAATGGTAAAACGAAAATGAGGAAATTATAATGCTAACATATATGTTTTTCAAAAAGTACAGCATATAAAACTGTGTTGTTGTTTTGGTGTCTTTCTTGTGTCCCTTTGTGTGCCCCGTTAAAATCTATATTTCTTATTGCACTCATGGCCAAAATTCAAATAGCTGGCTACATTTTTCCATACTTGCTAGTTTTAATCAATTTTATCAAGCAAAATACAGTATCCAATTCCACCCAATTAAAACAGTTCTGTATTGTGTTTTTCAAAGAGGGTATTTTTTGCTATTACTTATGATTCAAGTTTATATTTATAAATAAAAAATGTATTTGTATTTTTTCATAACCAGTTGGACAAAATAGTTCCATTATAAACAGACACACAATGCAAAAATAACTTGTGCTCGTAAATGCAAATAAGAGAAATGGATTGGCTTATGTTATCATTTTCCCTTATTTTTGTATAGTTGAGGTATTGGATTTAATACTCTCCATCGGCATACCGTCCCAGGCCCTTTGCAAATGTTTTCGACCCAATGCGCCCCACCACTCAAAGTTTTCCCACCCATGCTTTATTGTGTCATGCAATTGAAAATATCTCCTACAATCAAAGGGCCCCAACTGGGGTTTGAACTGGGCTAAGGATAATTGGGCACAGGTGTGTAATAATTGGCCACACCTTCACCCAAATATCCTGAAACCTGTAAAGCATGGGGCTCCAACTTTTTTCAAGCAGAGAGCCATAGTAGCGCAAACGGCACCCAGTTTGATATGCTTTTCTTAAACATGACTTATATTGTTATTACTACCGTTTTACTATGATATTACCAGGTTAATTATTAGACGTAGGGTCAAGTAGACTGTGTCAACCACTAATAAAATCAGGTGACTAAACCTTGGTTGCAAACCCTAACCCTTGCCCCAACCTTATTTTGGAACCCTAAAATCAGTTTAAAACCCTAACTTGCAGCCCAAACCCTTGCTTCTAACATAGCCCTACACCTAACTCTAGCTGTAACCCTGGCCCCTATTCGGTTTCAAAGCATAATGCTAAATCTGTTCCTATTTTTGAACCCTACATTCAGTTTATGGACCTCAAACCCTAATTCCTAACCCTAAACTTACACCAAACTCTAGCTGTAGCCTTAGCCCTAACCCTATTTCAGAACCTTACATTTGATCTAATACCCTGATAAGATGCTTAAACCTTAGTTTCTAACCTTAGGCCCAATCCTATTTTGGAAATAAAAAAATAGGTTTAAAACCTTTATTTTAAGCCCAAACCCTTGCTGCTAATCTTAGCCCAACACCTAACCGAAGAAACCTGGCAAAAGATTTCAAGCATTTACAAGCACTTCACCTAAAAAAAAATTCAAACCCAGCAGTGCGGAACTATTTTCAGAAAAGGTCTGCGGGCACTTCAGGTGTCCTCAGGGGCCCCACGTTGGAGTCACCTACTTTAAAGGGACACTTTGTTTAGCCAACTCTGTTGGGACAATGGTTCCAAATTGATTATTTTACATTTTTTGAAGTGTACTATACTTTTTAACAGGATTTGAGAAGTGGAACAGGGGGTGGTAATGCAACAAAGGAATGAATGCCAACTGGCGTTTAAACCCCAAGAAGAAGAGGAAGAAGAAGAAGAGGAAGAAACGTTGTTGGGTCATTGTCATTCATTCCACCACCATGGCAGGATTTTTTTTTTTCCTTGTTTAGTTTTTTACTTATTTAATCTGCTCGCTGAAGTTTCCATTTCCAGTTTCGGTTGTTTGTTATTTGGGCTTTGTCAGGATTTTTTTGGACATGTCCCTTTTTTGTTGCCACCTTGTCCAGTTGTTATTTTGGTCTGGGATTTGTCAATAAATCCCATTATAGTTTTGAATACCCCTCGTTTCCAGTTCCTGCCTCCCCTACATGGGTCCACATGGTAAGTGACCAAACCGCACTTTTTTTCTTATTCTTGTTTTGCCCAGAATTTTACACGGTTTTTGGGTACCTATAGCAGCAAGATTGGCTGGCACCCAATACGTAGTCATCTGAGACTGTCTCCAGCACCCCTGCCACCTAGTGAGGATAGGCGGTTCAGAAGATGAATGAATGAATTTTAGATACTGCACTTTTTAACATATAGAAATGCCACCCGAGTATTGAAGAAACCACTATCTTTTGTAATGCTCTTAGAAGTAGTATTTGTAAGAGTCACGGTCAGACTTTGTGTGTGAACTTGTGAACATAAAGAATTAAGTAACCTAGCATACTCGTAATTTTCCTTTACTGAACTCATTCTCTTTAGCTCTTTTTCTGTTTCAAATTACTGGGTCCGAATCCCAAAAGTTGATTACGTGGCGAGACGCAGATCTCTACGCCAACAATGGCCTTGCAACATCTATTGCAGCCTGCTTATCGCGCAAGGGGGATTACCTTTAAGTTTTTCCTTGCCCTTATGTAGGTTTTAGATCAGGGGATGGTGTAATAAAGTCTGTAGCCTGTACAGCATGTACTTCTTGAGATTAAGGGCTATTCAAATAAATATAATTGACTTGATTGATATATTTTCACATATATGATATACATTTTTTCATAATTTTATTTTGTGTATGGAATTTTAAAATTCATTATTAAGAACAGTGTGATATTTTTAACAGAACTCTTTTTGGCCAAACCTCACCGAGACCCTAGATCCAAGGGCCCCCCAGGTAAATTGAGACCCCTGCTGTATAATACATAAATATACATATCAGCCTTTTTTCAGGCTGAGAGCTACTTTTTTCTACTATATAGCGCAATGGGCACCCAGTTTGATATGATTTTCTAAAATAGCAACTTAGCTAGATGGCTTGCTGAAAAGATAAAAAGGTAGATGGATAGTTAGCTAGAAACACGAAAAAAGTAAAAAACTAAAAGGGTAAGATAGCTAGCTAGAAGAGTAAAACTCTATTTAAATAGCAATAGACAAAAAGCTAGATAGCTAGCTAGAAAAAAGCCAAAATGTTGCTTGATAACTAGCAAAAAGGTAAACAGCTAACTAGATAGCTTGCTAAATAGCCCAAAAGGTAGGAAAATAGCTAGATAGGTACAAAGCTAAAAATATAACCAGATAGCTATCTAAAGAAATGCTCATATTTTTGTAATTCGCATTATAAAACCCATAAATTGGAATTTAGTTTGTCGTATTTCCTGTAAAATCAAACAATAAACAGATACATTAATAAATTTGCTTAATATACAAATAGATTCTCATTCTACTCTCTTAATAATTGCTTGAAAATAGCTATCAAAACTTCAATAGAATTTATTTGTGCAAGTTGGAGACCCCTGCTGTACAGTAAGTACTTAAAATTCATCAATTGGGTTTGACTTGATGTGAGGAAGCTGTATATAAAGAAAACATGAAACATTGATAATGCATATTGTGTAGCTTGGTTTTGAGTCTTTCTAAGAGTGAGGCTTTTAGACTTTGAGGGCGAATCTTTGAGATAGGGTCTTTGATAGAGAGAAAGGTGTTTGATAGGGAAAAAGAGTGAGAAAAAGAGGCTTTAAAATCAGTGGGACTCAAAGGGAAAGCATTTAAGATAGCGAGAGTCTTTGAGAGAAACAGAGACTTGAGTTGTTTTTTGCGTGTTTACAGAAAAAAAACGAGTCACCTGCTTTTATCAGCTTTTGTTAAACGCTGCCCATTTAAAATAACATGAAATATGTTACCATTTGCTTTGAAACACAGCTGTGGTTGCTTGTGACTCAATGCACAGGAAGATGTATTGTCTTCTTTGCTCGTTAACAAGTAACAAAATGGCTGCTCCTGTTTATATTCTGCTTTTTCACCTTTCCACTAACAGAATTACAACAAAATGTGTATTTGGGTTGACTTCTGCGTCTCAAGCACTCCTTTAAACCTAGACAAACGTAACATCATCTAGAGCGACTGTTAATCATGCGTCCCGCTGGCCGGATCAGGGTTTTAATCCGGCCAGTGAGAATACGCCGAGAGAAGCACAGGATAAAAATGACTTTTGAAATATGACCACTGGATGCTACAAAAATCAGGCACCATTCCTAGAGTAACTGGACCTATTTGTTTATCTACCCAGAGTCTCTTTTTTTCTGTTTCTCTCCCTTCCTCTGTGTCTCTCTATTTATTTTCCTTCTTTCCTCTCTCATGTTGTCTTTTTAATTCTGATTTATTTCTCAATTTTCTCTAACTCGTATCTTTCTTTCTCTCTCTGATCCTTTTTCTGTCCCTGTCTCTCTCTTTTGTACCGGTTGCCATGGTGCCCAATTGGCCTCGCCCATGTGGCGCCAGCTGCGGCTTGTTGAGAGATTGGGTTTCTGTCTATATTAAGCTCAGCGCTCTCTTACTTCCTTTGTTAGCCCGTCAACGAACCTCTGCACCGCAAGACGTGGGTTTGAACTTGGTCCTGTTTTCCTGTAGGATTTTCCTGTCACGTATTGTTCTCGTTTATTTTGACCCGTTTAATTTTGGTTTCCAGTTTTGTTTCCGTTTAGTTTTTGTCCTGTTTATTATTTTCTCCAGTTTTCGTTCCCATCTAGTTTCTCCTGTTTATTTTTTATATCCTGATCCGTTATCTATTCAGTCTTTCCCGTCCTGTCCGATATCGACCCCATCTGTCCGATATCAACTTGGGCAATTGGAATCGATCTCGTCGGTCTTTGGCTGACTGTCTTTCCACACCAGACCGGCTGCCTAATGTGCATGACTCCCCATTTTCCGTAAAATAAAAAGCTTGTGTGAGAACGTCACGTGATTGGGTCCTGTTTCTGTTCTGGTTCTGACCATTTTTTTCCCTTTCTCTCTTTTTATTCCTTTTTCTCTCTATCTCTTTCTCTAATCTTTCTTCTCTCTCTCCATCTTTCTTTTACCCACTCTCTATCTCTCTGTATCTATTTCTTCTATCTCTGCCTCTCTCTTCTCTCTTTTTCTCTCTTTTTCTCTCTGTTGCTTTTTTCTTTCTTTTTTTCTATATCTCTCTTTTTCTCTTTCTCTATTTATCTGTCTCTTTATTTTAGTATCTCTCTTCACCTGTTTCCCTTTCTTTCTATTTCTCTATTTCTCTCCTTCCTCCTTTTTTTGTCACTCTCTTGCTCTCTCTTTATCTCCTGCTTATTATTGTACTGTTCTCAGCTCAGGGATGCTGCTGGAAATGTGAATTTCCCTTTGGGGATGAATAAAGTATCTATCTATCTATCTATCTATCTATCTATCTATCTATCTATCTATCTATCTATCTATCTATCTATCTATCTATCTATCTATCTATCTATCTATCTATCTATCTATCTATCTATCTATCTATCTATCTATCTATCTATCTATCTATCTATCTATCTATCTATCTATCTATCTATCTATCTATCTCTACCAGTGTGGCCCCGAGCTCAAACGAGTTTGACACCTCTGACCCAGAGTGACTCGGTCAAAAATTCAGGTGTCACATTTAACCCTAATATGTAGATTTAATTGCACATTAAGAATATTACTAGAGGAACGGTTCCCCCTCTTCGCCCCGTTCTAAGAGAGAATTCAGTCGCCCTGAACAGCAAACCAAACATAGAATAATGTCATTTGTTATATTCCTGACTTTATTTTCTTTGAAAATGAATGAGACTATTGGAACCCAGAACAGTATATCTGCGGTACAGAGGGCACCTTCTTTTGTTGAAACACTGCGTAGATAAATATTCATGCAACTTTAGAAACATCTCCAGTTAGATACCTAGTGTAACAATACAATTTGCATCTTGTACGAAATATCATTTTTGTTCTCCACATTCGTTTTCTCATCGCAAAGTGACAGTTTATAGACTTTCTCGTGAAATATGCTGATAATTGTGTTGAGTCTGTACAATAGAGGTACTAAAAATGACCACTGTCATATGGCATATGTACAATTTACTAACTACAAAGTACAACAGCTAGCATGTAGTAAAATATGTAAACAAATTCTTTATATATTATTTTTTGACACAGTTGTGACAATAGGTAAGATTTCACACTTTGACCATTGATTTCATTTTTGTATACACGCGTTTACAATGTTGTACTGCATTTGTGTTCCTCCTCACACTTCCATAGAAAAAGAACGATAGTCAATAAACTAACAGACATATTTTTTTTCCTCAAAAAAAGACCAGTACACCACTTTTGTGTGCAGCAGTAGCGGACTTCATTAAGAGTTATTTTTCCCATCGCTATTTTTTTTTTTTTTTTCAAAAGTGGGAGGGTTATAGTTGTGACGAATAAACTCATTCGCTGCCAGCCCAGTCTAAATGGATCTTTGACGTCTGCAGACATCAATGTCAGCAAACGAGTCGATCTGCATCAGACAGGGTCGCGTCCAAGATAGAGACTTGTGACTTCACTACTTTAATGCAAATTAAAATGTCATTCATTTTATAAACATTTGATTCCCTCCTTCAATTCACCCCCCAACCCTCAATGCAAAGAGTGTTCCGGACAATCAGAAGAATTGTACTAAATACAATTTCAACAGGAACAGACTGAACAAGCGCTGTCTGTTGCCTTTCTAGGTTTCATTTTAAACACACAAACAGCAGTTTTTGTGTTGTTTTTGCCTCTGTTTTTCTATAGCTCGAAGCAAAAATAAGACACAACACTAGGATTATTTAGAAACCATGACAATTTCTCATATGCCGATTCAACAAGTCCTTTTTTTCTGTCATTGTTGCTTGAAGTCAAAGGACGACCGTGCACTCGGACCCCTTCCGGTAAAGCACTACAAGTTGGTTACATGCCAATCACGGTCAAGCCTACGAGCCGTTTTTTGTAACATACAAAATCATGTTTTGTGTTCTCTTTTGTCTTAATGTCACATATCACACAGCTCTAAAAGTCACTTGGGAGAATGATGTAGCTGGGAGCTAATCCAATACTGATGTCTGTGACCAGATAGAATAGTAAGGTCTCTAAAGTTGCTATGAAGCCTCCTCTGTATGCTTACAGAAGTAAGTGTGCTTTATATTATAGTAAATGTCATGAGTTTGGCTACTCAGCACGGAAACATATCGTTTTAGTTCCATTCAATACCATCATTTGTCATTTTTCCTCACCAGAAAAGCAGCATAGTCTTTTTGCTCGTCACACGTAGTACTCCTTGTCCTTATTTTTCTGCTTCTTATTGCTGCCTTTGGAGCTCTGCATTTTGTCCTTGACAATGGCGCCGTTGCTCTGTGCTGAGTTGGTGATATAGTTTCTGCTCTCATCCACCTGGTAGGAGCCTTCATCTCTGTTTCTGTACTTATACATGGCATAAAGGAGGATGAGGATGCACAGGGCAGCAGCCGCCACAATTCCGATGACCATCCCGGTGGTGCTGCTTGATTCCCGAACTACTTCTGAAGGCCCCGGCCTGACGCCTGGTTCTGTGGGAAGTGCTGTGGGTATATCACGGAACACGGGGCAGGTTAATCATGGACCCCTCGTCTGGGTGCCGTCTACCTCATAGGATGTGGGCAATGGAAGCGACTCGAGGTCTGGCCAAGGTTTTAGCAATTGGTTTTTTACCAGTCGGATTGTTTGGCGGGTGCATTGTGAAGGGTGGGCGGCAAAGGCAGAGGTGGCGGTGGTGCGGCTCTGGCGGTTTGCGGTATGGCGGGAGCGACAGTCCAGAGACGGAAGCTTTGTTATGTCTAACAGTCTTGAGCAAGTGAGCTTTGTAGCCACCGTGAAGCCCGACGTGGACAAAGGAGAAAGTCATGTAAAAAAAATCTTCATCAGCGGTCAGGGGCTTGCTTAGACTTGAACTCTTCCCCGAGCCATACCCCGATATTGCCAAGCCGTCATCATCACAATCATCGCTGCCTCGGTCCAACAAGCACGGTGCCCCCGCCTCAGTGGCCTTGGACAGGGACTCTTTGGTGGTCTCAGTAATGGAAAGGAGTGAATGGAGGGTTCGGGGAATGGGAATGGAGGGTGTATGAGGATCGACAAAGGGAAGCGCTATCTGATCCTCGAGTACTGGGGCCGCTAACTCGGCTCCTGGGTTTGGACACAGACATAAAGAACGTTAGGTGGCAATACTGTCTTTTCATTGGATTTACTTACCGAATTTTCACGACCATAAGGCGCACGCAAAAGTCTCAGATTTTCTTTTAATTGTGCAGTGCGCCCTGTGTCTCATGTAAAATAGCAGACGTAGCAGAGGACACCTTGAGACTCTGTAGGAAGTTTGGGCGTCACTGCTAATAGGTGAGGTGTGGATGTGTATATAAGGCTAGGTTTACCCTGAAAAGCTTAATGCTCAATTCCGATCTTTGCGTAAATTCCGATGTTTTGGTAAGATCGTTCACATTTCCAACTAAATGTGACTTGTATGGGATGTCCTGTGTCTTCTATGCGTCTCCTGTGTTAACGCCACACGTGTCCCGCTTGTGCAGAAGAGGACACGTGACGTCACACGCAATGCGTCCATTGTTCTCATAGATGCCAACGCCGTAGCATATCTAGCAATATGAAAGTGCTACCTGAGGTTGAACAGAGTTGTCCCCCCAATATTACTTAAACCCAAACCTCACTTTCCCTCATTTGCTTTCCGTGTTTTTGTCCGTGATGATGTGTCGATTGCTACGCTACGCGGAAGAACATTGAAATCCAGCAGCTGCGAGAGAATTGAAGGTTATTGAATCGCTGGTGAAAAACGAACGAACTCCGAAGTTTTCATCCGTGTGTTTTACTTTGTAATCAATACTTAAACAAACCACAACCAAACTCAGGTTGGTTCCTGCTCTATTTTTAAAAAGGCACACTTGTATGCTTGTTTGGGTTGTTGTTATGGTGGCCACAGTAGATGGGGGCCGCGCCCGAATATGTGTTGGGCCCATTGTATGTGTTAAATTCATAAATAGAACCAGTTACGGAGACTGCGCCTATTAACGTGGTGGGCACTGTGGTCGTGAAAATACGCCAACACTACCTCGCTATAAAGCAGAGGTGGGCTATCGGGTTTTTGGGGGCCACATGTCCTGCATGTTTTGGAGATCAAGCTTCTGTCAGCTTGCTAACAAGTTGATATTTTTTATTCGAAGAACGACATGTGGCCCTCAAGGACCAAGTTGACCACCGCTGCTATAAAGCATAAAAAAGACTGGGAAATTAAAAATAAATTTAAAGCCACTCATTTTCAAAACACATACCCCATTACATTTAGAATTCTCAAAAGGCTTAGGAGGTGTGGAAGGAAATGCCACAGAAGTCAACAGGTGTATATAATATATATTATTTTATGTTCAGTTCATCAAGAAGGACATTTTCCATGGACACTTGACAGACCAATGATAGCAGGTTGGGCAATCAATGGCTCTCCAAAATCCCCTTAACCTCTTTTTTGGTTGCTACAGTAGTTCAGTGTTACAGAGCTGAATTAAAAACATGTGTGGCCTAGTCACAAGGCTCCCAGTACAATGCCATGAAACTGTCAAACTTCAGATGTTTGTTCTATTCCAAGAGACAGTCGTTTTTTTTCACTAGCACAGCTCTGTAGCAAAGAAAAACATTGATGCAATGTCAATGGCAGGGCAGACTCAACGGAATGGAAATCTTTGGTATGTAGTTTTTAAAATGAGATATTATTGTTTCAATTTTACTGTCCCTATGAATATACACAACTGGACTGGATAACATTTCGTGTCTCCTTTCATTGTTTATTGCTTCTTTTGTATTTTGCTGATGCAATAACACCAAGCAAACAATATTTGTGAGTCTGAATCAGTGAGCCCTTCCTCATGGT
Source organism: Urocampus carinirostris (assembly GCF_059441175.1). NCBI lineage: Eukaryota > Metazoa > Chordata > Actinopteri > Syngnathiformes > Syngnathidae > Urocampus > Urocampus carinirostris. The sequence goes on from NC_142363.1 coordinate 8,857,591, forward strand.
AAACCATTTGAGCTGATTTCTTATTTAAATTTACATTTATGGTTGCATGTATAATATATATATATATATATATATATATATATATATATATATATATATATATATATATATATATATATATATATGTACATATTTTAATAATGATTGTGTCATTTTGCTTAATGTTTATACTTACACATGCAAACATCTATCCATTCATCCATTGCCTATCCCGGGTCAGATCACAAGGGCAATAGGCTCTGTCATGAAGCCCAGTCCTCCCTATCCCCAGCCACTTCATCCAACTCATCTGACAGGACCCCGATGTGTTCCCAGGCCAGCCTAGAGATGTAGTCTCTCCAGCGTGTCCTGGGTTGTCTCCAGAGCCTCCTGTTGGTGGGACATGTCTAGAACACCTCCTAAGGGAGGCCTTCAGGAGGCATCCTTATAAGATGTCCGAGCCACCGAATGGGTTCTCTTACCACGGAGGACCAGTGGCTCTACACCCGGATGATTGAACTTCTAACCCTATCTCTAGGGGAGGGCCCAGTCACCCTGCGGAGGAAACTAATTTCAGCTGCTGTGTCTGGAATCTTGCTCTTTTGGTCATGGCCCATAGTTCATGACCATCGGTATAGATAGAAATGTTAATTGACCGGTAAATTGAGAGCTTTGCCTTTCGGCTCAGCTCCTTTTTTAACACAGCAGACAGGGTCCGCATGATGGTAGACGCTGCCCCAATCCGTCTGTCGATCTTCTGTTCTAACCTTCCCTCGCTCGTGAACAAGCCCTCAAGATACTTGGAATCCTCACTTTTATAGTGCTGATGGTTTGTTTTCATTTTTTTATTGATGCTTTCTCTTGCAATAAAGATTTTTTTTAATGCTTTGTTTTCAGTCATTAGTGCGTACGCTCACAATAGAGAAGGCATACGCCTGCAGTAATACATTGCTAATTTTAGTTATTAAACACTTGCATATGGGCGCTTACAATAAAGACAATTATAAATAAAGAACTGATTGATTTATTTGTTTCTTTGCTATTATAAGAAAAAGAGGCAAAATCATTTATTCTGTGTTTAAGATGTGACACCTGCAAAGAAGTTTGCTGAAAATGCCGGGGCTGTTCGTTATTTTTCCCATTATTGCTTACAATTGTTATTTTGGCTCACTGTTCATTGTTTATTTAACACAGTGTTACATTGTCGCTCTACTTTTTATTTACTTATTGGTAAGACAATCGACTCAAAGACAGAATTTCCAATTATTTTCCTGGAAGTATACTGTACCAGTCTGACCAATAGAGTATCCATTGATAAAGTTTATGTCATAGTATTTTAACACATTTTCTGTAGTAGAAAATTGTAAAAGCAGACTTTGGATGGAATCAACATTTACACTGCCATTGACATTAAATGTATAATTGAAACAGGAATGTTTGTTGCAAATTGCCCATCACAGAAAACATCAAGATATGCATTCACAAGCACACAACTCTGGAAGAGAAATAAATGGCACTTTATTGTACTTAAAATATTTAAATGACATTTTTACAAATTGGTCAGGGATGCAGTTTATGAAGTTTTCAAATTTGAACACCAAAATTATGTAGTATGCCTCAACATTATCAAGATCAGTCGTTTGCAACCTTTTCTTTACCATGGACCTGTTAAATGTCTGACAACATTCTGGCGGCCTGGCCCAATGCAAACATGGGTAATAATAACAATAACAGTAATACCGTAATCAGAATTATTTTAAAAATAAGTCTTTTGTGTCATCATTTGACCATGAGGGCTCTCGATGACAAAGGAAAAGGCATTAGATGTTGTCTTATCGTCACATTGTTTTTACTCTCAGTACCTCAATGTTTTGGCTAAGCTCTTGTACAACGTGGCACTGTGAGTAAAACAAGCTTGAATGTGATATAAAATTGCAGGGATCATCCCAAATCGCGCTTTCTCCTACCGAGTCCTGGCAGTACATTTACTCCGTTATATTTACTTGAGTAAGTTTTGGGAAATGTTGTACCTCTAGTAGTATTTTTAAATCCCTATACTTTTACTTGAGTAAATTTGTGAAGAAAAAAATGTACTTTTACTCCGCTACATTAGGCAACGTTGAATTCGTTACTTCGTTACCCCTCCACGTATGTACGTATCTGTCTCCACTAAGGCGTATATATTATGACAGAGACCTCCAGCAGGCTTCCAAACCAATAAAACGTAGTAGCCCCGACACGTGACCTCAGCAGGCTAAATTTTGTTTATGGATGAAACTGATCGAAAATGTCGCTTAGCAATACAGACTATGAAAACACAGAAGAGGAGGAAAACCCCTAGCCTCACATCAAAAGCATGTTCCCCTTAAAAAGGATGCAAAACACCAGCTCCAATAATCAATGTCTATTTTGCTCGAGTTCATGGGCTAGCTCATTGTTCTGCCTGTCAAGATAAGTATTGGGGCTTTAAATGTGAACCTTGGTGCCACATGTGATTAATTTATGAATTTCATGCATACTATTTTCATTTTATTGTTTATTAAAGCACTTGAATTTACGTTGATTTCAATCTGATTTTAAATCATATGTATTTTTTTGTTGAATTGATGGACTTTGATCATTTGATGATCTAATTGGTTGTTTTAAAAAAATCAATAAATACGACGTTGCCACAGTTACTCAGTACTTGAGTCCTTTTTTACGTTTACTCAAGTATGTATGTGAATGACTACTTTTGCTTCTACTTGTGTAATATTATTCTGAAGTAACTGTACTTTTACTTGAGTACATTTTTTGGCTACTCTACCCACCTTTGGTCCTCACAAGTACAATATAATGTTTCGGGTCCGCTTCGGGCTCCGTCTTCCCAATGAAGCTTTTTTCAGGTTCGGGCTTTAATACCCGGGGGCCTGGGACAGGCTGGAATTTTTTGACTCAGTCTTACCTTTCAAGCATTCAAAAATCAATACAATATAAGCAAAGGCCTGATATTAAAAAAAAACACGGTCCGGTACCGGTCAGTGGCTCTGTGGTTGCCGACCACTAATCTAGATGATTCAAGAGGTATCATTTCAAATTTTACATTCCGTATACTGTCCAAATTTGAAGCAATACTGTCAGGAAACTGGTGCAATAAGGTACCAAACTGCATCCCTGAAAGACAACTGAAAAGACAAAAAGATACACAATTTGTCCACTTACATCAACATATTGCCCGGATGATTTTGGCAGGAGGAAAAGAAGTTACAAAAGAGAAGTGTGTTATAATAATGGATAGTAACTTTCTAGCATTAAAAATACTGTATTATTTTCCATTGGAGGGTGTGTTCTCTATTAAACATGACAGTACATAGCGGCAACAACACACACATCCACACCACAGAACATAAAAATAAACACCATCATTTTCTTTTCATTTTTTAAATATATGTGTAAATAATTTGCCTTTCTTTTTCTGCTTTAACAAAAAAGTTTATCTACATCTGTATCCATTGTATTACACTTCCATAGTATCTAAAGTCTTCATGTTCTAGAGAAATTGATACTTGGAAATTTCCCTTTCATTTTTCTAGAGTAGAATGAAGGCGTTGACTCGAGATTTGACTTAAACTCTAGCAAGAAGGGAGCAGGTGAAGAAGGGGTGGGACCTATGAACAGACTACATTGGAAATGAAGCTGATGAGGGTGAGAGTGTAAGTCAGTTGCCATGTCCATGTAAAGGCAGAACGAGGCGGTCGGGCGGCAATAGAGCTTTTGGCTGTAAGGAAGGGATGGGGATATACAAACAATGAGCATATACATGCCCATCGACATAAAAGAACAGAAAAAACTCTTAACACTGACATGTCTGACAAACCCTAAACTGCAACTTTTTAGCCATGCAATACGTTTTCTCTTACAAGTGTAACTCAATCGTTTATTCGGGTACACTACCGTTCAAAAGTCGGGGCTAAAATGTCGGTCGCTACATTCGGGTCGGGACAAGCTTCTCTCTCCCTGACTTTTTATTATCCATCTGTTATTGTCCTTATTTTTATTTGTTTATGAAGTCTTATCCAACTTGGATATTTGCCTCAAAAGACAGATTTTACAGGTCCCTTGCACCCCCCTCCTCTCTTGTGATGTCCGCGCTAAAGTCTTCCCAAGCGACTGCGCTCGTCGACGTCCGGCGTCGTCTGACCCAGAGAACTGTTACATAGGTGTATTGGGGCCAATTTCTAGGAACCAGCAATCCAGTGTGCAACTAGTACATTGTGTTTCACTAAATGTTGAATGTTGAATTGGTGAATGGGTGTTAGAAAACCCCTTGTGCTGGTTTGAGAAGCTTTGAAAACGGACCTTCTTTGAGCTAGTTGAGTATGTGGAGCATCACATTTTATTTTCAGAATGTCCATAAAAGAGAACTTTTGTGTGAAACTCTACAGTCCATTCTTGTTTAAAGAAATCAGGGCTACTCAATACAAGAAATTGCCCAAAAAAGTTAATATATCCTACAACGATGTGTACTACTCTGTTCAGAGAAGAGCACAAACAAGCTCAAAGCATAGAAAGAGAATTGGGAGCTACAACCAAGCAAATTGACATGTACATGAGAGTCTCTACTTTCAGAAATAGAAGCCATACAGATCCACAACAAGCAGCCTCATTAAATAATACGCGCAACAAACAAGTGTCAACATCTACGGTGAAGAGGCGACTCTGAGATGCTTGCCTTCAAGGCAGAGTGGTAAAGAAAAAGCCATATCTTAGACTAGCCGACAAAATGAAAAGAATAATATGGGAAAAGAACAGAAATCAAGCAACTCATTTGATGAAAAAAGTGTGACCTTTTGGAAAAAAAAACACAAAATTGCCTTTTGAACGGTAGTGTACGTTTTCAAATATTGTAAAATAGAGGATAATGGGAGGAGGATCTGGAACGGCCCCGTCTTATTATTTTAGCGTTTACATTGCATTTGGTGATTTCAAAAAAGGCAAATAATACCATGAAAAAAAAACCACACAAACTAGTTAGTAGTAGTTAATAGTAGAAGCAGTTCCAAATCCAAAATGGTAAAACATATGAAAAAGGAAAAAACAAAATCCCATTGCTGCCATATTGGAATTCATTGAATAAAAGGAATAATAAAGCAGCTATAGCCATAATAAGAATCAAAATCAAACGAAAGCAAACACCTGCACTAAATATCAAATGAAAAAATGTTAAGATGAATGAACAGTCAGTAGAAAATTTTGCACACACTACAACCAGATGCACACAAAACCCAAAACAGACACGGTCGAGAGAGGGACTCGACTGGGGGTGAGGGTTGGGGTGGGGGGTGGTTGTGGGTCAATCTCCTCTCTCGTCTTTCTCAATGACAACTAGTTCGGCGATGTTAATTTTTAAACATAAACCCGCCGTGCAGTCTGGATGTGCGGTGACGGTGTTGACTGACAATGAGTTATTCTCGTCCTTTTTGGGCTCGTTTGAGTTGTACTGCTGGATGTTGATGCATGCTTAAAGTAAGTTGCATTTAGGGAAAGTAGAAAAGGAACAACATTGAAAACTGGGGAAGGGGTAGGTCAGACAAACCAAAAATAAGTGAAAGACTCTGCATCCCGATATCATACTGCTAAACTCATGCATGCGATTACGTCACGAATCGCAAACTCAAGTTGTATCAGAAAACATGTAAATCCAGCAAAAGTCATTATGTTCAACCAATTTTTTCAAGCAATTTTTTTTGACTGAGGTATGACCGGGATACAGGTCAACTAACAGCTGTGGGGGGAAAAAAATACAAATAACGAATAATGGAAATGAAAATGCAAACACCCCTTTTGAAAAGTATGCTTGCTAATTTCATGCATACATCAAAAAAATTCAAGGTTCTCTTGTAAATTGGTGATGCGTTTATCCCGTTTTCAATATTGGGCACCTGCAGAGGAGATTTCATAAGATCCCAGTTTATTTTTTTGACTATTATTGTGCACTGATGTTTGTTTCGAATCTTACATCATTATCACTACCAGCCAATTATGTTGGTGTTCTTTGATAACCACACCCTTTGGGGCGGTTTTCTTTTATAACCTAGGAGATGAAATAAAAAGAAATTACTCAGGTGAGGGCCTAAAGGTTACCCTCCCTGTCCTTGCAAGTTCAAAATTCATTAATGTCTTCTCTCTTTCGTTTGAGCGTTTACTAATGTTTAAACTTAGAGGTGCTATACGGAATTTTAAACTCTCTTACTCTTTTTCGCCATCTCATGGCTTAAACTAGTCATTCATTATGTGCCTGCAAGTATGTGTATTTCTATGACCTACTCGAATAAACTTTTTTTCACCATTCGGGGGGATTGGGTTTGCATTTGCGCTGCATTTGAATCCGGCTTTTTCTTACTTTAATAATTTTTATGCTACACAAACAAAAAAACAACGAATATAAAGTACCTCTTCAACCTCCCGCCCCTATACCCCTTTTCCTTCTACCTAATGTGTTGCACTTCCCGAACAGCATTGCTAAAAGTAAGATAAAAGCAGATAGGTGCTGTGGAAAAACAATTGTAAAGGCTCTTTGAATTCAGTTGGGCATTGTTAACACATACTTAGAGAAAATCTATTCTGAACTTTTTTAGGACACGTTAAACGACGCACCCCTTCTTTGAAGCCTCAATGTGGAATATTTGACCACAAGATGGCACTGTGTTGTCTCGTACAAGCGTGGTGGCAAGATGCCAGACAAACATGGCGCAAATCTAGGTGGGGATTTCACACTGTAAAAGAAATGCAAATTTCTCGACCTATGATTTTTTTTAATTAACATTCACTTACTTAACAGATCATGTGTTTTGACCAAGTAGCTTAGGTTTTTTGTACCACTATTAGCACTAAATATTATACACTGTCCCTTTAACAACTGGCTACCAGGGAATTCAGGACTAAAACTGATGATTTTTTTTATGGTCTTATCATGTGTGGGATATACAAAGAAGAAGAATTAGCTATTATTTGTCAGCAATGTGGCAATGTGGTGGCAATGGAGAGTCACCAACAGGAAACAGGAATTGCTGTCAGGCTATTTGGCTGGCCCCTTCGGTTAAAATCACGGACCGATAGAGAGGGATAGAGATAGTGATAGAGAGAGAGCGATAGAGTGAGAGAGCGATAGAGATAGTGTACAGTATTGCTTAGGTCTCTTGATATCATACCCACGCCAATCGCTGCCTGTATTATTTGTTGCAATTTCCCTTATTAAGCGATAATAAACCTTACAGCACCTATTTACTCACAGCAAGACCCACTATGTAGAATACAATGATGTTGTAGTATGCTACCAATAAACGAGAACATCCGAATTCGGTCTTTTTTTTTCAAATTCCATATAAAAAAATTCTACGGCGTACACAGTTTGAAATGATCAAAAAAACATATATAGTACAGGGAAATGTATATGTTGACGGGAGTGCGATATCTGTGACCACCCGCTTTTCTTCACAGCACACTCACACATTAATCACAGTGCTCGTAATAAATTTGTATTTGGTTAATATCGATGTATTTATCTTATTACTGTGTTTTTTATGTTTAATAACTATTATAATGCATTTTTAATGATCAGGAAGACGTATTTCATAGCTTTTTAGGATTCACTTGAATGCTTTTGTGGGAAAGGAAGCGGACCTATTGGCTTTTAATTATTTCAGGAAAAGTCGCCCGTTACATGAGCAATTCAAGCTACTAGCACGATCCTGGAACAAATTAAGCACATTAGAAGAAGTACCATCGAATTAACAAATGTCATTTCCCCCCTTGTTTTCATTTTGCCAGAGATATGTACATTTTAGTGTTATTCTCTTCTGCACACTTGTTTCTCGCAAGGTCCTCTTTTTAAGTCCCGCAATCCCAAGGAATGAAAATTACATTTCAATTTTGGCATGGAACATAACAATAAAACTCATATAAGTAGAAGAAAATTTTATCAAAAAAAAAGAAAAAAGGGCTTTTTAGTCCCGGTAGTTCTAAATTAAATTAAAATAACATTGTACATCTATTAATGACAGATTTGGAGCACCTTTGGGGACAATTTTTCACAAGTTTTGAGAATGTATCTTTGAACAACTACACCATTTCCTGAGTTTTATACCACAAATTTTCCTTTGCCACTCCTGAAAGACAACAACCATTGTGGTACTAAATTCAGGAAATACTAATGCTGTGCAAAAAACCAATGACCAATGCACTACTCATTATAGAAAATCCTGCAATGAATGAAATGCAATAATGTTTATAATTAGAAAGAACAGAACTTTGCATTTAGTTTCCAAACCATTTTTAAAAAATAATCCTTAATTCCATAGAAGGGATAATAATCCAGTATTTTACCTTGTAAAAAGGGGTGTATTGACCATTTCCACTGCACAATCCATATTCCATTCATAATAAATGTCAAAGAACAAATACGCTTCAAGTGTATATCCATGAAAGTTTAAAATAAATTCTCGAAATCACTGCTGAGCCTTTTACTTTTATATTAGTATTTAAGACCCTGTGGAACTGCTGAGTATTTAAATGGGACCATGTTTTAAGGCATTAGATTGAGCCTTGTTAGTATCGCTGAGTATGCAATAGCCTGCAGTAAAACGGACATTTCTACATTATTCGACCGTGTTTCCCCGGCTGTAAAATGCTACTTTTTCTAGGTATCTGATGATTCCTATGTATGTTTTTTTTTCACCCAATTTATGCAGTTTTTCCAACTGTCCGTTAGGCACTTGAGTGGAAAAGGTAAGAGTGAGACAAGTGAAAATGTATATCCCAAGCAAGACATTAAGTGGAAGACGCTAGTTTGCAGAATTCCTCATGCTTTTAGTTCCCTGTTAGTGTCGTGTTACTGCCATGTTACTGCCATGTTACAGGTACTGTTTGGAAAGAAAAGTGTGATATTAAGACCTTAAAAATAATTTCTGTATACTGTATTTCTCTGGCGTATAGTCTGGTACTACTTATGGAGGTAAAACATACCTTTTTCTCTACAAAAGTGCTTGTGGGTTGGTGTAGTGCAGATCCTTTCAGTTGGCAAATACCCTTTTTTTGTCAACCCAAACGATAAAGTCAGTGTAGTTGTTTCATTGCAGTTTCATTATAATTAGACTAGTTTCGGAAATCGTGTTTAACACTGTGATTATCTTATCGTTAAATCTTTTGTATATTTTATCAGTACGGTTATAAACAAGCCAGTCCCTTTTGCAGTTCACAGAGAATTTGGATCAATTTTGCAATGGATTGTTACACGTTGAAATACTTAACAATTGTCCTTTGACATTTGTTTGCATTCAACCCAGCCTTGAAGACAACACATCAAGTTGTGGGACTAAAACTCAGAACGATTCCATTAGATGGCATTGATGAGTGAAAATATTGATTTACCAATGTATTAGTGCTTTGGGTATTGTGTGTCTTTACTATGGATGGGAATGCTTTTATGAAACATTTTAAGAATGGTTGGCTTGAATAACCTCTAACGGTTACATCGGTTGGATTCTACTCTAACCTATAATTCAGGGTGGGCAACTATTTGGTGTCGGGGGCCACATTGGATTAAAAAAATTGGCCAATTTTCTCAACTATGAATAAATATAAATGCAAACATCTACATCTTACATTTCTCTTGAAAAAATATAGTCTTGTCAGATTTTTTAAGTAGTATTTTTGTAGTTTTATTGTAGTAATATTCACCCAGTAGTGTTTTTATATCATAATACTAGCATAGTGGTATTTTTTTTAGTATTTCTGTGGAATTACAGTATTTTGGAAGAATTTCCAAACTGGTATTTTTGTAGTATTTCTGTAGGATTTCCATAGTAGTGTTCTATATAACTAATTACTTTCTAAAGTTATGCGCCCTACACTGGTTAAGACATCTAAAGAATTGACTGCGAGTATGGTTGCACATTCATGAGAAAGTTAAAACCCTGGGAATAGACTTCCCTGTAAGGTGTAAGCGTAGTTGGTTTCTGCAGCGTTTTGATACCTCTTTGGACGGCGGTGTCCAATTTAATTCTGCATGTGTGCGTGAGCACATCTGTTATGGGCAGAGATGTTCAGTTTGCTGACTAAAACGTCGCATTTGTATCTGACTGCCGTCGTGTTAGTGGACGACAGTCTTTGGTTACTTTATGGTTCAATCCCTTAATCACAAAGGTCATAGGTGCACCATTTCCTTTGGTGTGTCTTGGACAAGTACAGCCTAGTGGCGCCCATCCCTCTCCAGGCCAACATATGTTTCCACTTGGTCTTGAACTGGGGACCTTTCTCGTGTAAAGCGAACGAGCTAGCCACTGCACTACGAAAGCACAAGGATACACCCATCCATTCATTATCTGCACCGCTTATCCTCAGTAGGGTCGCAGGGGCGCTGGAGCCCATCCCAGCCATCTTTGGGCAGTGGGCAGGGGACACCCCAAACCGGTTGCCAGCCAGTCGCAGGGCACACAGAGACGGACAACTCGCTCGATCATTCACACCTAGGGACAATTTAGACCGGCCAATTAACCTGACATGCATGTTTTTGGAATGTGGGGGGAAACCAGAGTGCCCGGAGGAAACCCACGAAAGCACGGGGAGAACATGCAAACTCCACACAGAACGGTTCGACCCCAGAACTGTGTCGCACACGCGCAAACCACTGCACTGCCATGCTGCCCACAAGGATACATATACAATAGTAAATATGGTAACTTTTCTTTTGGTGCCAACTTGCGTGTCTACAACTAAAATACTACGAACGAAAATACTGAAAAAATATACTAGAAAAATATTACAAAACTAAATATCAAATTTAAAAAACAGGGACCTAACATTATTTCGTCTCGATTCTGATTAAAAAAATAATAATATATAAATACTACTAGCGTAACAATATTACAGACATATTGCAACAAAAATACTACAAAAATATTACCACAGTAATATTAAAATATACTAAAGAAATACTACAAAGATACTAGTATGGAAATACTATCAAATACTATTGTAGAAATAGTACAAAATAAAAGTACAGCCACACTTTAGAATACTACAGAAATGCTACTGCAGGAGATCTGCAGAAATACTACAATGCGGTGCTCGGAATCAAATGGACTCAACCATTACAAGGCATTAGAAAATTTTCGGCGCTGCACTGTTCATATATCTTTTTTTAAATATTTTGTTGTTGTTGCGTTTTTCATCATATGTAAGCATATCCGTCTTTTATTAAGGAGAAGAGAGTTTTGAAAATGCTATAATTTTTTAGGTAGCTTGGGTTGAATTTGGGGGTGTTTGAACTTGCTTGTGAGGATCGCAGGATTACGCTTGTACGCTGGCCAGCTAAATATGCAATACATAATTCTCCTGCAGGATCAAATGAAAGAGGCAGGCCGTTATGAAAACAGATTACAAAGGATGTCCAAACTACTTTTGCAAGCTGCATTTTGCGACCTCCAGTAAAAAAAAATCTGGATTGGTGTTAAATTTTTCCGCTCTGCCTGTTTTATGCTGACATGTAAAAGGAAACATCATTTTTCCTTAATTTGGTTTCTATAATACGACAAACATAACACAAACGTTTTCCAATGCTGCAAAATGTGTAGAAGAGATATCCCATTTCAACTAGGGGTGTAACTGTAGGATGAGAGGGAAGACCAGCTGGTATGAGATGACGGGTGGGAAGTGGCTGGTTTGACTGCAGCTCTCTCACTGGTATCGGGTTGTAAAAAAGACGAGATAAGCGTTGTCGCCTCGAACGCAAGTCATATATTGTAACATGAAGTTGCGGCTCTCAGGTTGCCTGGAGAACTTAATTACAATGAAAAACTCACAGGAATTTCTCCTCTGATTGTTTTCCTCTCTCACCCCTGTCACCTGCGTTAGAGCCGAGCTGTGTGGGCCCAAACTCTGCCCCTTTTAAAGAAGCAGTGTAACTCAACCTCTCGCGACACTAATTTCAACACAGAAGTCACATTAAAAGGGTAAGAACACAATCCTGTCATAGGAACTTATTTAAAAACAACGTAGCTGTTTTTTAAAGTGACTTCTGATTTTGGTTGTTGTATATTTTATATGACAGCTAGGGACATTCTACTTTTGTCGCTCGGGACAAGGATGGATGCATTGATTTGGAATCAAAAAAGAAAAAAAAAGGATGAGCAGCAGTTTACTACAACAGAGTAGTCAAGGGGTGCGTCATTCTCCACACGCGCCGCGTCCAACTTAGTCATTTTGATAGCAGGCTAATATAGGTAATATAGATACATACACTATGTATTGCATTTGCTCTAAGGCTTATAATGCTAACTTGTTCATTTGGGTTTTTTTTTTTTTGGTCCAATGTGGCTCTTTCAACATTTTGGGTTCCCGACTCCTAATCATTAAACAGACATTTTTGGAATTTGTTCAGTGATAAGAAAAAAAATGGATAAAGAAGAAAAAAGTATGTGTTTAGACTAATAAGGCCCACACAACATTACATTGTAAGGGATTCATTTGGGTTGACAGAGCAAATTAAAGAACTTTTGAAGAGTTTTAACAGCCATCTTATGAAATTGATCAATCAATGACACAGAAGATGGATAACAGAGAACAGTATCACTTAAGTATGTGAGAACCGAATTAAAAAGGAAAAAAGACGATGCAGGATTGGCATTAGATGCAGATGGGGTGGCAAAATGTTTTTCAGCAAAGCAAAATTAACAGTATTCTCGTCATGCAAATCAATGGACAGCATTCATTTTGAGTAAAAGAAACCACAGTACCCAAAGAGTAAGGCAATTTGAAATGGAGAATTTTTTTAATCAAAAAAAATATTGTCTTGTTTTTTTATTTTTATTTTTTTACTCAAATGAAAGTGTCATCAATTCATATATTTTCACCTGCATTCTACAAATAGCCAAAGCAAAGCAATGAACCGTGATTTCATACTGTGCATGCACCTTTTTTGAAATGCAAAATGCGTAATGAGCAAATAAAGGAGAAAAAAAATGGTATGACAAATTTGTACCTCACAGAGCATGCTATTGTCAACATAAAATACAAAATGTCAGGGTTAGGATGATGTGAATTTCTGTGTAAACATGATCGGATGACAGGGGCCCTGTCTTAGTCTTTCTTCACATATCTCCATAAATTAAAAACTACATCTTGGACGCCGTTCGCATGATGAACTTCTACGTACTCTTTCCAAGAAATCAGGACCACTCACCCAATTGGCTGACAAATGAGAAAAACTAAGAACTTGAACCAGGAGTTTTAAATCAGTGAATACTGTATTCCCAAATTCATTAGAATGATTGAGGAAAATTTGTTTTCCAAAATGATGCTAAATTAAATATTTTTGTATTTAGGTACAGAATAACAAATGGTCTTTAAAGGGACATTAATATTTGATCACTAGATGTCACTGTAGTGAAACTTAAAATGAGTGCTACAAAACAACAGGGAGATTACCAATCTCATAATTGTATGAATGCTTTCTGTCATTAATCAGCTAGGTAACAAACATTTATTCATATGAGTAGGTGGCAGCAGGACTTTTTTCATTTTTTATCTTAATTATCTGCTCATGAGGTATGCCAATCTATTTAATAACTTATTTTATTTGTTGAAGATTGCACTGCAAAAAAATACAATATATTAATTAAAGTTATAATCTTGCTTATAATTTTGTTGTTGGTTATTATTTTAAAAAATAAATAATTAAAAAAAAGTTCAGCTGAAAGATAGTTTTGCTCATTTTAAGTGCATGTAAGTTTTCCAGAAAAACAAGAAAATAATAAATAAAACTTGAAAAACAGGTTGAAAATATAGTAAACTAAAAAATAACAGGAAAAATATAACAAAATGAATTACCCGTATTTCCTTCTAAACCACTGTGACCACAAATTATAAGAAACACCTTATACACAAGAAAAGACACAGGAAATCTAATGTCGAGAATTATTTTTAATCACTAGTTGTGCTTCGAGATTTTTCAATGAAAAAAAGTGTGCCTTGGCTCCAAGAAGGTTTATTCAGATTTATTTTACTTAAAGTAGTAGTTAAATTTATAAGGCAAACCAGGCCCTTTGTGGAGAGCCAATTTCGCTTATGTGGCCTTTGGTAAAAACGAGTTTGACACCCCTACACTACACAATACAGCGACATCTTGTGGTCAATCATGACACAATCTCCCTTTAAAGTAAAACTCAAAAAGTAAAAAAAAAGAAATACACAGAAATTCAATGATATCTGTTCTCTTTCTCTTTCTCTCTCTCTCTCTCTCTCTCTCTCTCTCTCTCTCTCTCTAAAGCAAAAAATAAAAAAAATGCAAGCTCCAACTGAAAACACAGACAAGAAAATATGCAGATGAAATGAAAATAAACAAAACAACCCACTACCAAGAATATAATTCTTTTAACAAATCCCCATGTACCGATTAGAAAAAAAGAAATGAATGGCAGCATCACTGGCTCAGAATGGTTCACATAAATACAAATTTCATTCCTTTAAATATGATTGCCTTTTTTTCCCCCGAATTGCAGAAATTTGCATGTGACCATGTTGAGCCTGTCGGATGACCCCATGTGCAAGTGTAGTTCATGACTGATACGGTAAACGACTTTCTGCTCTGAATACGAGTTGGGAAGTACCAAATGGAGCCGAGGGAAGCCGGACGGATTGTTCTCCGATCGGGTTACACTTTGTACAAACATGGGGATGTGATGTTTGGGAGACTGCCATTATCCGTACTGGGGCCGGAAGCATGAAGGCACATAGAAAGCAAGCAAATGCAAACTAACCTAGCCCACCTGGATGACCAGTTTCACACTCCTCCAGGTCTTCGTCGTCACTGGAACACTCTGCCGATGACACCATGTCGTCCGTCGTGTGCTTCTTGAGCCCAGTTTGATGTCGGAAAACAGCAAAGACCCCAGCGGGCCGGGACATATTAGAGACAAAACGACACACACATTATACAGAAACTCCATGCTGTATCACAAATTACTTATCGCGGTGCATTTTGATTGGCTAAATGGTCACCCCCGCCCCTTTTTCCACTCGTGTCAGCCTGTGTGTCAATGCCATTAGGGTCTGAGATGTACTTGTACGTAAAAGCGCTTGACAAACCTACATTATGTATTCGTAAACATTTTTTCAAGTTTCTGTAAAAGCCATCATGTCAAAATCACCAACAAATCACCGGAAAAAAGCACCAACAGACAGAGGAAGATCCTTTCTATCGCCAACAAACTTGGACTTCTTGATCCGCTAAACTTGCTCTGGAGAAAATTTCTTGACCAATGATTTTTTTTTTAAGTTAACATTGTCATGATGTTTCTTTGCTCAGAATTCAAATCAATGTTTTTGTTCATTTACTGAATGAAAAAAAATTTTGTACCACTAGAGGGCACCAAATATTACACACTATCCTTTTAATACAGTTTTGAAATAAAGCGGCAACATCATTTTTAAAACTATAATTTGACAGAACAGAAGTTATTCGTAAAAAAAAAGCAACAACCCTGTTATTTGTTAAATTGAGCCTGTAAATTGGGTTTGTATTTGTATAATAAAGTAATAAATTGATAAATAAAGGTTTCTACTTTGGGGGTTTTTGACTATTGCAGGACATTTTTGGAACGTGAGGGATTAATGCACACTATTTTATAAGGATGAGAAAATTATTGATTTGGTACAGATTTTACTGATATTTTGAGGCCTTCCGTTTAAATTGGCTCTTGTTGATTTTCAAGCACATGAATTATAAGGTGTCGGGACTAACACATTGCAGAAAAACTCATTCCTGGAGCAGAATTACTCTTTTTGGCAACGGGTTCAGTAACTTGTTATTAATACAATTTGGTAGCTCCAGTGTCATTAATACTTGGTGCGTTACTAATGTTAGTCTGACAATTTATATTTATAGTGTCCTCTGAATGTTGAGAACTTTTGCTTCACTTACATTATGGCCGGAGAAAAAAATACAACATTTTTAACAGTACCGGGAAATGGAGAAGGAGATCGCTGAGTGGTTTGAAATCCAGAGACAAAATAGATGTGGAGTGTCTCGGCCTACTGCTATGGCTAGTCTATGTAACTACTTTCACGAACCCCCCAGCCAAGCCTATATCTCACCAACGAAAGATCCATTACTATTAAACGGATGACCAACTCGTTAGGTTACTGCTATTTTCGTTACTGTTGTATACCAATCTCCACCTGGCTCAACCAGAGGATACCTGATGCTAGCTTTCTTATACTAAGGGGAAGCCCTCCAATTTTGTTATACTATTGTAAAGAGAGAATAAAAACCATTATTACTGCAATTTTGTGTTTTGTGTATTTATTTGTAGACCTATAGTTGTTATTTTGTTAAAGTCATATATATTATATGTTACTGATATTTAATAAACAAATACCGGTAAATGTTTCTATTTCATGGGTTTTAACTATCGCTGGAGTTTTTATGAATTGGACCCCCGCGAAAACACCGTATATTATTTGTTAAAAAAAATCTTGGGCCTATAAATAGGGTTTGTTCTTTGGTTTCAGTGTATGATAGACTATTAAATAAAATCAATAGATAAAGGTTTCTACTTTGCCGCTTTTTACTATCATGAGGCTTGTTTGGAACCCAATCCCCGTGAAAAACTAGGAATAACTGTATTTTAAATAGGAGAGTTTCGGCTGTTTTCTGGGAATATAATTTGTCTGGCCCGGCCACATGTCACAATTAAAAGTATTTCCCGGATAGCCAGTCTGTACAGTTTTAAAAGCTTGTGTTTTGACCAGTACCGTTGAGGAGGACCTGTGTTTCCGTGTGGTGGTTGTGGACATCAGGGTGGTGGTCTCAGCGAAGGCGGTCGACATATCGGAAGGGACGGCAGTGGATTTGGCTGAGCCCGCTCCTCCGGGGGTGTCCCCGACCAGCCTCACGCTCCCGTTGATCTTAACGTTAGGGTTGGTCTCAGCCGCCATGTTCAGCACCTTAAGGCCATTGTAGAAGAAGCCCGACAGCTGGCCCTGGAATGGCCTCCCGCGATCACTTCCACCGATCGCAACTGTGGCTTGAGTGTTGAAAATGGTCAGCTGCCGCCCTACAGGAGCAGTAGGAGTTTGATTAGAGCAAGTAAAGATCTGTATGTTGAGTTGGGTTTTTGGAGTTGCAATTAATAAAAAACACATGTCCATCTGTTGTGTGTACGGGTGCAAAAATAACAATTTTAAAGGACACAACCTTTTTGCAATTCCCAGAGGAAATGGGCCTTTTCAACCCTTTTCGTGCTGCCTTTTGTATATATATATATATATATATATATATATATATATATATATATATATATATATATATATATATATATATATATATATATATATACAGGACTGTCTCAGAAAATTAGAATATTGTGATAAAGTTCTTTATTTTCTGTAATGCAATTAAAAAAACAAAAATGTCATACATTCTGGATTCATTACACATCAACTGAACTATTTCAAGCCTTTTATTATTTTAATTTTGCTGAATTTGGCTTACAGCTTAAGAAAACTCAAAAATCCTATCTCAAAATATTAGAATATCATGAAAACGTATACAAGTAGGCTATTCAACTAATCACCTGAATCATCTAATTAACTCGAAACACCTTGCGAGGGTTTCCTGAGCCTTAAAAACACTCAGCTTGGTTCAGTACACTAAATCACAAGTATGGGGAAGACTGCTGATCTGACTGCTGTCCAGAGGACCATCATTGTTACCCTCCATCAGCAGGGTAAGACACAAAAAGAGATTTCTCAAAGAGAAGGCTGTTCACAGAGTGCAGTTTCAAAGCATATCCACAAAAAGTCTGTTGGAAGGGAAAAATAATAATAATAATAATAATAATAATTTCCTTTGTATTGTCATTCTTTAAAATGTGGCCGGAAACGCTGCACAACCAAGAGAGATGACCGCAGCCTTAACAAAATTGTGAAGAAGAGCCGCTTCCAGAATTTGGGGGAGCTTCAAAGACAGTGGGCTGAAGCTGGAGTCCAGGTATCAAAAGCCACAGTTCACAGACGTGTCCGGGAAATGGGCTACAATAGCCGTATTCCCATGGTCAAGCCACTTCTGAACTCAAGACAACGGAAGAAGCGTCTGACTTGGGCTATGGAGAAGAAGCACTGGACAGTTGCAGAGTGGTCCAAAGTCCTCCTTTCAGACGAAAGCAAGTTTTGCATTTCATTTGGAAGTCAAGGCGCCAGAGTCTGGAGAAAGGCTGGAGAGGAGCAAAATCCAAATTGCTTGAAATCCAGTGTGAAGTTCCCACAGTCAGCAATGGTTTGGGGAGCCATGTCAGCTGCTGGTGTTGGTCCACTGTGTTTCATCAAGTCCAGAGTAAATGCAACTGTGTACCAAGAGATTTTAGAGCACTACATGCTTCCATCTGCTGAAAAGCTCTATGGAGATGAGGATTTCATTTTCCAGCCTGATCTGGCACCTGCCCACAGTGCCAAAACCACCAGTAACTGGTGCACTGACCATGGCATCACTGTCCTTGATTGGCCTGCTAATTCCCCTGACCTGAACCCCATCGAGAATTTGTGGGGTATAGTTAAGAAGAAGATGAAAGACACCAGACCTACAAATGCAAATGAGCTGAAGGCCGCTATCGAAGCATCCTGGGCATCAATAACACCTCAGCAATGTCACAGGCTGATTGCCTCCATGCCACGCCGGATTGATGCAGTAATCCGTGCAAAAGGATTCCCAACCAAGTACTGAGTGCATCAATGGACATTTTCAAATGTTTGATTTAGTTTTGCTGTTATAAAATTATTTTTTTACTTGGTCTGAGGAAGTATTCTAATATTTTGAGATAGGATTTTTGAGTTTTTTTCAGCTGTAAGCCAAAATCAGCAATATTCAAATAATAAAAGGCTTGAAATAGTTCAGTTGATGTGTAATGAATCCAGAATGTATGATATTTTTGTTTTTTTAACTGCATTACAGAAAATAAAGAACTTTATCACATTATTCTAATTTTCTGAGACAGTCCTGTATATATATATATATATATATATATATATATATATATATATTATGACCTCCTATAAAACACGGTAACAACAGAGTACTAATATTTTCAACAGTTATTTCCGAGAGATGCATAGCAAGCGTGTAGCCCCTGACACTAATCAGTAACAAAGAAGTAGCAAAAGTATCTAGCTTAGCTTCAAAAAGGTTGGTGATTCCTCAGTTAGGGCCCGGTCACACAGCCGTTTGCGGCTGAATCACGGCCAGAAATTTCTGCCTGTGAGGGGGACGCTATTGGACGCTTTGAGACCGCCATATAGACGAGATACAGCAGTGCTTTACTCGCGGTCGGAAATTCACACGCGGTTGGCCGCACGAAAAAGTTTTGAGCTGCTCAAAACTTTGAGCACGTGTTAACCGCGGGCGGCACACGAGGTAATGACGCGGAAATGACGCGGAACGACGTGCTCTGGCCGCGGCCAGGGCGTGGTTACACATGGGTAGGACGGGAAATTTCAGCGGGTCATCGTGGGTGGAGCATGGTCATAGCATGTTCTGCGCCTGTATCGCGGTGTTATTACGTGAAATTCGCGTGTTACGCGTGTGACGGTCAAACGCCTTTCTCCGCGTACATATAACGTAGGAGTCGGATTTGGGCACAACACCGGCTCGGGAGCTTTTATACCCGTGGTCCACACGAGAAAATGACGCGGAAATGGCGCGATGAGGAAGCGGAACAGTCGCCAGCGTCTGTTTTGCAGGCATACCACCGATGAACAGCGGGTTGGCCAATTTTGCGCATTTTCCATCGCGGACAACCACAGGCAAAAAAATAAACGCAAAATTTTACCCGCGATACAGACGCAAACGGCTGTGTGACCGGGCCCTTAGTTGAAGCTGAATCTACAGCTGGGATCTCAAAGTCAGTTTGCTTCTGGCGCCGGCTCAACATGGCCGAATCTGTTTTCAGACGGTCCGGATAAGTTACAGAATGTAAACACCAAATTTTTAGATATGTTTTTCAGTATTGTAATAGATCATTAGCCTTCATTGGTAACCTACCCCACATATTATAATGATGGATGACAAGGGATCTTCTCTAAATAACAAATGTATTCACAAACAATAGTGACATATACAGTGGGACCTCGCTACTTCGCGGTTCGACGTTCGCGGGTTCAGAGCTTCGCGGGTCTAAAAAATATTAATAATGAAATAAAATAATTAAAAATATATTTATTTATTTATTTATTTATTTATTAGCATTTTTGAAGGGGCGTCGCTACTTTGTGGTTCCACGTTTGCGGGTTCAGAGCTTTGCAGGTCTAAAAAAATAATAATAATAGAATAAAATAACACAAAAAACAAAAAAAACATTTTTTGGTTTTGCTTTAAGCATTTTTTAAGGGGTGTCGCTACTTCGTGGTTCCACGTTCGCGGGTTCAGAGCTTCGCAGGTCTAAAAAAATAATAATAATAGAATAAAATAACACAAAAAACAAAAACAGTATTTTTTGTTTTTGTTTTAAGCATTTTTGAAGGGGCGCCGCTACTTCGCAGATTTTCACTTTTCGCGGGTGGTTTTGGTCCCCATTAACTGCGATAACCGAGGTCCCACTGTATTTTCGTGTTTGGAATGGAATGTTTTAACTGTTTTTTTTCTAATGGCTGAGTATTTTCAGTTTTACACCTGAACCAACTCACCACGCTATATGAACTGAACTCTGCCCTCTAGCGGCCAGAGAGACCATTTAGTTTGCATTAATAAAAATCACAAGTATTAAAACAAATGACCCAGCAAGTTGCTTATTTTTTGACACAATCAGAAATTTATAACGAGCCAGATCCGTGACGCGAAATGTATGTTTCACAGGTGTGATCTACAGATTCTATCAAACAAGTCTATATCATTACAGTTACTATATCATGAAGATTTACCTTTTTCTTGTAGCCATTCTTCTACTGGCCTGGAGTATTTGAAAGGAATTTTCTTATTTGCCATTTGTAAGCGTTCAATGTCACTGTTCCCTAAAAATAAAAAAATAAAAAATATTCACAGATTTAATTTCATTGATGTTGTGATTACAACAAAAAATAATATACGGTCGATGTGACAATTTACTGTATAACAACATGCATATGTTTCAAATGTAGAATGCAAATATTTAAATCTACATGTATTTTTATTGAGGGGAATACTCATAAAGACTATTACTGTATGACAAGTTGAACTCAAACTGCAAAACCCGAAAAGAACTACAGCAAATCTGGTTTCAAGTCAAGCAATTCAACCGTTATATATATTTTTCAAAATGTTCTTTTTTATTCTTTTTTTTATTTCTTTTAGCGGGTTAAGGAACGACTCTTAATCTTGGTGGTGCACAGCTTACTCTGAGATGAATAAATGGAAACAAAATGGAAACAATAAGTTATTTCCATGTTGGGCAGCACGGCGGCGCAGTGGTTAGCGCTTGTGCGGCACAGTTCATGTCATGGGAACCTGTCGTGGGTTCAAATCCAGCTCCAGACTTTCTGTGCGGAGTTTGTATGTTCTCCCCGTGCTTGCGTGGGTTTCCTCCGGGCACTCCGGTTTCCTCCCACATTCCAAAGACATGCATTTCAGGTGAATTGGCCGGTCCAAATTGTCCCTAGGTGTGAATGAGCGAATGAGTTGTCTGTCCCTGTGTGCCCTGCGATTGGCTGGCAACCAGTTCAGGGTGTCCCCTGCCCACTCTCCGATGATTGCTGGGATGGGCTCCAGCCCCCCGCGACCCTACTGAGGATAAGCGGTACGGCTAATGAGATTTCCATGTTCTAGTGGTTATGGTTTTTGTTTGGATTTTCGGGATTTTTCCCGAACAAATTCTTTTCACCAACTGAATTGGTGTAGTTGCTAATGCAAGATTTTGAATGAACTGTGTTGCATCCTGTGAGGGAAATTATTGTTTTATTATATTTTGAATGTGCCATTGTATGACGTTATCCTCAAAAGTACCTTAACAAAGCCAAATATTATATCCAGGTGCTGTTTGTAGTCTTGCAACAATTGTTGCCCTTCTGGGGCCTGCTAATTATTAATAAAGATGGCCTTCGTTCTGGTGCTGGGAAGAGCTCACAACTGTTTCCTCTTGGGGCCCGCTAACTATTAATCAAGATGGCCCTCACTTTAGTGCCGGGGAAACCCGCTTATGAGCTTGCCTCCCTTCCTACATTCCTCCTTACAGACGCATTTTATCATTTATGTTACAAAGTTTCACTATTCTTATTGCTCATTTATTATGGTCACACGCCATCGAGCGACCAGTATTATTCGCTCTATTTAAACATGTGTTCTCTTTCTAAACCAATCAGATTTTTTTCTTGTATTCATAAGACCTAACTTAAGCCGATCAGATGTGTTGTTCTATGCCTGTGCTTTCCTATAAATGAGCCTCTATTCATAGGCAGAGCTTTTTTCCTTCCTGAGCCCATTTTGGAAGCACACGCCTCCGATGGAAGGGCTATAAAAACCTAAAGCTTAGACTCAGAGTGTGTTGTTTTCTTCATCCTAATACAATCTTAAATTTTAACCTTGACACATCCAGTGCTGAGCAAATGAGGTCAGCAATATTTGCCGACTGATCAATCGTTGATCAATTTCAGTGATATACTTCTGTAAAACGTTGGTTAAATGCGCACCCAATTTCTGAGTTCTTTAGGTGGAAAACCTGCGTACATTCACGAATCAATACTGCATAAGAAAAAAATTACAGCTTTTTCTTTTCTTTATCTTCGGCCCGGTACCAAATACCGGTAAGTGGCCCGGCTGTTGCCGACCACTGTATTATACGCTAGACAAAATAATATGTAATTTACCAATAATCCTTTTTGGAATACAGAACATTCAATTATTTCCCAACAAAAAATGTATGTCCCTATGTAGTTGTCAATGAAACCCCAAAAGGACACAAGCATTCGATCACAAGTAATTTATACTATTACTTTCCTACACCATTAACATCAACAACACATTGAAAATACAAAAACTAAAAAAAAAACGAAGTTAAAAAGTTAAAAATTGTAAAGTGAAAAAAGGTTAGGATCCAAAATGAAATGGATACCAAATCATAAAGTAAATTGATATAAAATATTCCTATGATATGATAGAGAAACAGCAATAACATTTTGAATACTTTTAACAAAAACGTTGTTGTATCAATGAGGTTTGAGTTGTGGTACCTGTTGGGAAGTGCTCATTGATGGACCAATTATCCACCTGCAGTGTGGCATTGCCTCCATTCCTGGTGAAGCGAACCACGTGATACTTGCCATCGTTGACCGGAGTGCTGCCCTCCTGGACGATGATATCAACCGTCCCGATGTTAAAAGTCACACCGATCTTGCCTTGTTGCTAGAAAGGAGACAACAATGGCCGCATTACAACCAGTGGTTCTCAAATAATGGGAAAGGTCCAGTGGGGGCACAGATACTCTTCACTTTGGAGGACTTTTTAGCTTAATTTTCCAAGAAGAAAGTACAATTGCACCTCGACTACACTAGGGCACAGTGTCGTTCTCATTGGAAGAGTGTTTTGTTTACATTTAGCCTCCACACAGTTCATGTATCACTGAGTATAAGCAATGAGTATGGAGTGTGACACAAAGTGGAGCAGACCCTCAAGTGACTCCATTAAAAATAGATTTGACACGGATGTGGAGACAGGCAAAGAAAGAAGGGGTAAAGAAACAAACAAAAGTCCCCTACCAAAATGTAAGACAAGGTAGTTAGACGAAGCCTACATCGCACTTCACCGCAACCACGAGGGGAGACTTGCTGTTATGAATGTTAAAAATGTTGGCAGTGGACAGCACAAAGCCCAATAAATTAAGCTGTTTCTAGGACATTAAAACTCAATCATGCTGATGAGGCACTTGAGTTTGTTTCCAGTGAAAATACGCCAAGAGGCTTAGATATGGCATGGATGGTGGTGAGGCGTTAACGCCAATACCAACCAATTGTTTTTGTCCCCACCGATATTATTGCATCACTCAAAAAAAAAGATATACTATATCTTGGAGAGTACAAGAGGATTTCTTCTTCTTTTGGGGGCGTAACAGGAAATAATTGATAAGCCCTTGGTTTGCCAGGGGCGAAACTAAGGCTGAGTGGTAAGCGCATCCGCGATCATGGGATCAAATTCAGCTACCATCCTTCCTGTGCGGAGTTTGCATGTTCCCCCAGTGCTTGCCCAGGTTTTGTCCGGGCACTCTGGTTTCCTCCCACAATCCTAAAAACCTACATGTGAGGTTAATTGGCCGGTCCAAATTAGCCCTAGGTGTGAATGAGCGAGTGAGTTGTCTGTCTCTGTGTGCCCTGTGACTGGTATGCAAACGGTTCAGGGTGTGCCCTGCCCACTGCCTGAAGATGGCTGGGATGGGCCCCAGCAACCCGTGACCCTACAGAGGATAAGTACTGCAGTGATGGATGGATGGATGGTTTAGCCACTCGTGAGCTAAAGTTATAACTGTACTTATTTGTTTGCATTTTTCTATTTTACAGTATTGCAGCTGAAAGGCAGACTACACCAAGATTTAATCACTGTGTGAGAAGTGATTTCTGGTTAACAATGTCCTCAGAAGACAGTGGTGGGCCATAAAAGCCTGCAAGACCTTCTCTCCTAGCCTAAAAAAACCTAATCATGTACTTATAAAGAATTCCAAATTGTCTCTCAGCTTCCTTTCATTGTTTTTCCCTGGTTGCACTGCTTCCAGAAGTGTGTTCATATATATGCATTTAACATAACATTTCCAGGGTCAGTAATCTACCTGGAGGCCTTGTTAGCTTAAAATAAGCGTCGATGAAGATTTTGTCACCCTACCTGGCCTGCTGCTGCATTTTGCCTGCCAGGCAGAAGAGTGAGCCAAATCTACACTCACACCCGTACCAGAAACTAAAAATTACAGGCAAATAGGAAGCTCAGTGCGGTGCAGACTTTTTTTCAACCTCAGAAAAGGACAATGCCATTTGTTTTTTGTGTGGTATGGTGGTCTGCTACTGTGGAAACTGTTAGGATTGTATAATTATATTTATCCTACAGTTGATATTTAAAATGTTATATGTGTTCTCAGCCATTTTGAAGAGTTCTCAGCCTGTAAATTACTTTCCAAGGCCATGAGTTGTGTTTTGATATACAGACTGTGTTTTGTTCTCACATACCAATGGATGTACCCTGACCTAGAATGACCTCTTCATGCCATAACTCAAGATTGTTTTTCACCAAAGAGCCGTGAGAAGAAGGAAATGAAGTCTCTCCCAAAACAAAAGGAAACCTTCCATCATCGGCCGGAAACCAGGCTTTCCAAAGAAGACTGATTAACTCTACGTAGCAAAAGTTAGAATACAGTCTCCTTTGTTAGATAGAATCCCCGCCCCTCAGTAAAGAGGCATGTATTACAGGGCAAAAAACATAATAAAAAGAAGGAGATTTGGAGATTTCTTCAGAGCCCAGCTAGCGAGCAAGCGAGGAGATTCGTAACAGCTCGATCTCCGGGGCTCTCAAAATGATGATTAATAAAGTAACTAATTCTAAATAACCGATTCTCTATGTCTTCTTTTATTTCAGAGCGTTTTATTAAAAATGTTGGTGACATGAACCTAACATTTAATTGGTCCTTCGAAGCCGGATTCCAAGATACCAGATGATTCCAGGACGCGAGAGGAAAATCCAGGAAAGACTGTGGCCACAGCATAAAGACCCTTTTTCCGGGACTGGACCTTCCCTCGCGGGCTGGGATCTGACGGTTGACGGAAAGCCAAGGACTTAGAGAATCGTGAGTAAAATTTATTCATAACATTGTGTGCATACCGGTAAAAGTAAATTGACTCGCGAGCGCGGGGGTTAGATTCTTAAGGTTTAAGGATCCTCCGTCGAAAAGATTAAGAATCCTCTGTAGAAAAGGAAAATCTTAACAGAGAC
Organism: Urocampus carinirostris; assembly: GCF_059441175.1. Classification (NCBI taxonomy): domain Eukaryota; kingdom Metazoa; phylum Chordata; class Actinopteri; order Syngnathiformes; family Syngnathidae; genus Urocampus; species Urocampus carinirostris. The sequence continues at coordinate 8,883,533 of NC_142363.1, forward strand.
AAAGATTAAAGAATCCTCCGTTGAAAAGGAAAAATTACGGTGGGCAGATTCTTAACAGAAAAACCCTGACAATTCTAGACTCTATCAGGTAAATAGTTTTCAGACAGTTAAAATTCCGCGGGAGGCGTGGACTCCCCTAACCCAGCGCTTTAAAGTTAGTTAAATTTCACAAGGATGTGCGGAGTCCTCTGTCAACTGAAAATAAGTGGAAAGAAAAAAAAATAAGAACAAGCGATGTAAGAGCGTGATCACGATAAAAAACAAGACGTCTGTGTGATTGAGAAAGAGCGAATGAAATATAAAGTTGCCCCTGGGCAATTGTATTTATATAAAAAATAATAATAATAATAATAATAAATACTCGATGAACTCATAGGTGAAGAGTCATTTATAGGGAAGACCCGACCGCAATCGAGCCTCTGTGTTACTGGATAAAAGTGAGAAATTTGGGAAAAATATAAATGAGCTATTTAGATGCGTTAAATCAAAATAATGCCAGAATAATACCGAAAAAGATAAAATATTCCTGTTTTCAGTTCAAAAATTGGTAAAAAAAGGACTGGGAAGAATAGGAAAAATCTAATTGAGTGAATTGAAATACACTAATTTGAGATAAGGGCATTTTTATACCAAAAAATATTGAAAAAATTGTTTATAAATACTTTTTTTTTCTCTTTCAATTAAAATGGAAAAAATGGATTGAGTGAAATTCAAATGAGTAAGATAACTCATAAATAAATAGATGCCATTTTCACATTAAATAGGTGAAGCTAAAATAGTAGATTTAATTGGTTTAAAGAAAAAAAAAAAGAAAAAAAAAAGAGAGAAACATAAAGGGGAAAGTTAATTAAATATTAAGAGAGATAATTTGGTGAAAATTAAGTGAGACTAACCTTAATACAATAGATTGGAAAAAAAAACCTTACTTTTTCAACATTGAACTGTTTTAAATCTAGAGTAAGTAAATGGGTAGAGTGGAGCACATTATAGAGTGCCTTTGAAGATCTTCATTGACTTGAAATGCGTTGTTTAGATGCAAACCATTTGCGATTTATGGCATTACCTTTGTGGAAATACCGTAATGTATCCTAAAAAGGAGGATAACGAATATACAGGGCCATAACATTCACATGCGCTAATACCCCCCAGGCCATTTACCCGCTTCCGAGGAGAAGCCGGAGCCTGGTCACATAGCATGTCAGGAGAACTAGGCAAAATACTTTCCCCCTCACCACAAGTACGGTCACTGGCACCTATAGGTGAAGAGGGTAGGGTTTTACCGCCCGATTCTCAATGGCTAAAAGGCCAAGTGGACCCCCTTATTGACAGAGTAAAAAATAGATATAGATAACGAGAAACTGATTAATCCTGAGTAGGTCAGATCATGGGTCATAGCACGGCCTTGGCAGTGATTAATTAAAAAGGGATGACGTGATAGGAGTGAAAGAAGAGAAAAGGGAGTTATTTTTCTGGGTTGAATAATGGTTTTAAATCTAGAAGGGGGATTCACACGTGACACCGAGCAAGCTGTGAATAATAAAAAAAAAAGAGGTGAATATGAGGACGCAGGAATTAAGTGGACACTAAATTAAGGAGAAGATAAGGTTATAGTTATAGTTGATACAATATTTACACAGAAATATTTGCATGTAAGATGTTACATACAGTTGAGATTTGTGTAATATGCATTTGGTGAAAAATAGTCAAAACATGTGACAGTAATTTTATAGATAAGCTATAAAAATAAAAGAAAATTATATAAAGGATGAAAATCTATTTGAAGGCAAATGAACATAGACATAACATATTGTTTTGCTTTAGAACAAGAAATGAGAGAATTGCAAAGTATTACAATAATAAATTCGACTACAAAAATACTGTAGTGATACAAAAACTACACTATTTTGTTGCCATAATGAGAAATATCATAGACTAAAAAAAAAAAAAATATATATATATATATATATATATATATATATATATATATATATATATATATATATATATATATATATATATATATATATATATATATATATATATATATATATATATATATATATATATTAGTGAACTATCGTGAAAACACTGCAAAGGAAGGAAACGTTTGATTTTACAGCAAAAGTGTTGCTCTAACGATGTTTTTGAGTTTCAGAATTTTGGTTCTTGTCTCATTTGGACTCAACAATCCGCTGAGGAGAAAATGGAGGAACGGTGAGGAAAAAAAGTAGCATTACTAACGATGATGAAGATATTTGAATGGGATGAACGATGGTAAGTGAAAAACCAATTTTTATGATATTAAAGGAATATGTCAACAATAAAGGCGTTACAGGTGAGAACCAGAAAAGTTTTGTGTTCATATTCGGCCGGTATGAACCATAACTATGATAAGTAGATCTCATCTTGTTGGAATCCATCACAGCGATCATTGAGCAGCGATTGGAGGACACCCTGAACTGGTTGCAAGCCAATTGCAGGGCACACAAAGATAGACAATTCACTAGCTCATTCACACATAGGGACAATTTGGACCAGTCAGTCCACTTGAAATGCATGTTTTTTGAAAGAGGTAAGTAAACCGTAACAATGAGAGCATGCAGGCTGGCTTGGAACACACACACCTGTTCCCAGGTCCTTAGTAATGCGGCACACGTGCTGGCCACTGCGCCACTGTGCTGCACACACATATATAATATATATCTCATCTCATTTTAGCAGCTGCACCGCTTATCCTCAGTAGGGTTGCGGGGGTGCTGGAGCCCATCCCAGCAATCATCAGGCAGTGGGCAGGGGACACCCTGATATAAATGATTTTTTTTAAACTGAACTATCAATAATGATAATATGATAGGAATTTTGAATTCCGTGTACTAGCTTGCTAAAAGATTTATAGATCTTGGCAGAACCCCTGAAATTTAGTGATACAAAGATCGAACTTATAAATCGGTGACAAATATAGATAGATAGATAGATAGATAGATACTTTGTTCATCCCCGAAGGGAAATTCACATTTCCAGCAGCATCCCTGAGCTGAGAACAATCGAGAACAATCGAAAATAACACGGGAGCTGCTGGAGTGGCTGCCATTCGTGACGGCGCCGGAAGAAAAGATTCAATTTGAATCATGTACAAACAAACAAACAAACAAAATAGTAGATGTCTGCGTATTCATTCAGTTTTGATCATCGAATTATTAATTTATTTTCTGCATTTGTTGATGGTAATTGCGAATAACAGGCTTGTCTTTTTCCATTTTTCTACTTACTGTACTTTTCTTTAACATCTTAGTACAACATAATTCGTGATATCAATCATCAAAGCAAATGAGCCGTTTGAAAGCAAGCTCTCTTTGATGAATTGAACAAGGAAAAAAGCCGTTTGTCTAATAAAAAGACTGACCTTCGCTCGACAAGAATTACCAACAACAATGACGTAATCTCGAAGCGACGAGATCTCATTAGCGAAGATCGGCGTGCAGGAAAATAAAAACTCATACAAAATAACGATAAGGTTTGTAATGCGTTAAATCTTTGTCAAAGAGTAAACTAAATGATAATGACAATTTAAAGGAAAAAAAGTTGCGTCCCCAGCATTAATGATGCGTCTTGGACAGGTAAGCGGGAAAATGAAAACACTGAGTGTATAATACAAGATAATTATACAGAATAGTTTAAAAAGAAAGGATATTTGAGTAAACAACTAATCATTTTTCGTTGAAAATGCGAATAGCAAAGGGTAATAACTTTAAGACGTGTAGTTTTGCTCCTAATAAAGCAAGGACGATTAAAGCAATGAAGATGACTAAAAACGGTCCATAATTTTAGTGTCAATCTTCTCGTTCGTAAATGGACAAATTCAAAAGAGGCGTAATACGAAAAAGATTATTTCCTTAGTTGTTCTCGTATTCAATAATACATTACTCTCAATAAAATAATCAAAATTTTGAAAGAAGTTTGAAAATGACGACAAACTAACACAGAAAAGAAAATTCAAGATTAGAAATCATTAATAACGTAGCTGAAGCTATTTCAGTCAATGAATGAAATGTTTCCTTTAAACAAAGGAAAAAAGAAACGTATTAATAGTCGGACCAGATCATGTTGATCTGTATAGCCTTGATCACAAGGGATCTCGAAGGGCTGCTTAAAACAAAGACTAATGCGTAAAGACAAAGATTGTTGCGCGGAATAAAGATTATGAAAACAAAATAAATACACTCAACAAGATAATTCATAAGTGACAAGTATGTATTGCTCTATATTGAATCAATAACAAAAGATTGATTATGATTACAGAGAAAAGAAAATACAATTAGAAAAGTTATGACATTAAGTTAGATTTGGCATTTTTAGAGATTTTTTAGATCTTTTGAGATTTTTGATGTTTAGATAGTGTGTGGGTTTGGAATTTTGACAAGTTTAGCCCAAAGGACAATTGGGAGGACAATTGATTACACACTGAATTTTTTTTTAGAATGAGTGTTACGATTGACAAGTGATAAACAAATGTGTAACAAATACTGACTTATGGTTTGGTTAAGTTAAAAGGAAACGGTTTCTATGGAAGAGAATTTTTAGAAGACAATGAGAAATAGATTGAACAATCTTGACGGGGTTCATAAGAAATGAAAATAACGGATTAGTTGATTTCGAGACATATCATGCTGATTTAAAAATAATTGCATGGGAAATAAATGGATAGAAATTAATTAAACTAAGATAATGTCTACTAGTACTTAAATTGAGAACAATTTGAATAATCCGGTTAATTTACAAAAAATCCCAGTACGAAAAGCACATAAATTAACGGGACTCTTAAGTGCCAGTGAATTCCACAAAAAGACTCTTTCCTTTCTTTTTGACAGTCGGTGCACTCTCCAAAGGACATGTAAAAAAGAAGTCATGGACAGAGATTTGCTGAAAGAGACAAAGACATCAGTCATCCATTATCTGCGCCGCTTATCAACAGCGAGGCCAAGGGAGTGTTGGAGCACATCCCAGCTGCGCTCATCAACAACGAAATCAAGGGGGTGATGGGGCACATCCCAGCTGCTTTTCAGACAGCTAACAGGAGATTCCTGCAGTCGTTGCCAGTGGAATTGACAGAAAAGTCAATAAAGTCATTTTGTGTTTGACATGGACACATTTTTGAAAAAGTATTTTTGATGGGCCAAAAGCAACATTCAAATGGTGAATGTAATGTGGAATAAGCAAATCAAAAGACTGAAAGACAACAACATTCAAGAATACGTCTGCCTGAAGTTATATAGAGTCTTGTTAATACAAAGTGTAAATGTACTGAGGAAGATTGTTTAATTAATCTTGCAAATTTATAAATGCTGTCTTATTTCACTCGTATTCATAGATAGTGAACTTAGGTTTTAACTCAGGGGGGAAGTTTTGAGACATTCAGTAAAATAAAAGTTAAAACCTAGTTATGTCTGCAAAATTGTCTTCTGAATAAGCTCTCCATATAACTTTTTTGAGATTCAAATTACGAAATTTGGACGGATAGAAAAAATATTACACAAAAGAAATGTTGTAATATAACAAAATTATAATGTTTGTCAAATTGATTTAGAAAAATCAATTAAAATAACCATTCACCATTAGAAAATCGCCCACATTGAGAACATTTTTGAATAGTATTTTTGATTTTTGGCAAAATCATTCACTTTGAGCGTGAATTACCTGCTTTCTTTGCAAAATACTGTTATTTTGAACAAATTTACTTACTGAAAAGATAATATATAGGTTATGATTTTTACAAAAGGTAAAACAAAGAGTGAATCATAACAATAAAAACGATTTTTGCTAAATTGTTAATTTAACAATCTATCCTGGGAATGACCAGCAGCAAAATAGCACATAGAAAATCAAAAGAAAATGCAAATAAAAAGTGCATACAAAATTTTTTTTTTTTTGAATATGATCAATCTGCAAAAGAGAAAACACTCGATCACTCAAATCAGGGTAAACGATTCTGACAAGGATAATGGTTAAACTGATTCAGTGACTGAATTTAGTGAAAAAGCAAAATTTGAGATTTAGAACTAACAATTTAAAAAATAAATTGTTTATCTTCGAGTTGGAGTTTTGGGATAGAATGCTCAAAATTGATAGGGCAACTTATAGTGGGGATTTTGATTTTCACGTATAATAAATATAAAGACAACTTAAGAAAATATACAAATCTATAAATGAATTTATTGTTTTGTTTTTTTAATTTGTTTTGAGCCATGGAAGTCTCAACAGGGGGGAAAGAAGGCATAGAATAAACTATTAAAAAAAAAATATATTTTTAAGTCTGTTCTTTTTTCCATCTATAGCTTTCCCTGCTGATCAGATGACAAAGTTCTGTCAGTCCAGGGAGCGTCAAACTTAACTTTTCTTTAGCTTTTCTCATCCCTACAGGAGATGGTGACCCCTGCTGAACAGATGACGGACTTCTGTCAGCCCAGGGAGCTTCAAATTTAACTTTTCTTCCCAAGGGCAGCGGTCAGGGCTCTGGGGAGGCTGCTATCTCATGGAAGAAGTTAGCTTGCCACATCCGAAAAGAGGTGCAGTCCAATGTGGACAACTGGATGGTGTCACCTCATCTACAAGCAACACATCATCACGGCAGGAGGCGTCGGGGTGCCTAACGGTGGCCATGCTCATGAAAAACAGCATCAAAGCCGCCAATGATGTCCTAATCTATTCTCCCGAAAGAATAGGAACGCCAGTTAGTTGAACCAGGAGATTGGGTCTTGATAAAAAGCAGAAAGAAGAAAAACTGGCATTCACCTAAGTGGGAAGAGCCCTACCAGGTGTTGTTAACCACAGGCACAGCAGTAAAGATTGCAGGACGAAGCATATGGGTTCATTTGACACATTGTAAGAAAGTAATTAAATACGACTAAAATAACTATTTCTATCTATCTATTTCTATCCGTAACCGTTCTCATTTGCGTCATTGTAATAGCATTGGGGTACTTGCTGTAGAGCTGTAGTTCCTCAACAAACTTTCAGAGGAAGTCTGGCTACAAAGGGGGCTGTAATTATAGTTTGCAGTCATCTCAAACCAGTGAAGATTGTCCACAACTCTGGAAGTATTAGGAGGAATTGCAGATCTACAGGTAGAATGCTCATTTTAACGCATATACAGCTGTCTTAACCATAAAAATGACATGGTGGAAATAGTAATGACACAAATGTTGATGATGATTGCCTGTCTCTGCATTTTTCCTGATTTTTACTCAGATCCTGGTGATTATGACGGCAACCTCTGTTGTTTTATTCATGAATTCTCTGTTGAAAATCGTATTGCGAAGTGACAGTTGAATGAAGTATTAATATCACCAGTTGGATAAACAGGAGGGAAATGTTAGGATTGTATAATTATATTTATCCTACAGTTGATATTTAAAATGTTATATGTGTTCTCAGCCATTTTGAAGAGTTCTCAGCCTGTAAATTACTTTCCAAGGCCATGAGTTGTGTTTTGATATACAGACTGTGTTTTGTTCTCACATACCAACGGATGTACCCTGACCTAGAATGACCTCTTCATGCCATAACTCAAGATTGTTTTTCACCAAAGAGCCGTGAGAAGAAGGAAATGAAGTCTCTCCCAAAACAAAAGGAAACCTTCCATCATCGGCCGGAAACCAGGCTTTCCAAAGAAGACTGATTAACTCTACGTAGCAAAAGTTAGAATACAGTCTCCTTTGTTAGATAGAATCCCCGCCCCTCAGTAAAGAGGCATGTATTACAGGGCAAAAAACATAATAAAAAGAAGGAGATTCGGAGATTTCTTCAGAGCCCAGCTAGCGAGCAAGCGAGGAGATTCGTAACAGCTCGATCTCCGGGGCTCTCAAAATGATGATTAATAAAGTAACTAATTCTAAATAACCGATTCTCTATGTCTTCTTTTATTTCAGAGCGTTTTATTAAAAATGTTGGTGACATGAACCTAACAGAAACACCACATGTTGACATAAACACATTAACCAACACCTGTAAATCAGTTGTCTCTATGGCAACAGAGCCAATGTGGGTCATTTGATACTTAATTTGTATGACTGACTTTATTTTAAAAATATTGCTCAATGGAAGGTATTTGTACAATATTTATTTTCATCACATTGCTGCGTTTTGGTTTAGTTCGTTGTGTTCTAAAACATTTCTAATAGAAATATTTCTAAATATTTATTTTTACATTTTTAATGTTTGCAATTAAGTTATCTAAAAAAAAAGACACATTTTAGTGCCTTAGGTGTTTGTGCCGGGTTACTGAAATCATAAACTCGAGGGGGGAGGGTTTAATTATTCAATGATAAAGACATATTCAAGTAAACAGTAGCGGTATCAGATTCATTTTGATAGATACGGCTGGATTCAATCGACACCAAAATTCCCGGTATTGCCCACCCCTGGTCCCAACCACAGTATTCTTGCATGTTTGCATCATCGAAACAATTGCTTGATCAAAATAGCTGTGAACTTACAATATGCAGCATGAGATAGTCCCCAAGACCAGGAGCGCTGTCAATCCTGGCTAGGATGCCGTCTTTGAGCGATGTACTGAAACCGACAGTCAGCCTATCAGTCCTGGTGCTCGGTCTCTCGTTGGCCGGCCACTTAAAGGTTATGAGGCCCCCTCCTTTGCCAAAGATGTACGTGGTTCCAGCTGAGCAGAGAACAAGAAATGATGTAAATTCTGGAGACGAAAGCCCAGGCCCATTCTAACCCAACTGTCGAAGATGATAATTTCAGCCAGACCTTGTTCGGATTTCGGGTTCTCTTGACGCAATCCACGTATTTGTTTTCTTTCAAACTTAACAAGTTTTATTTTGACTAAAAAGTTATGTCATGTATTCCTTTGGATAATCTCAATGTGCCTTACCAAACACGAGATTTGCCCGGATATAAGGAAATTTGGTCATTGGCGATCTTGGCCAGAGATGTTACCTGTACCTGTGGGGGTGTTTAGAAGCACTTTAAGGGGGCACTTTTGGCACAATTGCCATTTCCCTTTGGGTTGCCACTCTTCACTCTCTCTCTTATCTCCCCCCTCTCTCTCTCTCCCTCTCTCCCTTTCTCTCTCTTTCTCCCTCTCTCTCTTTCTCCCTCACTCTCTCTTAAATCTCTCTTTCTCTCTTTCTCTCTCTCTCCCTCTCTCTCTGTCTCTTTTTCACTCTCTTTCTTTCTCTCTTATTCCCTCTCCTATTGCACTCGATCCTACCTTATTTGGTCACTCACTCAATTTTCCTCCTGACAGCTGCTGTCACTTGTCTTGATTTCCCTCCTGATACGACTCTTCCTTTTCTCTTTTTGGCTCTGTGCTAGTTCTTTGTCTTCCATATCCAACCCTGGCACTCTATTGTACCGAAGCCTTGCCTGCGTTCTGATTGGAAAAGAAAACTTGGGGAATTCCTTGTCATTGGCGATTTTGGCAAGGGTTGCTACTTGTGACCCTGAGGGTGTTTATAGGCACTTAAGTGGGGCACTTTTAGTAGGGCGGTTTATGTTTGTTCAAGCTTCAAACTTAAAATATTTTAGTAGTTTAGCGCATTATGTGGACTTGACGTGTATGTGCATGATCTGTGAAATTATAAATAACTAACTTGTAACTTACACACGAGTGAAAAATTGTACTCACGATCGTTGCATTGCGTTCCAGTGTAGGAGGTCATGGAGCAGTCACACGTGTAGTTCTCCCACTGCTGAATGCAAATGCCCATGTTGGCACAGGAATCTTCCTGACAGGTAGTGCTGGGGCCTGCAAAGTGCACATGCATCCAAAGGTTCACAAATCTGAATTAATTCACAAACCTGCAAAAACATTGTTGGATTGTCTATTAACTCTATGAATGAGCTCAATGTATGTTTTTCATACTTCGATGAATCGAGTCTGTTAAGTGTCATATTCTTGAGTGGTACTAGTACATATGCAATTACAAAAGCAATCCTTCAATCCACCCATCCATTATCCGCGCCACTTATCCCCACTAGGGTCGCGGGGGTGCCAGAGCCCATCCCTGCCATCTTCTGGCAGTGGGCAGGGGACACCCTGAACTGGTTACCATCAAGTTGCAGAATAGCAATCCTTTTGTTTTTTTCCAAATTGGTGCTTGCAAAGTTTTACTTGCTTCCACCATGAGTATTGATTTTTTAACCTTCCGGTATCGTTTTATTTTACAAGCACCACACCCAGGGATTGGCAGTAACAAGTTACATTTACTCCGGTACTTGACTGAGTTTTGGGACACTTTGTACTTCTAGTAATATTCTTAAATCATTTTCCTTATTACTTTTACAGGAGTAGATTTGAAAGGAAGAAACTGCCCTCTCACTCCGCTACAATGAACCTGTTACTTAAATCCCCTCCACGTAAGAACACGTCTGTCTGTCTCTGCTAAGGCACATTTATTTTGTCAGACCTACGCTATCTCCGTCACGTTTCTTTTATTTGGATTTGACCAGTGACCCAAACAACCACCAGGTGACACTATTTTTTAATCCACAGAAGGATCACCAAAGCAAATTGTCGGAGTACAGTACATAGATGTTCAACAGTCCCACAGAGAGCGCAAGTACTCCTCTCCAAATGATACTCCTTTTAAAAATGCCTAAATCACAGTCGTTGCTGTCAAGCAACACTTGACAAGCTGGTGCTGAATTTTGTGTGTGAGGCACCATCTTTCAAGACATTGATTGAAACCTTGAAACCTCATCCAGTAATGACGAAAACAAAGAATAACAATTATTACCCCCAAGAAATGTTTACACAGCACGTTAAACATAACCAAGAAAACATCCAGGAGCAGTTTGTATCAGGTTTCAATATTTAAAACAATAGACAGCCTGCTTTCCTTCTAGACACTTGTTTCCCCTTGTGATTGGTCAATACGGATTTGATGTTGTTGATGTTAATTTGTTGCGTTTATAAAAGGTTAATATTGCCTTATATTTTATCTTCTTTTTCTACATTTGCGAATATTTTTATTTTTCAAGGTGGAGTTTTTTTTATAACTGTTATTTTTGTTTTATGTAGTTTATTTGTTGCTGCTCTGAAAACTCAATACATATTTTAAATTGATATTTTGTTGTTTATCGCAGGGATTCCAGTTGCTTGACTTTAATGTCCATCCATCAGTTCATTATCTGCACTGCTTATCCTCAGTCTGGTCGCGGGTGTAATAGTCTATCCCAGCCTTCTTCAGGCAGTTGAACAGGTCCAGACAGTCGCAGGGCACACAGAGACAGACAACTCACCTACTCATTCACACCTAGGGACAATTTGGACCGGCAAATTAACCTGACGTGCATGTTTTAGGAATATGGGAGGAAACTGGAGTGCCTGGAGGAAACGCAAGCACGGGGGGAACATGCAAACTCCGCACAGGAAGGCTGGTAGCTGGATTTGATTCCATGACTTCAAAACTGCGCCGCTCTTGCGCTGACCACTCGTCCACCGTGCCGCCTAACTTTAATGTTTCTTAGCATAAACAGGTTGTATTTAAAACTATAAAATGAAATACTGTAATCAGGGACTCAGTTTCTATATGAATACAGTATTTGCTTGGGTGTCACCAGTAGTTATTGGTAGGCAGCACGTGGGAAGGGGGCATGGTCTATACAGGAACAACAAAATCAATGGGGCAAACGTGAGCACATAATTTACAGTAAGGGAGCTGAATTTTTGTCTTTTTATTTGGAAAATTGTGTTTGCAATGTACCATGCCTGGATAGAAAAAAATGGAGAAGCATATCTGTCAAGACCAGAACAGAGACAGGACCCACTCGCATAATGTTTCTCACAGTTTTATTGGGAAGAAGAGAAAGGAGTGCACACATGATCTTGTGATCGCTGGTCGCGGGGAGCAGATAGCTCTGAACGCGGAAGTGGGATTTACGTGGCTAGCGATGGCGGTGTCGGGAACGGAAAAAAACGGATCAGTAGCCAGGATAGAAGAGCAAAAACGTGGTCCATATCAGAAAATGGGTCGTTATTCGGGACGGGAGAACAGACGTGGTCGAGAGCAAAACAGGTCGTAATTCGGGACGGGAGAGCAGACGTGCTTGAGATCAAACAGATCGTAGCGGGAGAAAAACAGGAGCAAAAACACAGGACAGGCAAAAAAAAGGTTTGCCGTGTAAAAACGGAGATTTGCAGACGGACCGACAAAAGGGGACTGACAGGACAGAGTTTAAATACTGACAGGGAGCCAATCTGTCTACAAGCTGCAGCTGGCGCCACACACGAAGGGCCAATTGGGCGCCATGGCAATCATGACACACGGGCGGGGCAAATTGGTTGCCGGGGCAACCGTGACAATATCATTGAGTGGTTTGAAGACGAAATACAAAACGGATATGGAGTGTCTCGGCGGTATTAGTTTGTTAGCTCTCAAGATTGCTAAAGCCAAGAAATATGAGAAGTTCACCACTTCCATCGGTTAGCTCACACTACACGTTTTCTTCTATGTTTTCTTTTTATTATGTGGCTATTTTTAAGCAATTTTAGGGGGTTGGCTTCAATGTGAGTGTATACGATACACATATAAAACGCTTTCCTGTGGGACTTAAACAACAGTCACTTTCAGCTAGAATATAGAATTAAAAGTTACATAAAGTTTAGAACGAGGATAATAGTTTTAATGCTACATAAAAAATTATGTCGGAAAAAAAATATCCAAATCCACTGCAATACTGGGGAGGGTAAATCATGCTTTGGATCACAGGTCACAAAAAGTAACAACGTTATATTGTTTAATGTTTTGCCAGACATAGTTTTACTAAATTCTACGAATCTTTCAAAGTTAACTAGTGCTAGTTTATAGAAACCCATGAAATACGCATTTTCCTTCGAGCATCCTCACTTTTGTCTGGTTATTTGTGGTACATCAGTGCTACCTGCTGGACACTTGCAGTACCTATAGTTTTAGTATTACTGTATATTTTTACAATTTCTGTGTGAATTTCTTTTTAACAAAATGAACTCTTTTTTTTTTAAATTAGCTATGTATTTTTGTACCATTTTTAAAAATTAAATAGGTATTTTCATGGGGGGGTTATTCTAATAAATACTCTTTGAAATAAGAAAGATTATTTGTCATGTTTGCTTATTTAAATTATTCTATCTTGGATTCGCCAGAGAGTTTGGCCACTTCTGGCAGTGATAACAGAAATCAAACGTTTACCATTTTTGTAATGAGACGTTCACCGCACTGTAGATGGCTTTTGACCCACTCTTCTTTGCAAATTTGTTTCAAACCTGCCATATTGGAGGGTTTTCTAGCATGAACTGGCTATCTAAGGTCACACCAGCGCGTCTCAATTGGATTTGAATACGGACTTTAAATTGGCCACTCCAGAGCCTTCATTTTGTTTTGTTTTTTGAGCCATTCAGAGGTGGACTTGCTGGTGTGTTTCAGATCGTTGTCCTGCAACAGGATCCAAGAGCGCCTGAGTTTGAAGCAGGACCGAGCCTTCATGGGGCCCTAAGCAAAATTCGATTGAGGGACCCTATTACTTGTTCATTTGCATACCTACTAGAACTATTTCCATGTTCTACTCTAGGGGTGGGCAAAAGAGTCGTTTCATCAAAATGGTTTTGAAACGATCACAATTAGGTCCCCGTTTTAAGCATTTCATTTGTTATGTAGTTTTTAAGTATCACTGTAGGTATTTTTTTTAAAGTTTTTTTTAATTTCATTTTTTAAATTGGATTTTTCTTGAAGTTCTTTAGTTTTTTGTAGTGTCACTGTTGTTTTATTTTTGTACTATTTTTGTAGTAATTCTGAAGTAATTTTTATGTAGTATTTCCATAGTCGTATTTTTTTTATTATTTCTGTAGTACTTTGTTATATTTCCAAAGTAGATTTTTGTTATATATCTGTAGCATTTTCATAGTATTTTTGTATTATTACAGCAGAGTTATGATTATAGTACTTTTGGAGTCTAACTGTAGTATTATTTACTTTAGTATTTTTTACTATCTCTATTTTATTTTGCTGTACTGTATTCCCATAAAAGAAAGTTTGTTGTATATCTGTACTATTTGTGTAGTATTTCTTGAGTACAGTGTTACTATAGTTTTATTTTTTAGTCTTTTTGTGATATTTCCAAGGAGCATTTTTGTAGTATCGCTATAGGTGTAATTTACAGTGATTGGGTTGTAACCTCTTGTAGTAGTATTTTGTTGTAATATTTCTCTAGTAGTTTTTTACATTACAGTATTATATATTGGTATTTTCAATAGAAGTATAATTGATTAATTTCCGAAGCAGAATTTTAGTAGTATTTTTGTAGCTTTTTTGTAGTATTTCCATTATAGTATATCCGTCATATTTCTTTCGTATTTTTGTAATATTACTGTAGTTGTCTTTTTTTTTTTTTTGTATTTTTGGAGTAAATAATTCTCGAGTAGTATTTTGTCAATAGTATGACTGTGGTACTATTTTTGTAGTAATTCTAAAACTTTTTTATTTTCAGAATGAAAGCAAAATAATATATGAGGTCCCTGTTTTGAGCACTAGATTTGATATTTAGTTTTGCAGTTATTGTGTAGTATTTTTTTAGTATTTATGTAGTACTTCTGTTGTATTTCGAAATTAGTTTTTTTGTTCTGTATATGTAGTATTTTTGTAGGATTTTTGTATTATTACAGTAGATTTATGATTATAGTGATTTTGTAGTATTACTGTAGTATTATTTTTTTAGTATTTTTTTACTATCTCTGTCGTATTTTGTAGTTTTTTCATATAAGAATGTTTGTTGTATATCTGTAGTATGTATGTAGTATTTTTGTAGTACAGTGTTACTGTAGTTTTATTTTTGTAGTATTTTTGTGATATTTCCATAGGAAATTGTTTTTGTAGTATTGCTGTAGGTGTAATTTTCAGTATTTCTGTTGTAAACCTCTTGTGGTAGTATATTTGTAGTAATTATTCTCTAGTAGTTTTTTATATCATTGTATTGTGTATTTATATTTTTTAGTATTTCAGTAGAAGTATAATTGATGTATTTCCAAAACACTTTTTAGTAGTACTCTGTAGTATTTCCAAAGTAGTATTTTTGTAATATCTTAGTATTTTTGTAATATTACTGTCTTTTTGTAATATTTTAGAATAAGTAATTCTGTGGTAGTATTTTGTAATATATTATTACTCTAGTAGTATTTTTGTAGTAATTCCATACTCTTTTTTATTTTCAGAATGAAAGCAAAATAATATATGAAATCCCTGTTTATAATCGCTATATTTGATATTAAGTTTGGTAGTTTTTGTGTAGTATTTTTGGTGTATTTCTGTAGAAATATTTTTGAGTGGACACACAAAGTGACAATGGGGACACTGTTGGCACCAATAAAGTTGACCACTCTTGGGGGGCCCTAGTGGTTGGTTGTGGCCCCCTAAGCAGCCGCTTAGCTCGCTTATGCCTTGGGCTGGCTCTGGATTGAAGGCACGCACTAATGGCAGTGTGTTATCCTGCAGGGTCTTGTGGTAAACACCAGAATTCATCATTCCGTCAACCACAGCAAGTTGTCCTGGTTATGACGAAGCAAAGCACCCCCAGACCATCACACTGCCACCACCATGCTTTACCTTTGGCATCATGTTCTTTTTGTCAAATGTTGTGCCATTTTCACACAAGATGTAACGGGCTGCACACCTTCCTCCACATTCCGAATTCAGGAAGGGGCCAAATTCATTTTCACGACACTGTTTATTGAAATGACTTAAAAACCTGAATGACTAAAATGCGTATAAGTCAAGCTAAAATAAAGTCAACCCAAAGTTAATTCTTCATTGAAATTAGGTGATTTTCTTAAATAATAGTAAATGTTCCCAGAGGCATCTGGCGGTCCAACTGGGTCACTGCAGCTAACGTGGATGTCATTTTCAAAAGCAGAAGTTACATTTTAAGTGCGAAAGTCAAAATACATAAACAATTAATACTAAAATAAATATATGACAAAATGAAAGTCGATTACATACTCAAATGAATGTATTGCATTTATCTAATATATTCAAATAATACATTTTTATTTGTATATTCATACATTTATAATAATAATAATAATAATTTCCTTGTATTGTCATTCTGTGTAACAATGTACACAGAACGAAATGTCGATTGCACCTGACCCGTTGTAGCGAGCCGATGCAGCCGCAGCCAACAGAGGGCGCCGCCGACCACTTTTTAAGTCTTAGGAATGACTCGGCCGGGGCGCGAACCACCGACCTCCCAGTCTCAAATAATAATAATAATAATAATAATTTCCTTTGTATTGTCATTCTTTGTAAGAACGAAATGTCGATACACCTGACCCGTTGTAGCGAGCCGATGCAGCCGCAGCCAACAGAGGGCGCCGCCATTTTACCAATATTATAAGTCTTAGGTATGACTCGGCCGAGGCGCGAACCAGCGACCTCCCAGTCTATATTTGTTAGTACTGTATGCATTTATACATTTAGTATTGGTCATCTATACAGGCTTTGAAATTTGTTTGAAGGCACCTGTTGCCTTATATTGACCTGTATTGATTTTTGTTTTTGTGTTTTATTTAATTTTACCTTATTCTGTGTTGTTCACTATACTTTTTATAAGTAAATGGGGAGAATATTATAAAATTTTGATTTATGAAATTGGAAGGACATTTCGAAATGTAAGTGTATAACTATATTATCAATGTCACGGTTGCCCTTGGAGCCCAATTGGCCCCGCCCATTTGGCGCCAGCTGCGGCTCATTGACTGATTGGCTTCCCTCCCATTTAAGCTCTCACTCACCCTTTGTCAGTCCGTCAACAAACCTCTGCACCCGCAAGACGTGGGTTTTAACTGTCCGGTATCGTTCCCGTCTATTTTGTCCTGTTTTGTATCGATCTCCAGTGTCTGGTATCGTTTCCGTCTATCTCGCCCTGCTTGTTATCGGACTCCAGTCTCCAGTGCCTGATATCTATCCTGTCTGTCCCGTCCTGTCCTGTATCGACCCCATCTGTCAGATATCTGCTCGTGCAATTGGTATCGATTTTGTCGGCCTCTGGCTTCCTGTCATTCCACTCCAGAGTGCTGCTTTACGTCTTTCGCCCAACGATCGCCGAAACACTGGCGTTTGGGTTAACGTGCATGACTGCCCCATTTCCCGTAAAATAAAGCTTGTGTGAGAAACTTCACGCATCTGAGTCCTCCTCCTATTCGATTCTTGACAATCAATTTGTATCTCTAGACACAAAGTTGAGTAGTTTTGGTTTAAAAATGGTTTAAAACATATGAAAAGGATTTACACACAATATTGACATATACAGTATATTCCATTACGTCATATCAGAAATTAACCAGTCAAAACCTGAAAATAAATGATATTTGAATTGTATGTCTTTTTGTGTTAAAAACAAATGTTTCAAGTTTATATCCAAAATGAAATGGAAACCTTTAATTGGACAAAAAAGGCATTGTACTTTTGCCTTAATCAGACATAAAATCGGAAGAAATCCGGGCTGTAGCATGCTTTTTATGATTATAAACAACTTTATCATTTATGTTAAGGCCTTTCAATCAGGTGTTCCCAACTCGCAGTCTGCGGGCCATTTGCACCCCATGTGATGACAGTTTGATGTCCCTACCTTATCATGAAAGTTTACCATCAGTGCGTCGTTAAATTAAGCAGGGCTCGAAACATTCAAACATTAGATCGCAAAGCGAAAAGTCTTTTAAATGCTGTATTTGAAAGTCGCTGTACTCTGCTGCACGCTCCTGTTAAAAATATGAGATGGAGCAAAATAGACAGAGAGAGATAGAGTGAGAGAGAGAGAGAGAGAGAGAGAGAGAGAGAGAGAGAGAGAGAGAGAGAGAGAGAGAGAGAGAGAGAGAGAGAGAGAGAGAGAGAGACAGAGACAGAGACCGATAGAGAGAAATAGAGACAGAGAGAGAAAGAGAGATGGAGAATAAGAGAAATAGGCAGAGTAAGAGACAGAAAGAAAGAGAGAGATAAAGACATGGAGAGAAAAATAGACAGAGAGAGAGACAACCACTTAAAGAGAGACAAAGGGAGAGAGAGAAATAAAGGTAGTGACAGATGAAGAGAAAAAGAGAAAGAGAGACAGAATGAGAGACACACACACAGGGAGCAAGAATGAAAGGGAGAGAGACTAATTTCATACTTAGCGTTCATACAGTATGTTCACTATTATTATGATTCCCTTATTACTGATTCATTTATTTTCATATTCCTTCTTAATACTCATGTTTTATCTAATTTTGCGAATAGAAAATGTGTATATATACTTAGCTTGGACCCGCACACAGAAGTAAATTGAGTTCGAGAGCCCAGCAATAAACCATTAGTATCTGCACCGCTTATCATCAGTAGGGTTGCGGGGGTGCTGGAGCCCATCCCAGCTATTTTTGGGCAGAGGACACCCTGAACTGGTTGCCAGCCAGTTGCAAGGCACACAGGGACAGACAGTTCACTCGCTTATTCACACCTAGTGACAATTTGGACCGGCCAATTAACCTAACATGCAAGCACGGGGAGAACATGCAAACTTAGCACAGGAGGTTCTACTTCATGACCTCAGAACTGTGCTTCACACGCGCTAACCACTGTGCCGCCGTGCTGCCCCGCTGCATAAAACCATATAAGACAATTTACTGACCTCGTGTGTGGTTCCTTCTCAAGGTTTCTTCATTTTCCTCATGCTGAGGTTTTTGAGTTTTTTCTTGGCCTCATGTGGGTTTTAGATCAGGGATGGACTTTTTGCACTAGTTTACATGCTTGAGGCGTCGTTGATGTAATTCACTTTCCGGACAAATTTCAACATGTTACCTAGTGTTCTCTTTTATTGATGTTTACTCTTTTTGTGTACTGTCTGTGACTGTTTATGTATTTCACCCTGGTCATCCTGGAAAGGGGAAATACCACTTGTGAGGCCCCTTGTGAGTTTTTCCTTGCCTGAATGTTGGTTTAAGAACAGGCGATGGTGTCATTGTAATCCTGTGCAGTCCAGACATTTTTTGTGATTAAGGGCTATACAAATAAATGTGACTTGACTTGACTTGTAATAATAGTCTGTTGTTTGCAATAGCCTGTGGTCTGTGCAGCCCTTTGAGACTCATTAAGATTAGGGGTTATACAAAAAAACATGACTTGACTATTTTGCATATTGTCTATATTTGTCTACATTCCTTTTTCTAGAGGGGTGTAGAGTCAAAAAAAGGTCTTGCTTGCTGTTCAATTCAGCTCAACTGCGCAATATTCAATGTGAGGCTGAAATTACAAGTGTAACTTGTGAGCAAATATCCTTTTAATGGGCTTTTAAAAAAAGAGATGGAAGCTTAAAAACACAAATCGATTTCATGTGTCGCATCAGATGACAATGCAATCTAAATGACAAATAATGATGCATTGGCTTGGGAGGCAAAACAATGTAAACACACAAGCGTATAAGAATGAGACAATAAATAGCCACGGACATTAACCACGATAAAAATGACTGATTGATGAGATTTTATTTTATAAAATGAATCAATCATCCATTACTTTATTGAAATGCAGCAAAGAACAGCAATGAACATCATTCAGATTGTCACAATGAATAAAAGACAACACATTGTCTCTTGCTGTCAGCAGACATTCATTTTCTATCATGGAAGTCGAAGCCACCAGAACAAAAAGAAAAAATACAATACACTCAATGTCTAGCTGGATGATGTGGCAAGCAAAATAAAAAATCAGTGCAGAAATTAATTCCATGCAGACGAGAACATGTAAAAGCCGAGTTGGAGCATTGATAAGATGAAAAAAAAAACCCAGCCGTAAGCGATAGTACAGTTTGCACAGGATGGAAACACCTTGACACAATCACGTCCTGCTTATGCAAATGGTTAAAAAAGCCCATTTTGGAGCAAAGAGGATGAAGCAAGTCGTTACAGCTAAAATGTATTGCTGGCATGTTTGTATGCAATAAAGCTCACACAATTATTGAAATTGCAATATTCTAAACCAGGGGTCGGAAACCTATGGCTCACAAGCTAGATATAGCTCTTTTCATGAGTGCATATGGCTCGGAGATAAAATTCTGGTTCCCGCAAATGTTTTCTCCAGCGTTCCTCATCTAAATAGCTCAAAGTCAAGTTTGAAGCATGCAAAACCAACAAAACTGCAGTAGCTTTGACGGTTCGGTCCAATATATATAGGGGACAGTCGCAACTACAGTTTACAGTCAAGATGTGGCGCCACCAGAACCCGTTTTGGTTATATGTCGCTAAAGAATCCTTTCTATCGAAGCTCATTAAACAATATTGACATAGTTTATGATGAAAACCCACAGAAAATAGACTGAAAACCACAAAACGCCAGCCAAGCACACAGAACAATTTGATATTGTGAGCTGCAGGGGTGGTCGAAGCTGTGCACAAAGCACAAATACTCACTTCTCTCTGCCCAGCGCCGTCTGCGCTGAAGATAAATACTGTACTTCAGAATCCTCATTTGCAGGGTTTTGTGACATTTTTACTAAAGACCTCTGCTTGCACCCTTATTATTTATGGAAAAATGACGGTAAAAATGAGCTACAATGATCTGAAGTAACTTTTGGAGGGAGACACATGTTTAAAGTGGTGTATTTGTTGATATGAGACACAGGCTCTGGCATTATTATTATTTCATACATTTTATCAAATCATGTAACGTCACACATTGAAATACAATGCGCTGAAAAACTAGATTTTGTCTGGCATGGAGCCAGACCACCAAAAAAATAAAAATGTACTATTATGACTCATCTCATCTCATCAGCTACACCGCTTATCCTCATTGGGGTCACAGGGGGGCTGGAGCCCATCCCAGCCATCTCCGGGCAGTGGGCAGGGGACACCCTGAACTGGTTGCCAGCCAATCGCAGGGCACACAGGGACAGACAACTCATTCGCTCATTCACACCTAGGGACAATTTGGACAGGCCAATTCACCTGAAATGCATGTTTTTGGAACGTGGGAGGAAACCGGAGTGCCCGGAGGAAACCGGAGTGCCCGGAGGAAACCCACGCAAGCACGGGGAGAACATACAAACTCCGCACAGGAAGTCTGGAGCTGGATTTGAACCCACGACAGGTTCCCATGACATGAACTGTGCCGCACAAGTGCTAACCACTGCGCCGCCGTGCTGCCCCTATTATGACTCTTTAAGTCAAAATTATTCCTGACCCCTGTTCTAAACAAACCGTCACCTTATACTTGTTTTATCTAAACTTTAAAATTCAACGTTTCGTGTCAGTAGCGGCTATCAGAATAATTTTCTTTATCATTACAACAAATTGAAAAACTTTAAAGCCTGTAAGCCAGGGGCCTCAAACTTACGACCTGCAGGCCATTTGTGGCTCACGTCATGATAATTTGAGAACCCTACCTTAATATGCTTGATACAGATGCTGTTAGGCAGGGCTCCAAACACAGAGATAGAGACACAGAGAGAGAGAGAGAGAGAGAGAGAGAGAGAGAGAGAGAGAGAGAGAGAGAGAGAGAGAGAGAGAGAGAGAGAGAGAGAGAGAGAGAGAGAGAGAGAGAGAGAGAGAGAGAGAGAGAGAGAGAGAGAGAGAGGGGGGAAGGATTATTTGGATTTTTCTACTCACATTTATTTATTGACTTTTTCATTCTTAGCGCAGTCATTTATGTCAGTTTTTTTTTGGTGTAGAAGATAAAAAATATTTGGGAATAGTCAAATGTTTGACGCAATATTTGGCCTTGAAAGGAACTCAGACGCCTCCCAAGTAAATTGTGTTTGAGTCCCCTATATTAAACCATGTCAAACAATTACATTTACGTGAAGGTTCCTTAGTGGTTTTATTTCGCTTCATTCCAACTTGCGTGTGTTTTGATCATAGTACAGACTATTAAAGGGATTAGGATTTTCGAATTACCTTTATTGGGTTATCCAAGCATTTAAATTGAATGTCCTTTTCCATAACTACTGTACTTACAAAATGTCATAATGAAAAGTGTCTGCTTTCATCTTCGATCTAACAGTCTGTACCATTTGACCACTGGATGGCACTGTTGTCTAATGCAAACGAAAACCAGTTCCCAGCAGGTAACAAAACATCAGACGAAAATGGTGGCTAAGTAGAGATTTTTCAGTTACCATGTCGATTTTTAAAAAAGTAAAAATTAACTTTGGTATGATAGTTCATGTACTTTGCCTAATATTCAAATGATTGTGTTTTTTTTTTAACCGAATGGATGTTTTTTGTACCACTAAGGGACATCGTCACCGATATGCAATCAGGGACTCAAGGAAACTGTTGTAAAATGGACTTAGTACACCGAGCTTCGCTAAGAAACATGGGACATGTAGTTTTATATTACTGCTGATGTGTCACATTTCGTTTTGCTTCTAAATATGTCACGATACAGAAATAACGAATAACTAATAAATTTAAGGTGCAAAATGTATTACAGTATGGGGATTAAAGTTTACATAACAGCTCAATTCCAGGGTATAAACTCGACTGTCTTTCGTAGGATTAGAGAAAAGGGTCCTTATTTTATTTTCTTATTGTATACTGCACAAGAGGGGGTCTCCAACGTGGTGCCCGTGGGCACCAGAGTGCCCCCTAAGGACAGTTGAGGTGGCCGCGAACCTGTTCTAAAAATAGCTTACCAGTGCTGGGTCATTGGGATTTTATGGTAAAATCATTTTTATTTTTATTGGTTGATTGAGTCTATTTAACCCTATTTCTAATCACGAACATGGTAATTACATAGTAACAACATGATAAGAATTAAAAAAAAAAAATCAAATAAACAAATTCCACTTCATGGGCTTCATGGACACAAACAAATTGTTCAAGTAATGATCAATTTTTAAAAGCAATTAATCAAGAGAATATTAAACACATTTTTGCATTTGTCTTTTCGTTATTGATTTGACAGGACATACAACAACTAAATTCCAATTTATGGGTTTTATAAAAAGACGAAGCAAACAAGGTTAATTTTCAAGCCTGCTATCTGGCTACCTTTTTAGCTTGTAGCTTTCTATCTTCCCACCTTTTTATCTATTTAGCAAGCTATCTTGCTAGCTTTTTATATTTTTTGCATGCTATCTAGCAAATATTTTAATTTTATTGCTAGTTATCAAGCTAAATTTTTACCTTCTTTCTAGCTAGCTATCTAGCTTTGTTTTTAGATATCTTGATATTAAGATGGCTTTTAGCTAGCTGTTTAGTTCCCTTTTAGTATTTTACCTGTTTACCTTTTGGAATGAAAGCAAAGTAATACATTAGGGTCCCTGTTTTAATCACTAAATTTGACATTTAGTTTTGTAGCGAAGAAATAGAAAGAGAGAGAAAAAGGAAATAAGGGAAAAACGAGAAGGGAAAAGAGAGAGGATAAAAGTAAAAAAAAAACATAGAAAAAAACAAATCAAAAAAAGAAAAGAAAATATTAAAAAGACAGAATAAAAGGACAATAGAAAGAAAGTAGAAGTAAAATACAACATGAAAAAGTAAAAAGGAAAGAAAAAGGAGAAAAAAACCCAAAGAAAAATAAAAACGCGAACAAAAGGAGATAAAAAAAAACAACCCCAAATAGAAAACAAAAAACAAAAGGAGGAAAACAAAGTTTGGGTTATTTGGTTACTATTACCAGCAAGATTGCCGAAAATGGTGTCAGCTACCTCTAGGTTGAGCCTCATTTTATTCCAAATGAATAAGAATAAGTGATACTCATCCACTGTGGCCAGGATTGCATTGGCTGTCTACAGCGGGGGTTGACAACCCACAATGTTGAAAGAGCCATATTAGATGCAAAGGTGGCTAGAGTAGCCAAATATTTTACTTAAGTAAAAGTACTGATACTTCAGAAAAATACGGCTCTAGTAGAAGTAAAATATAGTTATCCAAATAATTACCTGGGTAAAAGTAAAAAGTACTTGGTGAAAAAACTACTCAAGTACTGTAACTGGGTCTTATTTATTGTTTTTTATAATCAAATCATCATAGTCCGTCCAATCAGCAATAATTTACAAGTCTGTGCACTCAGACAGTTATTTGGGGTGAACCCTGTGTGGATTAAAATAAATATACTCTACGTATGTGAGGCTACAGTATAGTAAAAAAACAAAACAGCATTCCTAACCCTGCTCACAAGAGCCACCTGGTTGTTGTTTGTGTCACGGGTCTAATCTAAATAAAAGAAACAAAATAAATAAATAATGCGCCTCAGCAGAGACAGACACGTACTCAGAGGAGGGGATTTAGGTAACGGTTTCAATGTAGCTGAATAAGAATAAAGTTTCTTCTTCTCAAATCTACTCAGGTAAAAGCAAAAAGTGTAGTGATCTAAAAATACTCTTAGAAGTACAAAATAATCCAAAATTTACTCGAGAAAATGTACCAGAGTAAATGTAACCCAATGTCTGATTGGACTGGAAAATAAAGATGTTTGGAGCCAAATATTTAGATAAAGATAATGAAGTATCTATATTCACTGTAAAATATTAAAAATGTGTCCTGTTTGTCCTCCTACTAAACCATCTATTTTTCCATTATCAAACATTTTGGAAAATGTGCCAGGAAGCCACTTGGAAGCGCCGCTTGTTCCTGACACCCTGACGACAGCCAATGTGGCCAATAAATTGTTCTTTTTGGAAGAAAAAATCTGAATTTCAGCTTTTCTTTAGGATTGCCCGAAAGAAGCGACAAGTACAGCTAAAAAGACGGAAGAACGTCCACACGGCAACGACGGTGCCGCGCTACCGTTCGCGTTGCGCTGGTAGAACGAGCTGCCGGAGCTGAAGTTCAAGTTTAGGTTGGAGTAGTCCAAGTCGGGCTCGGACCTGAAGGGTGGTGTACCTTCACATCCGCGCTCTATTTGGCCACTACGGAACAAAGCGTCGCTGATGAGGTCCGGCAGGCGCCCGTTTAGGTCCACTGAAGCCAAACAGCCTTGGAAACCTTCTCGAGACGCCACCAGTTTGGGAAGGCTGCTGTACATGCCGGGACCCAACCCGGCAATGAATAGGTCACCTGAAAAATATTTATAAAAGATATTACCATATTTTTTCCGAACCAGGGGTCTCCAACGTCGTGCGGGCACCAGTGGGACCCTAAGACTTGTTTTAAAAATACCTCACCCCTGCTGGGTCATTGGAATTTTCTAGTAAAACGATTTTTTTGATGTTTAAAAATCAACCTGGTAACATAGTAACCACATGAAAAGCTGTTACTTTGGATATTCAAATAAATAAATTCTAGTTCCTCTAAGCATTATGGACAAAAAACCTTATTCAGGTATTGATGATTATTTTCAAACAATTAATTAAGAGAGTAGAATGACAATCTATTCGTGTATTAAACAAATGTATTTGTTTATCTTTTAATTTATTTATTTTGAATACAACAGACTAAATTCCTAGTTTTATAGAGCGAATGAGCAAAAAAAGTGCAGTTTTTTAGCTAGTTATCTGGCTACCATTTTAGCTTTATAGCTAACTTTCTTCCAAACTTTTTAGCTATTTAGCAAGCTATATAGCTAGCTTTTTACATGCTATCTAGGTAACGTTTTACCTTTTTTGCCAGTTATAAAGCTAGCTATACAGCTTTGTTTTTAGCTTTCTATCTTGATATAAAGATGACTTTTTTTACTCCTTTAACTAGCTATCTGTCATGATTACTGATTCGGGGCACCTGTGGCTGCCCCATTGGCGCCAACAGCCACGGGACCTGATTGGCTGTTGAACTCTTTTTAAACTCCGTCTTCCAAAAGGAAGCCATCAGACCATCTGCGAAGTTATGCTCTCAGCTAGGCAAGCTTTTGTACTCAACATTATCCTGCCCTGTTTTCCTGCCTGATGCCTGTTGTCGACCTTTTTCTGGACCTGTTTCTGTTTTGCTCCCCTGTCCTGGCCATCGACCTGTTTTCTCGCTGTCAACGACTACCCTCGCTCGACACGGATAAGTTGCTATTGCTATTTTAGAAATGTATATCAAACTGGGTGCCTTTCGCGCTAATTAGTAATAAAAAGTAGCTTGACGCTAGAAAAAACTGTGAGACCCCTGTTCCAGGCTAAAAGGTACACCTGAAAAAGTGGCCAGAAATTTCAAAGTGCGCCTTGAAAAAACAGTAATTCCTCGTTGTCCGCAGGGGGTCACTTTCCGAAAACTTCTCTCGATAGTCAAAACTCACGAAGTAAAAAACTTTTACTTATTCATTTATTTATTACTCAAGAATAAAAATAATGTTAACAGGCTTAAGTCTTTTTTTCAACAAATAAATTAGTCTACTTTATAAACGTATTAAATAATTAATCAATTCCTTTATTCATTTTTAATTCTGTCCTGTTAAATTATAGTTTAAAAGAATATTAAAATACAAATATTGCTGTTTGCTACACAACTGTATGGTTTAGGGACATGATCCACTTTACACGATACTTTCATCATGTGGACGTCATGGATCACTGCATATAACTTTACATTCTGTCCTACATAAACCATATATTTTTCCATTATCAAGCATTTTTGAA
Source organism: Urocampus carinirostris (assembly GCF_059441175.1). Lineage (NCBI taxonomy): Eukaryota > Metazoa > Chordata > Actinopteri > Syngnathiformes > Syngnathidae > Urocampus > Urocampus carinirostris. The sequence goes on from NC_142363.1 coordinate 8,910,053, forward strand.
AAAGTACCAGGGAGCACGTGGCTCCAGAGCAAGTTCAGTGGAGAATTCCAGCTTGTTTGCGGTTGAATAATTGTCTGTAAGTATGAAACGTATTCTATTTACTTGAATTATGATTCTAGTTTGTGGTAATGTTTTGTACAATTTTAAGTACTATTGTTAGAATTGTGTTAGCATGACTTGAAAATTACAGCAAGTTTACTTTTGTTTTCCATTTAGCCAATCTATACCCCTTTTCTATAAGACAGGGGCGAGACATTTTTCGATGCCTTTTTGAGGGAGGACTTTGATCACAGGCTCAGAGTATTCTCTGTTTTTTTTACATTTTCAAACTTTGTAATAAAAGCCCTCAACTATACTGATCTCTTCAGCTCTTTTTTATACGCCCAAATACTCGTTCTGGTCCTGGACTGTGTTCAGGGCTTTTTTGTAAATGAAAATATTGAATTTTACAAGGGATAGTTGCATGCATTCAATTCAAATTGGTGAGAAGATTGCAAAATAACAGCATCTTGCTGTAATCAGCTTTTGACAAGTTTTTTGTGAACTGAACAACTCAAATATAATCCTATTCGCCTACCTTTCAGGTCCAAGTTTTTGGCCCCGTTGATGCTCTGGACTGTGGCTGTAGCATCGACTTTCAGGGTGTGGGTGTTGCTGTTGTCGCGAGTGACGGCCACATTGTGCCACTGGTTGTCATTCAGGGCTCTGGCACTTTTCCCCTTTATCAAATTTGGTCCGTTTCCCAGATCAAAAACATAATGGATATATCTGCAAGGGAGAACATTTTCATTTGAATATTTTCCTGTCAGCCCTTGGGTGCAGGACATATCAGTAAATACAGTCTTCCATGGGTGGGGTCGAGAACTAGTGGGGGAAAAAATTAAAATACTAATATGGAATCATGTCATAAAAATGTTTTTTGAGGACTACATGGAATATGACAATTTTACAACTTTTTACACTTTAAGAATTTAAGGACAGCAACCCATGGGGCTATGCGTCCAAAGGTTTATACAGTGGCTTGCAAAACTATTTGGCTCCCTTGAACTTTGTGACCTTTTGCCACATATCAGACTTCAAACATCAAGATATAAAACTGTAATTTCTTGTGAAGAATCAACAATAAGTGGGACACAATCATGAAGTAAAACACATTTTATTGGATATTTTAAACCTTATTAACAAATAAAAAAGGAAAAAGTGGGTGTGCAAAATGATTCAGCCCCATTGAGTCAATACTTCTTAGCGCCACCTTTTGCTGCAATTACAGCTGCAAGTCTCTTAGGGTATGTCTCTTTCAGTTTTGCACATCGAGAAACTGATATTTTTGCCCATTCCTCTTTGCAAAACATCTCAAGCTCATTTCCACAGATTCTCAATTGGATTGAGGTCTGATACTCCTTCCATTTCAATATTATTGCTTTCACAGTGCTCCTTGGGATGTTTAAAGCTTGGGAAATCTTTTTGTATCCGAATTCAGCTTTAGACTTCTCCACAACAGTATCTCACACCTGCCTGGTGTGTTCCTCGTTCTCCATGATGCTCTCTGCGCTTTAAACAGACCTCTGAGACTATCACAGTGGAAGTGCATTCATACAGAGATTTGATTGCACACAGGTGGATTCCATTTATCATCGTCAGTCATTTAGATCAACATTGAATCGTTCAGAGATCCTCACTGAACTTCTGGACAGTTTTCTGCACTGAAAGTAAAGGGGCTGGATAATTTTCCACGCCCACTTTTTCGTTTTTTATTTGTTAAAAAAGTTCAAAATATCCAATAAAGTGTGTTCCACTTCATGATTGTGTCCCACTTATTGTTGATGCTTCACAAGAAATTACAGTTTTATATCTTTATGTTTGAAGTCTGAAATGTGGCAAAAGGTCATAGTTCAAGGGGGCCAAATAGTTTCGCAAGCCAGTGTATCTAGAATTGCTCTTGTAAAAAGCGGATTTTCTCAATACAAAGTAATTGAAAGGGAATGAATCCATTTCCCAGCCTCCTAAAAACATCCAGGTTAACCTAAACAGCTATAAAACTCATCTTCCTGATGACTCAAACAGACTCAAATAGTAATCAAACGCAAAAAACAGTATAAAGATAAATACAAGTATTTATAATGAAAGAGTCGCCATAAAAGAGTTGTGCGAGGGGAGTGATGGAAATGAGACACGTGAGCACTTACTGCTTACTTAAAATTAAAGTTACTGTAACTTTAAAATAACATAGAAGAAAACATTTTTACAGCACTATTTCTGTATTCCCCACCCCTTTTTGCTTTACTTGCAACACTTTTAATTTCTAAAGGTATTTTAAAGAAAAACTTATCAGTAGCCACAGGGATTTTTCGTGGTTTGTCGGGTAAGATTTTTGTTCGAAAAATATCTCGTATATCGAAATTCACGTGTTTAGAGGTGCTTGTATACAAAAGTATGACTGTATTCAACTAGAAGTGATATTAAAGAGCAGGTGTGCAACCTGACATCAAGTGAGTGCAGAGCAGAATCAATTTGTGCTGTATTGTGAATGCTTTGTGGGCTTCTGATAGCGTCAATCTAAAGTTGGAAATAGGACCCTGACTGATACCATTGACTGGAGTTTTGGATCCGGTGAAATGTATCAGTTGAGTGATTTTTGCATTTTCGAACCTACCCTTTCACCAGCTCGACGGCAATGAAATCACTCCCGTCTCCTGAGTTGAATAGTATGAAGCCGTCGGGGGAGGTGGTCTTGAACTGAAAGAAGAGGTGCATGGAGGTGTAGGCCTGCAGGGTGGCCAGGCTTAGATAACTGCTTTTGGATTTAAAGGTGACTGGGTCGGCAATAATGGAACGTATCCCAAAGCGGGCGTTCAGCTCGCAGAAATCAATGTCACCGTTTTTGCACAGGTCGATGTAAAGCATGCCGTTGAATCTAAAAAAGGACAAGAACAGTGAATTAATATGATATATATTCATTTTTCTGATAAGTTTTTTTCTCTGCACTCAAGTTTGATTGATCTTGATCTCAGAGAAGAACAGCACGGTTTAATACAAAGTATGATGCTGGGTAGAATATATAATAGGCCGTGAGGGCTGTGAGGGCCTGGAAGGCCTTCTGTGGTGATCTAAATAATTCCAAATAGCCCGTCAGCTTCCTTTCATTGCTTCTCTCTGGTTGCATTGCTTCTGTGTGCAGGCTTTCATATTTAATCATTTAACCAATCACATTTCAGCCATTAGTTGTTGCTAGTCTCAGACATCTACCCAGAGGCCTTCACAAAAAATTCTGAAGCCCCAAAGGCATAATTTCAGCCTCTATGAAATGTTGGCAGTGCTTGGCGATCAGCATTATGACCTCGTAGCTCGCCTTTCTAGCATTTTCATTTGACTCAAAAGGTCTCATGAAAAAGGACTGCTGTGCTGGTAATACAGCTCTATCACCTCAATGCTCTTGTTAATGTTGAATCAATGAGTATACATTTAGTTTCGTTTTACTATCTTTATTTGCCAGGTTTGATTTTGTCACGTTCCTGCACTCTGGTTTCTGTGTCTCAGTAGGTTCTTCTTTATTCTTCCCTTTTTCTCTTTCTCTTATTTATGTCTTCCATCCTGACTGTATTTGGTCACTCTCTTCCTGGTTCTAATTTCCTCCTCATAGCTGCGGTCACTTGTCCGGATTCCCCACCGATTAAGACTCTCCCTCATCACTATTTAAACACTTCTCATTGACTCTGTGCTAGTTCGTCGCCTTCCTTGTCATGTCCCAGGCGCTGTAACTGCCCATGTTTAGTTATGATGATGTACTTTCTTCATCTATACGTTTATAACTAATTTTGTTGTAATTCGGTAGATTTAGTTGTGTCGTATTTGATAATACCACCTTATTTCTGTAGCGGAATACACTATGAAAGACAAGAAATTTCAGTTCACAAGGAGATGTTGAAACCAACTCATTCCTAGGAAAAACACATAAAGTTCAGCTTTTATCCGTTTTAACAAAACAGAAATGATTTTCTCATTAAAGATTGAGCAGCTTGAGTAAGATTTCCCCAAAGATGACAAAGCGGTCATCAGTAGGATAGTTTTCCATTTACCCGTATGCTTTATTTGTAATTCATTATCAATCATCCTACGGTTTGCCATTTTGTATAAGAAAGAAGGTAGAACATGTCATTATTCACTCATTATCACAGCCATTGTATGCTAGCTCATTTTTACCCAAAATATAGTCTGTAATAAGACCTTCATAAGAACTGCTCATCTGTTTTTGTTTTATTTTGAAATCCTGCCTCGTTATCTGAAACCAACGGACATGCTGAGGAGAAAACTATGCCTAATCATAACCCAAAGAGTTTTGTTTAGTTTTACTTTGTGTAGATTCGTTTGATACCTGAGGCTCTGGAGATGACCAATAAAGCTGGATGGGATGCTTGAAACAAATCTGCGCTCTGTCATAACACCCGTTTCAATGTTGTGGAACTCCAGTCGGGTGTGGTCACCGACCATTTGGCCTGAAGATGGGGAGGGTTCAGGGGACGGGTTGAAAAGAAAGACAAAAACAAAAAGAAAAGAGAACACTGTCTGACACTAACACAAAAGGGCTGATTCAAGGAGAAAATTGAATTAACAGTATTAGAGGGATGCAAGCTATACTCCTCGTGACATTAGTGTCAAACTGCAAATTGCGTTGCAACTATTACAGGCCGTAAATAGGCAAGAACAACTAAAACCCAGTTTTATGCAGGTAAGTACCTTCTGCTACATCATCGTCAACCATTAGATTGTAGGTTTTGCCTCGACGCACCACATGTACTGTATGCCATTCATTATCATTGAGCTTTTGCCCAGCGTACAGCGTCTCGGGTCCTTTGCCTAAGAACAATCACAAAGTTAAAGACATCCTGGTTCACAAACCAATCCTTTGGTTTCCCACACCTTTTGGGATCAAGAGGCAAAAAAATGCCTATTAGCTCATTTTGAAATATAGTTGTTTGGAACCCAAAGAGTTGGTTCAAATAGACACAGTGTGGACAAAATACACATTTCTTAGGACATAGACAATTGAGTTATGGTCTTGGATAGGTTATTCTAAAAGACCTGGTGGTGGGCTTTTTACCCCACATAAAGTTATACAGGAATAGCATCATTAGCATAATTGTTCTTATGTGTTGGGTTCCAAAAGTTCTCTTATTCATCTCTACAAAGACAAGTTTCTCAGTGACTTTTCACTTACTGTTTTTGAATCTGAAAAATGCTCCTCTTGAACATAGATAAGAAATTGACCATGCAACATTTCATTGAGTTGTTAAAATTATAAAATGGTTTCATTAGACATGACATTTTTAAATCACAATCCATCTTCCACATTTTGCTTTAAAGGAGACATTTGATGTGAAGTTGATAAAAATTGTTGAGAATTCCGAGCCAACTATTTCACATTTTCTAAATAGACGTCCATTTGAATTTAGGACATAGACATTAGGTTTTGATAATACAAAAGCCAATTTTTATGGTATTTTATTTACTCAGTGCTCAACAAGTAGTCCATCAATTGATGCTCATGCTAATTGGGAGAATGTGAAAATTTCAGCATTGCAAAAACAACAGTGTACATTTAATCCTGATCCTTAATAGAGCTAGTAATAGACATCATAGACATCATAGACAGAACACCTGGGGACTGTTTCGGAGGGGGTAAATGATAGAAAAACAGATCTCTCCAAAGAGAATGTGGAAGATGGTGTAAAAGGAAATAACAGAGGGAGAATTAAGTTTGTACTTATTGCATCAAAACATCTTTAACAAACATCATTAACATTGAAAGCAAAATAAAACTTGAGTGGTGACTTACTGGAGTTACAGTTTATCCTGATACAGTCTAGATGGGGAAGAATAAATGACAGATGAAATTGCATCCTTCAAGGTTACAGCTGCAGACATCCAAAAACAAAAGTTCCACCCTTCCGGGGACGTACACATGTAGAAAGACGGCCATTTTATTTTCTTCATACTTATGCCTACTGTTTAAATTGGACAAAGCAACAATTTGAAAAAAGCTGTGAAGTGCATGAGAAATTTTCTTTGATACGTTCTGAAAGCAAGTGTTAAAGTTACGTATTTAATGCGATACATTAACAGTAAAATGGCCCCTTTTGGTACCAGCTGCATTTGTATTCCAACCCAAAAAATTGCACTTGGATTGGACAGATTTGGTTTTTGAAACATGAATGAAATTTGGAAGTCAATAAAATGAATTGGAACATGAGAGTGTAGCCTTTTTTCAGCTGTCAAGACCTGAAGGGTTGGTCACTATGTGGCTGATAATTTCATGTGCCGTCAACCGCAACAGAAAAGTGGGAGCAAACAGCCACGATCCAGTCAGCACCAGCACCATGCAGAGGCACGGGACCCCAGCCATTAAATCTTTCTTGACTTGAATACGTTTAGATATTATATTATGTTAGTGAATGTAGAGTCAGTGTTTTAGTGTGTCAGTGACCGACCATGTTTGTATGAATTTTTACTGGGTGTGAAAGTTGAAAAGTACAGTAATCCTTCGTTTTTCGCTGGGCTGCGTTCCAGAGAAGTCCCGGGATAGCCAAAACACGTAAAGTAGAAAATAGGGCTGCAACTAAAGATTATTTAAGTATTCGATGAATCAGATTTATGTTTTGGACGGATAAAAAAATAGTGCACAAAACAACAAAATATCTTACAATATAAAAAAAAAAAAAATGATTTTTCATATAGCTGTCACGGTTGCCATGGTGCCCAATTGGCCCCGCCCGTGTGGCACCAGCTGCGGCTTGACAGATTGGCTTTCCTTTTATTTAAGTTCAGTGTTCCCACTCTCCTTTTGTCAGTCTGTCAACGAACCTCTGCCACGCAAGACGTGGGTTCTGACTCGCTCCTGTTCCCTGTTGGCATTTCCTGTCTGGTATTGTTCCCGTTTATTTTTGTCCTGTTGAATATCGGTTTCCAGTTTTGTTCCCGTCCATTTTTGTCCCGTTTATTATTCTCTCCAGTTTTTGTTCACGTTTAGTTTGTCCTGTTGTATTTCGATATCCTTTTCATTATCAATCCTGTTTGTCCCGTCCTGTCCGGTATTGACCCCATCTGTCCGATATCTACTCGGGCTATTGGTATCGACCTCGTCGGCCTCTGGCTTCCTATCATTTCACGTCAGACTGCTGCCTAACGTGCATGACTCCCTATTTCCCATAAAATAAAAGGGTTGTGTGAGAAACGTCATGCATTTGGGTCCTGATCCTGTTCTGGTTCATGACAATAGCTGGACAATTAAAAAACAAATGCGAGCCACAAATGTAAAATGTAAATAGTCTGCATTTATATAGCGCTTTTTAAGTCAATGAAGACCTCCCAAAGTGCTTTACAATGTGCTTCACACTTTTCCCTTTTACACATTAACTAACCGATAGCAGCATCAGCCATGCAAGGCAACTACCTGCTATCGGGGGCATTAGGGATACAGTATCTGGCCCAAGGACACTTCGACATATAACTCGGAGGAGCCGGGAATCGAACCTGCGACCTCTTGATCCCAAAACGAGCGCTCTACCTCCTGATAACTAGGCAATATCGGATAAAAATGCCCATGTACATTTTAACGTTTTTATCCTTTTGCACATGTTTACCTAGGAGGATGAATAAAGTATCTATCTATCTATCTATCTATCTATCTATCTATCTATCTATCTATCTATCTATCTATCTATCTATCTATCTATCTATCTATCTATCTATCTATCTATCTATCTATCTATCTATCTATCTATCTATCTATCTATCTATCTATCTATCTATCTATCTATCTTTGTTTTACCTGCACTGATATCAGAATCCCTCCACTTTTGTCATACTTCTTTAATGATGATAAAAGGACATTCATCAATTAATTAATTCATTAATTTATTCATGTATCAAAATACGGCCTTGACGCGCCCTCTGCCGGACTACTACAAGTTCTTCGCCGGACCATCAGGTCTTTACACACTAAAGTATGGTTTTGAGTGGCCCTCTGTTGGGTTAAAGTGGTACTACAAGCATGTCCCCACAACAAAATTCCATGCACTCTTATTTAGAACGAATTAAGGTGCTGAAAGCCGCGTTAATTGCACGACACAACGAATCGATGAGGATATACTGTATGTTGCCAACGCATTTAGTAATCATTTTTTTTATTTGTTATTGCAGCCCTAAATCCACTTTACTTCAGGTGTTATTTTGTCGCCATCGTATTGACGTTATTGGGAAAACAAAAATGTGTCGTAGAAATGCTTTTACTTCCCTTTAGCACGTGGAGAAGTCCAACTTTGTTGGTGATAGAAAGCATTTTTTTCTGCCTTTTGGTGCTAGAGTATGATTTAGAGTATTTTGTTGACATGATTGCTTTCAGAGAAACACAATTACATAGGTTCGTCAAGCTGTCTTACGTACGTGTACAACTTATTATTGAGGCACAGGCAGACACAGGCAGAATAGGGGCGGCTGTTTAGAATCCAGAACACAATGCGCGATAAAAATCCGCGAAGCAGCGAAAGCGAGATACAGCGAGGGATTACTGTATATGAATGTATCTTGATAGAGCGTGTCAATTTAAAATTCCATAATGTTACAATAATTCAGAATCGCCGTCGTGCGAACTGGGCAAAGGCTCGAGGTCACAGCCAGCTGTAGGTTTTGCTGAGCTCTGTTCTCGGGCTGTTCACCTGACGGGCCGCAGGCTTAAGGCCTTTGAAGGGGTGAATACCATCTTTTGACAAAATCGGAATGGAAAATGGCGTTTACGGCTACACACAAAAGCAAAAATATCCACACTCCAAAGGCGGCAAATGACAACAATCATTCCAGAAAAATGTGAGTGAAGATTTTAATACACAAGAGGATCGTTTGAAAGAAAATAAACGTTTTTTATTCTGTTTCTAATGACTAATTCCTGTTATCAGGGCAGGGGGTGGGCATTAAGTTCTAAATTTGGCAGAGGTGCCAGGAGGACAAATGATTGATTTATTCGATTTTAAAGGCTCTGTGTGTAATATTTGACCACTGTATTTTGCTGTATTGTGTAGGGCAGGGGTCGACAATCTTTTAAAAGCTTAGAGCAACTTTTTGTTACTGATTATCAGTGTTGGGAATAACGCATTTCTAAATAACGCCGTTATGTAACAGCGTTACATTAGGGGACACACTGCGCATGCTCAGTAACAATGTGGGATTATGAGGAATGTAGTTCTTTCCTATTAAGCACATAACATCAGACAGCGAGAAGGGATGGGTAGTTTTACAGTTGACTTTTGTTGTTAATAAAATATTCGAATTGCAGTTGCCTATTTCTACTTGACCAGTTCTCAGGTTTTGAGACTTTGATTGATTTGTTTTACAATGCAGTGTTGAAGCGCTTTATATTGTTGAACTGTTTACTTTTATTGCGTGAAAATACATGAAGTATAGTAGCACAAGTCTACTTGAGCAGTTTTCTGATTAGAGATTGTGATTTATTTTACAGAGTAAAACTCAATTTATATTATTTCACAGTAGAAATTGATAACGAAAAAAAAATACTTGCAGTACAGTATCCTTAGTCTACTTGACCAGTTGTCTTAGGTTAGAAGAGTTTGATTTATTTTATGAAACTCACGTTATATTGTTAACTGCTGATTGTTATTTTATTATATTGTTTACTGTTTATTTTTGATGCACTTCAATTGAAGGATTAATCTGTTGCTGGAGAGGTGCAATAAATATTATAAGGGTCTATAACTTAACTACCTGTCTTTTCTTCTCCATTCAACTGACAGCTCTAACAATTTCAAACTCTTTTACGTACACCAACTTAGTCTGAGTAATTTATGCACTAACTCAGTTATTTTTGGGAAGATGTAGTGAGTAAATATAAGTAATTACTTTTTTAAAGTAACATGCCCAACATTGCTGATCACCATGAAGGACTAAAAGTTTGTTGAGCGTTTTGAAAATGACAACTTATCACGTTATTATGTGGTTACAATGTTATTATCAGATTGTAATTCTTAGAAATTTAGTTCAAATAGGCTCAGTTAACCACTAAAACATCATGCCAATTAGAAATCTAATTTTCCGGAAAATTACAATGAGTAAGCTATTTTGAGAACATGTTTGCAGGCTACTCAAGTGTTCCTAGGGGGCTACCTGGTCCAAGGGCACCACATCAGGTCTAGTGCAACTGAAAACGACAAATACAAACTACAGAAACTTAAAGTGACCAATTTGCATCTTTTCCTTCTCATTTTATTGCCTAACCTACCACAAAATTTGAGGGGGCCACTAGGGATCCAACCAACCAATCAACCAACCAACCAACCAACCAACCAACCAACCAACCAACCAACCAACCAACCAACCAACCAACCAACCAACCAACCAACCAACAAACAAACCAACCAAATAACCAACTAACCAACCCACTAACTGACCAACCAGTGTACATTGCAACAGGCATGTGTCATAGAGCCTTCTTTGGTGTAACCCTAATTACTTAACTCTTTCTATTAAAAGCATCATTTGCTATTTTAAGGGTTCAATGTTTAAGCTGCATCTGTGTTATGTTTCAATCCGGTCTCGTAATGGTTCACGGTAGGCCCTTGAGGTTCCACTGTAGCTGCGAAAACAATCATGTTTTTTCATCCACTCATACGACGTTGACGCTCATGCAAATGAAATGGAGTCATGAAGCAAATATAAACCTTTCAGCGATTCAAGATGAGATGATGAACAAAAACTGAGACGAGGTGAGGTAATACCAGAAATCGATGACAGAATACGAAAGGAGTGGCGGTGCAAACAAAAAAGTACAGGGTGGAGGTGAAGGAAATTCGGAGTGGTGCCGTTCTGGGTTTTGTACGATACCTAGATTGACCGTGAGTTTGACACGGCCTCCGTCCAACTCCAGCCGGAGCGTGTCGGCCGAGTCTCGGGAGGTGGTTGCCATGAGGAGCCCGTACGCTCTCTGCGAGCGAAATCGCAGAGAAACGTCCTCGGCCTCCGTGTGCATGACGGTCGGCATAACAACTTTCATGTACATGCTTCCGTCATAGGAGAGGATGGAAGCCTCTGAAAAAGAGGTGTGCACACGTTACCATCAAATCAATAGTAAACCCTCAAAACAACTTTACTTTTGCTATTTTAGACTCTGCTAGAGTCATCAAACCTTATACGATGGAGACCAAGCAGCTATATTGTTTAATTACAAATCAAATTTTTCAGATTTCTCTGTTTGATGTAAAGTCAATTTTAATTTCCTTTTTCATGTCTGTTTCCAACTGCATCTGTAAGCATCTGTTTTATTTTTTTGAACAGTTTGTCCAGAGTTCGTTATAAAACAGCTAAGTAAAACTCACCCTAAACAAATGCACAAGACTATAAAAACAAATCTCGTGACCGTTTTACATTTTTTCTCTTTTGTTCTCCTTCATGAAACTGTGAAAAAAGTATATGAAAATTAAAAAAAACATAAAAATAGGTTAAAATACATATTAAAATCCCAAATGACCGCAAATTATTAACCAAAATGAATAACCAGTTTTACCCCCTAAGTCACATTGATCACAAAAACAACATAATGTAGTTCGAATTTAATCAATATGACTATTTAAGCATTTAATAATTCATTTTTTAAATATTTTCGAGAGTGTGCCTAAAATTTTTGGTATACGAAAGTGTGCCTTGGCTAAAATATGTTGTAAAACACAGCACTACAGGGTTGTACTTTGTTCAATACTGTTCTAGAAATCCAATTGTCTCGGTAGTGGAGACATTAACCTAAACAGCACTTTTTAAAAAAAAATATTATTTCGCAATGTTATTCGTTTTTTTGACTACAATTAACAGTTGATATATTGTCATTTTTGGCCAATGACGTTGCTTTTTTATGATTTCCATACCCTTTAGGGCGGATCATTTTTATAACCTAGGACAATTTTTAAAAAGACAGGGCATAGGGGAAGGCCTTTAGAACAGGTTGGTCTTTCTTATTGGAGTTTTGAGCTCCCTTGTCTTCTGTCATGATTACTCATTGCCCTCACCTGTGTCCGCTCGTTTGGCACCAGTTGCTGCTCGTTGCCTGATTGATACCTCCCCTACTTAAACTCAGTACTCCAGTCACTCTGGGTCAGTCCGTCAATGAACCTCTGCACTTGCAAGACTTGTATTTTGACTCTGTCCGGTATCCTGCTCGTGTGTCCAGTATCTGGTATCAATCCCGCCTGTCTCGTCCTGTCCGGTATCTTGCTGTTGTACCCAGTATCGATCCCGTCTGTCCCGTCTTGTCCGGTATCTTGCTCGTGTATACAGTATCAGATATTGATCCCGTCTGTTTAGTATCTGCTCATGTATCTGGTATTGATCCCGTCTGTCCTGTCCAGTTTCGATCACACTGCCCCTGACTTTCCATTTCCCCGTGCCTGACTTCTCTGTCTCACTTCTTCTGCCCAGCGATCGCCGAATCGCTGGCGTTTGTTTTCCCGCCCATGACTACCCCGATCCTCGATATCCCAATAAACTCTTGTGTGAAACATTACACGTTTGGGTCTATCATTTGTTCTGGTACTGACATCCTTCTTGTAAGTTCAAAATCCATTGATATCCTATCTCCTAATTTTGAGTCTCTACTAAACCTAAAATGTATCACATATTATTTAAAGTAAAATACTAAAAAACATGATGAATTTATTATAGGAAATTGAAATTAATTGTATCTAATGTCATTGATAACAATGCAGTGAACATTGTGAAATCATTTCTATTAGTGACATTAAATAAGATGGGGAAAAACTTGAAATTAATTTGCTTTCATTGGGAGAAATAATAGGGAAACCTGAGCAGGTGAGCTATAGTTTGAGGTGTTCAAACAACTCTACATTTGTGAAGCTAACAATGCTCAATTTTAATTAGCTTTGCCTTAATTTAATACCGTGCGATTACTATGGCTGTAGTCTGTGGTTTGGCAATTTTTAATGATTATACGTTGCCATTATTAAAATGCATGCCAAACCACATTGGCTATTGTAATATTTGGTTAATTATGTATCACAACACACATTTTGGGGATGTGTGCAATATACGTAGAGCTGATTGACTCAAGTACTTTTGTCTTTCTAGGAAGATCAAATTAGATTCAGGGAGAACGTAATTACTGCCCACATGATAAGGAAAAATAAAGCCAGATCTAAAATGTGATATGGTGAAGCTGCTATAATTTGGTATGCGACAAAAATTACTTTTTGTGGCTCTTGGGGAAATTAATTACTTTTGAACGCTGGTCTTTTGTTTTCTTTTTTTATCATATCCTTCAACACCTTGAAATAAAGTTGGTTAGTACTGTAGCGAGGTGTGTATTTATTAGCTGTCTGAATTAGAAAACATGACATGACAAAGGCGTCTGAACTGTCTCAGTACAAGCTGTTCTAGAATCAACTGAGATCATGGCGGCGCCCCTGTTCGGCTGCGGCTGCATCGGCTCGCAACAGTTTTTTACACGTCGGCCATAAGACCCAGTCTTCGACTCAGTTTTGACGGCGCACAAAGTCGGCTCGAACTGCAGATTAAGATACGATCGCAGTTTTTTTTGCTGGATATGCGATCATCCAGACATCAAGCGCTCGGTGCTACGACCACTCGGGAGTGTTTATTAGCCACGGACTGCTATGTCAACAAGACCCAGCGGCCTACAAAGCAGCGAAGCAGAGTGGTAAGACAGCTGCGTGACTGCCGGACGAGGAAGCGAGGTTGTCGGGCCGGGCTAACAGCTAAGCTAAAGGCTAAAACCTGCAAAACGCCTCTCCCATCCATTTTCCTCTCCAACGTTCGCTCTCTAGACAATAAACTGGACCATTTAACATCTGGAAGTGGCATCGAACCGCGAGATGACGAACTGCTGCGCTAAAATTCTGACGAAGACATGGTTAATCTTATCTATCCAGGCTGACGTTCAAAGAAACTGTGCGGGTCAGATGTATCGACATTTCGTTCTGTATACACGTGTACACGAATGACAATAAAGTAAATCTGAATCTGAATCTGAACTTGGTTACTCCGAGGAGTCAGCTTTTTCCAGAATAATGTTTAATTTTGTCCTATTGTTTTAAACATGACCTTCTGATTAATATTGAATTTCTGGGAAATGATGCCATATCCACCTGTTCTTGGCCCTAAATATATATATATATATATATATATATATATATATATATATATATAATCACTTAAACCTTTTTTATACTAAGCAACTTTAAAGTCATCTCTAAAGTTAGAATCTCTAGACACAACACAACAAAATGTAAATCCTTTTCAGTGCAACAGATTAACTTTGAAATACAAGATTAAACTTTACATTTGTGATTATTAAACAGTTTTAATAAAAGGGACCACATTCATCATGGATCTAGCTTCTTGATTTTGCTCTTAATATGCACCCAATCGATGCGTTTGATTTCAAAATGTACACACTTTCCTTTTCTGGGCATGTCCACCCACCAGGGTCTTGCCAATTTCTATGGAAAACATTGCTTTGTTTGTGTTTTTGCTGCATGCAAAAAGAAGAAATCACTACATCCTTACCTCTCTCACAAGTGCGGGACCAATAACCAGTTCCAGTGCAGTCGCAGATAAACCGATTCCACCCTTCTTTGCAGGCGCCTCGGTTTTTACAAGGGTAACTGTCGCACTGCTTGCCCGACTGTTTGTTGCAGGAGGGCTTAATACCAGCACATTTTTGTGCTTCGGCAATCTGCCGGATGTCTTTGCTTCGCCCGTCGATGAAGAGATCGCGGATACAACCTACATAGCCATAGTTCAGCATTGCCGTCCACAGCTCAGTAGGCAAAATGAGGTTTGTGCGATCAGTGGGTAGTCCTCCCAAGTACATATCGCCATCCAAGTCTAGGATTTCACTCTCACCGCTCGCTGTAAAAGGGGTCCTTCTGCTGTTGACAGATATGGTGCCTGTGAAGGGAATACAGTGAAAAAAAAAATCTGTGAATTTCGGACTATAAAGCGCAACTGATTAAAATCCGCAAGCTCAAATTTAAGAACGAAAACTCAGCTCAACTTTATTTCTAAAGCCTTGTAAAACAGCCACAGCTGAAGACAAAGTGCTTTACACAATGAAAACACTCAACACAAGTCTTTTTATAAAAAAAGCTAAAAAATACACAGGAACAAAGTCTCATGCTGGGTCAAACGCCATCCATCCATCTATCTGCTGTGCCGCCTATCCTCACTAGAGTCGTGGGGGTGCCGGAGCTCATTCTAGGCATCTTTAGGCAGTGAGCAGGGGACACCCTGAACTGCCAGCCAGTTGTTGTGCACACAGCGACAGACAATTCACTTGCTCAGTTACACCTAGTGAAAATCTGGATTGGCCAATTAACCTGACATGCATTTTCGGAACGTGGGAGGAAACTCTCGCAGGCACGGGGAGAACGTGCATTGCAGTAATCCAGCCAAAATGTAATGAAGGCATGTATCGCGATCTCAAAATGCTCACATGTGAGAAAGGGCTTCACTTTTGGTAACTGCCTTAGACGGAAGAAGCTTGACTTCACGACTGCACTTATATTTTCATCTAGTTTCAAATCAGTGTCCATCTTAAAACCCAAGCTAAGAACAGTTGGCTTTATAGTGCCAAGGGGCCCAAGCCAATGGGTGGAGGTACACCGGAACCACTGGGACCAAAAACTTTTCAGAGCTTTTCAGGGTGGATCACATTAGGTTTGAGGAATGGGTACTGGGATGAATGCTGGAGAGCGATATCATGCTCGTCCCCGGAGGATTTTTAGTTTTTGTCAGTGTAGCATGAACATGATGTACGTAAGAAAAGGCCTGCTTTTAGTAGTGTCCGAACACTAACCCGAACCCCAACAGAGATGGCAAAACCATAGTTTATTCGAACACATCTAAAAAAATGCACGTACTCGCATGCGCATCATGAATGATCCGACTAAGGTTACAAACATGACTTGAGGCCAGGAGATACTGGCAAAGAGTAAGAAAGTCTTACTTTCTGAACAGCTCCTTTAAAGTCTATGAATTATGTTGTTATGTATGATTGATGACTATTTTTTGCACCAAATGCATAATTGCACAAACCCTTACGATACCAAACTGTATTACGATACCAAACTGTATGTAACATCCTACATCCCGACATTTCTTGTGTAGATATTGTGTAAATTATAACTATATATCTCCTGTATTCTCCTTGTTTTATAACCTTATCTTCTCTGTTCCTTTATCTTCTTGGCTTTTTTACCTCACTGTGAATGTGTGAAACTGGAGTGTCATGCCAAATTTCGTTGTCACAATATGTTAACCCATTTTGTAACAATGACAATAAAGGTATATTCTATTCTTCGATTGTAGGTTAGGACTTAATAACACTATTTTGGATTTGCAATACAAACTGGACAATGATGACCCATATTCTGTCACACCAACTTTGAAAATATTTTTGTCTAAATTTCTTCAATTAGTCTCTAAATGTAGATTAAAATGTTGCATTATTTATGTCTTCATTCATGATCCAATCAATCCTCATGACGATGGGTTATCACGCATAACATGTAAAATGGAACACTTTCTCCAAATTGAGTGTTTAAACCCAATACTGTTTTCACATTTATAGCATCATTCTATTGTGCAGAACAAAACTTTAAAACTTTTTTTGATGTAACCCCACCTGAGCGGCCATCTCTTTGGATATCCACATGATACCAGGCCCCGTCATTGACTTTTGTCTGTGTAGCCTTTACTTTAATGGTGCCTGAGCCCATGTCCAATAACAGGTATAGACTTCCATCAAGTAGCTCAACAGCAAAGAAGTCCACCTGGAGAAAGATACATACAAAACCCCAACAAACATTTTCATGAAACCAAACAGTAACATTTTTAATTTAAAAAAATAAAAATCTCTCTCTCTCTCTCTCTCTCTCTCTCTCTCTCTCTCTCTCTCTCTCTCTCTCTCTCTCTCTCTCAATGGTGAATCTCATTAACACAACAAGTGAGGCCAGCCTCGAAACAGACAGGGATTTTAGTGAACAGCGAACGCACATCATTTATTTCTGCATGGAGAAATTGGAACTTTTCTTATCCGGTTTTCGCATTGTTTTAGGTAAGCGATTCCAAATTTATGTTCGTGTTGTTTGCCGCTTGTGTCGCTGTCGGTATAATTTTTTCGAGCTATCTCCCTTTAACGTCGGGGCCGCCAAGGGATTTCCTGTTTAGTTTGCTCTCAGTTAGCACTCATTTGCTCCCCACCACGTGTTTTTTGGCTGGCGAGTGTGGTGTTAGCGCCAGTTTTGCTGTGTCCCTTGGATTATTTCGGGCCGGCTTCGCGTTTATCGCCGTAGCTATTGCCATGTTTTTTTGTTGGTTCCCAGCTAGCCCAGCTGCTCACTGTGTGTTTTTTTGGTCGCCGACTTGCGGCTGTCTTTTACTGATCGGTCCTGGTTAGTCCCTGCTAGCTCTCTGTGTGTTAGTTTTGCTGATTAGTCGCTTTTTGGCTGCTTGCTCATTTTTGTACTATTACTGCATCCCCGGCAACACAACGCCTGTGCATTCTCAACAAAAACGAACAAAATTCTGCTTAAAATACTCGTAACTCTCTGAATAATAAAACAATATGGCGACTGGTTGCTTGGGTGCTGGTGTTCTTCTGATAAAGTCACAGCTCAAGATGACAAGGACATGCTGTCTTCGAAATACATTATCTGGGAAAATTACGGAATATGCCAGTGGAATATATATATTTTATGCAAAAACATTTACCGTTCCTTTACATTTTGCATGTTTAAGCATATGTAAATACTTTTAGGGCATTGTTGGAAGCCTCTGATGCAGAATCTTGATTGAGGCGAGCGCACAAATAAAAGATCTCAAACATTATTCATATAATTTCGACTGACCTTTGTGTTTTTCTGGCTCCGGGCTGCTTCTTTGCGATCTTGCAGTATGCCGTGGGTGAAGAGTATAAGGCCGTTTGGCTCTGTAGTACGAAAATCAAACGAGATGGATCCCACCCTCTTGGTGTCCCATTTGGGTAAGGCGATAAAGGCCTCCGGAGTCTCAAAAGAAATGGGGTCCAACGTTGCTACGTCCTCACACTTGTAGGACACCTCGCCATGGATCTTCATCTTGAGGTCCACGATCCGAGCAAGTCGGGACAGTTCGAGACGGATGTCATTGTTCTTGTACACAACCTGAACGGGGCAGAAGGAAATATTTCAAGTATGTTTTGCTCACCGGCAACGCTTACTGGACTAGAATAGGGTCTTCTTGGACTTGAACAGGTAGGACACATTTGATTAATGGTTCATACAATGACATAGAGCGGGGGTCAGGAACCTATGGCTCACTATGGCATTTCATGAGTACACATGGCTCTTCGATAAAATATAACTTGTGCAATTATTTCATTTATTGATACATGCAGCATCATTTGTCACACATTTGCACTCGATAATATGCCGATTCTCAAGGGTTCTGTTCAGTATATGTAAACTATGGTTTACAGACAAGATGTCACACCAAGAGACCCCGTTTTTGGCTGTAAATCACTAAATAATCCTTTGTATAGAAGCTCATTAAACAGTCCATGTTCATTGATGAGACACTTTATGATGAAAAGCCACAGAACAAACGCTAACCCAAAACAAAACTTTTACCCAAAAGCTTTCGCAAAGCACCTAGAGCAATTTGGTTGGTTGAGCGGTAGGAATGGGCGAAGCTATACACAGGACTCGTGTAGTCTTTCTCCCGGCTCCTGCTTTTAATCAGGTGTGCTCTGTAGTCCAGAATTAAGGTACTGTGTATCATAATTATACAGTATTTACATTTAACATTGACATAACATTTGGCTGGCCCACGGGCAAAATTTAATCTAATAATAAATTGCCATTTAAAATACTGTATAAAACATTACAATAAAACAATAAAATCCCCTCCTTTATCCCCACCCAACAACCCAACACACCTAATACACAGACACACAGAATGGTTAAAATGCAAACAAAACAAGATAAATAGTTAAAGAAATGAAGTATTATAATGGAAAGGCCAACCATGTGAGGAAAGGACCCGAGGAGGGTTATCCAAACGGATAGGAATGGCAACAGATGGCCTCAGGATTTTCAGCAATTGAACCACACCCTACCAGTATAGGGCCAGATGTTTTTTTTTTTTTTTGGTACCTTAAAGGCCCAGTGTGTAACATTCGAGTACTAGAGGGCACTATTGTCTAATGTGAAGGTAAACCAGTGCCGAATGATCACTGCATAGCAGCTAGATCCTAGACAAACATGGCGGTATAGATTCCACTATCTCAGAGGAATACAAATTTCTCCACAAATGACTGTATAAAAAATTAACACTGGAATGATGGTTCTTTTGTCTGGTATTCAAATCAATGGTATTTTTTTTTTTTTTTTTACCAAAATAAAGCTTTTGTACCACTTAGAGGCACCAAATATTACTTACTGTCCCTTTAATAAATGGAATCAACGTTTCAAAACTTTATTAAAATTGGTTTGATGATCTGAAACCTTGGTGAGTGATGAATATACATAAAACACATAAATCAGGAAGGGGAAAATAATTTTTCTAAACACTGTATTTCTTCATTTTGTTTATCAAATTTATATCAGTTTTAAAACAAGACACTGATCTTCCTGATAGAAAGAAAAAAAGAATAAAATCATGAAGCGGCCTATCTTTTATCATGGCAGCTCTAAATGTTGTCAATAACAATGGGAGGAAGGAGTCATGGCGAGGGTATGAGGGTGTGGGGGTACAAATTGAAATTCTCTCAAGTGGAAAATTGAAGCCTTTTTTTCACCTCTAATTTTCTGTGCAGAATAAGTCCTCTCTGGATATATTTTCACAGGCATGCAAAAAAACCTTGCCCCCTACAAACAACATTCATTCTCTTCCATTCTGCTTGTTTTGTATTTAGGTATTTTTCACACTCACAGCCCAGGGTTCTGTCAGAGTGGGTAGAGTGAGGGGATGAGATTATCAATAATCCAGCAGAAGTAAATAAACTCGTCCCCTGGGGTCCCTCTGAACTGAATAGGAAATTGTTTTTCCTTCGATATTTTTTTCTTTTTTTGTTGCATCCTTCTACTATCACTTCTCTACACTCTCATCCATCAATATCACGAAAACAACAAACACACACATAGAATATCTGTATGGAGGACCAATACTGCCAAATAGAGAAATAAATGGATTGAAAAAAAATAGAAAATATAAAAAAATATGCCGTATAAAAGTCAATTAACACATACATAAATCACGTAATAGCTGAATATACAAAATGAATATGATTTATTCAAATATGCATGCATTTTTTTCATTTAATTTGTCATTTAATTTGTCATTTATTTTGTCGTGTATTTTGTCGGAGATGTTGTCGTGTATTTTGCCTTGTATTTTGTTGTGTATTTTGTCGTGTATTTTGCTGTGTATTTTCCAGTGTATTATTGTCATGTGTTTTGCCATGTATTTTACCGTGTATTTTGCCGCGTATTGTGTCATTTTTTGGGGATATTTTTCTGCGTAGTTTGCCTTGTATCTTGTTTGCTGTATTTTGTGACATTTTTACAAAAGAACTCTGCTTGCATCTTGTTTTGAACCCATTACTCATGAAAAAAACGGAGGTCAAAATGAGCCTCAATAATTTTAAGTAACTGCGGAGCGAGACATGTTTGAAGTAGTATATTTGGGCATATGGCCCAAATGTTATAAAATAATCTAACGTCACACAGAGAAATGAAATGCGCCAAAGTATAAGCTTTTGTTTGGAGAGTGGGTTTAGCAGTTTTGCTAAATATATGCATATATATATATATATATATATATATATATATATATATATATATAGTATATATATATATATATATATATATGTATACATAAATTGTAATTTTAAGAATGTATATCTAAATAGTAGCCCTGACCAAAAAGAAGCTGTCAGCTCTAAAACGGTTGGTCACCCCTGTTTTGGACATCCTCAGCAACACATAGCACCATCAACAGCTAACTGCTTTCATTGTTGTGCCCCATTGTATGTAAGATTCTAAAGATATATTTTTGTTGATCCATATTTTTGGTGTATTTAATACAATTGCTAATAGCTTCGTGGCTTTGATAAATTATTTGTGTTGTGATGTCAGACTCACTGTCTTTTCATCGAATGTTTATTCTGTTTTGGATGTAAGTGGAGCCTGGACACTAAACTTGAATCAGCACTTTATTCTAAAAGGACTGCCAATTGAGTACCACCCACACACACAAGAGCATAACAATAATACATAATAGTTATTGTCTTTGTTAATGCTGTGCCTTGCTTGTTCTTTGTCAATATGCATATAGTATCTGTTATTAATAAAGCCAAAAGAAGAAGATGTATCTCAACTAAGAACAATGAGTGCCAGTGTCATGATTACTGATGTGACTCAGCTGTGTCCGCTCTTTTGGTGCCAACTGCTGCGGGTTCTGATTGGCTCCCGATCAATATTTGCACCCAGTCCTTTTTCGACTCTGACTCCCACTTGTCCCTTTTTTTGCTCCTGTCTGTCCCCGGCTTCGACCCGTGTTTGATCCTGACCACGTCTGCTCCCCCATCCCGGCTTCCGACCTCTTTTTGTTCCCGTCTACGTCTTCTCTCCTTTTCTGGCTTACAACTCACTTCCGACCCCAACGTTTTTGCTCTCCTATCCCGGCTATCGACCCGCTTTTTCCATCCCTGATACCGCCATCGCCTGCCACGGAATATCCGCTTCCGCGTTCGTAGAACAATCCGAGTACCAGAGCGACTTGCTTCCCGCGTCCAGCGAACACCGGATTGTGGGCGCCACCCTTTCTCTTCCTTCCAATAAAAACTTGTGTCTCCGTTCTGGTCCTGACAGCCAGCAACCAACACAATATAGGCAGGGAGTTATGAAAAATGAAATGAAATGATCTGCATTTTATATAGCGCTTTTCAAGTCAATGACTTCTCAAAGCGCTTTACAATGTGCTCCACATTTCCCAATAGCGGCCTTGCAGCCATGTAAGGCGCTAACCTGCTTATTGGGGGTATTAGGGGTTCAGTGTCTTACCCAAGGACACTTCGACATGTAACACAGAAGAGCCGGGATTCGAACTGGGATCCCTTGATCCCAAGACGAGCGCTCTACCTCCTGAGCTACTGCCGCCCCAAAGTTAAACAACTTGTCTGCATGGAATTATATACTTTGATATTTATCAGTAAGGCTGAGTCCCATTCTTCGCACTTTCACTCGCTATGTGCCCTAGTCACTCGGTTTGCGCGTTCACGTGAAAATGGGGTGTGTCCCGATACTCTCAAGACCGAGGCAGAAGTGCCCTCAAACCACGTCGTAACCACTTCAAGACCGAGGGGGCTCTCGACCTCACTTGGCAGCGAAGTGACTACCCAGAAGGCTTTACGAATTCTCAATATCAACAAACATGCCCGAAAAGGAACCGCACAAATGTAAGTAGTTTTCCACAACCACGCATGTATTTGCAACAAAATGTATTGAGATATCTTAGTTAGACGTAAATGCAATAGAAAATCGTATTTTCGCGTTAAAACACGAACATTGCAAAATCGCTACTTTACGAAGTGCACTAATCTACCAAGGGAGCTGGCAAAAAAAAATCTTCACGCTACAAACTGTAAAGTAGGATAACTGTGCAGAAAATCACGGTTCAGCCCATCCCTGTTTGTATCTTAAACGAGTCGTGCTTTTACATCTACTGTACATGACCAGTCGCTAAAGGAGCATAGTCAGGACTCAGAATACCGTTCTGGACATAAGCGCTTGTTTACTGCACACAATTTCGGGTGTCGTGTTTTATTTACAATATGATTCTTTCATGTGAGATCAGAATGCATTAGTTTTCATTATGCATTATGAGTAATGTCTCCGAATTTCACGTGGAAATACAGTTGAAACAAAACTACTATCACATAGTCCACTGCCTTCTCTGTAAACACATATTAAGTAAACTAATTACCTTCTCAAAATGTTGTCCAAATGTGGAGACAATTCTAAAGCATATGTGATGCTGGCCAATAGAAGGCTCATACAGCCATAAGAATAACATGTCAATTTTGTGTATCTATTCACTATCAAATAATTATCCAGAACACATCCTATAATTTCCTGTCTCACATCAACTTGTTGAGCATCCTATACACAGTTGTTTTTGTACAATACATCAGCATTAAGTAATTCTTGTTTTTTCCACCCAACCTAAAGGCCATTGTAGAACGTCCCGTGGAAGAGCTGGTCACCCTCACAGCTACCACGCCATCCACACCACCGGGCACGTCGTTGGCACCTTCTAATCCGGCGCCAAACCCCAAATCACCCAGAAAAAAAAGGAAGCACGATACACTCCTTGACTTTTTGAAAGTGGAGTCTGCCGGAGTGAGGAAAAGGCTCGAAGAAACTGTGGCCAAAACTGAGCGGTTCCTGTCCTTTTTGGGAAGCTCGTGGACAAATTTCCAGAACAGTGACATCTCTGCAATGTTTCCCTTTGTTTTATAAAAGGAAAATATTTTTTTTTTATTAAGAACTCAATGAAGTTCCAGTTTGTGTTTTCCAGCTTCATGGAAGTATTGGTATATTTTTGTTAAAATTTGTGACACATTATTTATTTACTATTATGTATTTTGGCCCAATGTGAGTTTGTTTTTCTGAAAGTAAACTATTATTTAAGCTGGAGTGATTTGTAGTTTTTTTCTGTCCAACAGTCACGTAGTTCACACACAGTATCTCACATCATTATGAAATAAACCACCAAGGTGTTACTCAAAATGAAGATGTTTATTGAATAGTAATGCAGAAAAGCACATAATGCAAATGTGGGTCTGACTTAAAGAGCCTAAAATATGGCTTTTGGGCAATTTATTCCATATCAACTGTGGACAATTCTTTGTACGGTGGACCTGGGAACCCTGAAGACCCGTGACACCACACGGTAGGACAGAGCGTGGGCCAGCCAGTACACGTAGATCAGGACCTCCAGCCACGGCCCTGTTCCCTCTTTAGCAGCTCCTGCAGGGCCCACATAACCTTCT
This sequence comes from Urocampus carinirostris, assembly GCF_059441175.1. Classification (NCBI taxonomy): domain Eukaryota; kingdom Metazoa; phylum Chordata; class Actinopteri; order Syngnathiformes; family Syngnathidae; genus Urocampus; species Urocampus carinirostris. Next base: position 8,934,177 of record NC_142363.1, read on the forward strand.
TGCTCAACCTTAAGTCCTGAATGAGTTCTGACTCCACATCCAACCATAAGCACAGGATGGGAACATTCCTGTCCAACCTGTCCACGCTTATGGGACAGCCACTCTGGAACACAATAGATAACAAACAATTTAGACATAAATGTGGGCATAGAAAAGAAAAAGACCGCTTTAACTGTGATGTAAGCATCATGAAAAAATGTTGAAATGACCTTTTTTATATCCAATGACAACTCTTTTGAATTAAATTCCTTTTGAACTAAGGTTTTTGGGTCGTACAGGGAAGTTTGGTGACGATATTATGTCAGCTTAAGGGTCAGGTGGACTGTTCTTGTGTTTGTTTACTTTTCGTCATGTCACACATTCAAGGCCCCTACTATATGTCATAAAATGGCATTAAGATACAAATAAGTAGATTGCCATTTATGTCTACACAAACATAGGGTATTATGTGAACGTGCATTGTATGTTAACTCTTACTGTATTTGACCGAACGGGTCATTTTTTGTAATGAGTGTACGTACCTTGTAAAGATGAATCAGCGCTACATAGCGCCGAAGCTGTCTTCAGTATAGCACATTTCTCCTCCGTTGATTGGAGACACAGAAAAGATGATGAGCTTTCAGGCAATCGGTAATAACACAGCAGTAGCGGGCATTTTTAACGTTGCACGAACTCTCCAACTGACACACTACAGGTTGAGACTCGAGTTGTTTACATGTGACGTAGACCAATACGTCACTGAGGTCTACAGCCAATTAATATTACCGCCATCTCCTGGACAGGGGTGGAACCTTGCAAGTCTTGTCCAAACCATCTCCACTTTGCACTCCACCCGCGGAGGGCACTCCTCTATCGAGGGACCTCACTGGAGGGTTCTCAGGGCCGAGTGAGAGAAATGGGATTGGGCCTAAAGTCTTTCATGCTTTTTTTATAGCTGATAATCTATTGGGCAAGTAAAAGGACCACATGTGAAAGATAGAGGGTGGCGTCGGGGAGCTCTGTGTGCCGGTTGGGGGTACCGGGAGTAGTGACAATTACAGCAATTATGTGTTATTGTAGGCCATTATGCATTTTGTAGGCTCTGAGATGTAGCCTTTCTCTGTAATTGCCGGCTTATGAAAGACATAATAATCGTGGGCCAGCCAGCCACATGGCTACCTAGGGCAAACAGCATTTGGTGCCATGGTAACAAAACATTTTCCTATAATGCCACTCTAGATGGCGAGTACAAGAGCATTGCAGCCAGGCAAATTAGCCCCATGTTGGTTGAGGTGCAGGATGAGAGGGTACGATAGTTGCTGAGTACTCAACACAGTTGAAGCTGCCAAGGGAACAAAGGATAGAACATCAGTACCACAAGGAAGATAACGTGTTTTACTAAAGTCCAGTGTCGGGTACAACGCCATTGTACATAACATTACGCAACGTAACGGCGTTATTTTTTACAGTAATGGGGTAATCCAACTATGTTTTTTCCCTCTTTACCGACGGTCAAATGTAATGCATTTTCGTACATTTTTGTGCATGTTTATGTAAGTTTTATGTGTTAATGTGCGTTTTGTGTGTTTGTACATATGTTTTTGTGCGTGTTTACATACATTTGTGTGTTTTTGTTCATTTTTGTGCGCAGATACATGTTTTGTGAGTTTTTACGTACATTTTTGTGGATGTGTTTACGTATGTTGTTGTGCGTGTCAACATTTGTTTTGCGTATTTTCGTTCGTTTTTGTCCGAGTTTACATACGTTTTGTTTGTTTTTACGTACATTTTCGTGCATGCGTTCACGTACGTTCTTGTGTGTGTTTACATTAGTTTTGTGTGATTTATTTCGTTTTTGTGCGTGTTTACATACGTTTTGTGTGTTTATACGTACATTTTCGTGCATGCGTTTACATACGTTTTTGTGTGTTTATGTACCGTTCCGCACATGTTTATGTATATTTTTGTGTGTCTTTACATACATTTTGTGTGTTTGTACATAAGCTTTTGTGCGTGTTTACATACATATGTCTGTTTTTGTTCGTTTTTATGCGCATATACATACGTTTTGTGTGCTTTCACGTACATTCCCGTGCATGCGTTTACGTACCTTGTTGTGCGTGTTTACATTTGTTTTGTGTGTTTTTGTTCGTTTTTGCGCGTGTTTACATTTTGTGTGTTTTTACGTACATTTTCGTGCAAGCCCTTGCGTATGTTTTTGTGCGTGTTTACGTACGTTTTGGGTGTTTTCGTTCATTTTTGTGCGTGTTTACGTACGTTTTGTGTGTTTTTACGTACATTTTCGTGCATGCATTTACATATGTTTTTGTGTGTTCATGTACGATTCCGTGCATGTTTATGTACATTTTTGTGTGTGTTTACTTACATTTTCCATGTTGTGACGTATGTTTTTGAGCATGTGCTTACGTATGTTTTTGTGCACATTTTGTGTGTGTTTACATGTTTTGTGTGTTTTTACATACGTTTTTGTGCATGTGGATATGGATCCGTTGACCGTGAACCGCGATATAATATACTGTTGTGGAAATCTGAAAACTTCTACATTGTTATATACATTTTTTCCAAGTTTCTCAGCTTAACCGACGTGTGTAAACATGCGTCACACAAACCAAGAATCCAAGCACCAATCCTCGTAGGAAGTAGGGGTGTGACAAAAGAATCGATTTTTGTATTTATTGTGATATATTTGAAAACCCAATCATCAATTAAATCGGGATATAAACCGAATCGGCGCCCAAGTATCGCGATACAATCGAATCGTGACCAAAGCACATCGTCCCACCTCAAGTAGGAAGTGGGCCAGAGGGGGATTAAATTGCTACTGCACCACTTCCTGGCTCTCCCTCAAGCCCATATGACACAGTGTGTGCCCCGTGGCTGTGTTTGTTAGGTGTGATTTTTAGAAAACCTGGCACAAAAATTCAGTTCCCTGCTGCAGCCAACAAGTCCATCCAAGTGTGAGATATGACATCATTGGCTCAAGTCAGCAGGTTGTTTGTCTCTTAAGGTGTTGTTTGATTTTTTTTTTCATATATTGATTTGGATCACAAGATATTAATCAGTCACTGTCAAGTATGTTCGTTACCACATTTTCTTCACAACAATACCCAAATACAGCAGTCCCTTGCTGTATCGGGGTTTACTTTATGCAGTTTTGTGTTTTTTTATCTTGCATTATGTGCATTCTGATTGGCCAAACAGTCACCCCATCCCTTTTGTGCCTGTGTCTACATGTGCGTTGCAGTACGTGTAGCAGCTGGACGGACATACATTACGCCCAAGCAAATCTTTTTCATTTTGAGTTTTTTCAAAAGCCATCATATCAAAAAAAAATGCTCTGAACCGGAAAAAGCAAAAGTCATTTTTGGGACAATTTGTACGTCTAGGAGTATTTTTAAATCACTGTAATTATACGGGCAATGAAAAAGCTGCGGTCAATCATGGACAATTCATCGCATCCACTACACAGCATCATCTCCAAACAGAAGAGCAGCATCAGCGACAGACTGCTGTCACAGTCTTGTTCCACGGACAGACTGAGGAGATCATTTTTTCCTCATGCCAGGAGGCTCTTTAACTCCACCCGAGGGAGTAAAAGCCCACATTAAACCACACCCATACATTTGCATATTACCCTATTTTCATTACCGTGTGTATTTTATGTAGCACTATTTAAATACTCTATATCAACACGTTAAATTGGGTACTTATGTATTATATTCCTTTTCCTTTATTATTGTTTTATTTTCAACACAAGGATACTGCTGGAAGTGTGAATTTCCCTATGGGGATGAATAAAGTATCTATCTATCTATCTATCTATCTATCTATCTATCTATCTATCTATCTATCTATCTATCTATCTATCTATCTATCTATCTATCTATCTATCTATCTATCTATCTATCTATCTATCTGTCTGTCTGTCTGTCTGTCTGTCTGTCTGTCTGTCTGTCTGTCTGTCTGTCTGTCTGTCTGTCTGTCTGTCTGTCTGTCTGTCTGTCTGTCTGTCTATCTATCTATCTATCTATCTATCTATCTATCTATCTATCTATCTATCTATCTATCTATCTATCTATCTATCTATCTATCTATCTATCTATCTATCTATCTATCTATCTATCTTTTTACTTTTACTTTAGTAGATTTGTGGAGAACCGTTACTCTTACTCATTAGGCTACTTTGAAGTAACCTAGATCCCCTCAGTTTAGTCCTTCGTTTGCTATTTCTCGCCAATGAGAGCCACTGTGTAGCCAAAAGCCCCGCCCCTTTGAAAGGGGCAGCGTCACATACCAAGCAGGTGGCTATTTTAAAGCAAATCGGTGGGTGTGTGATTGGCCATGGAGCCCAAAGGGAAAAAGTGGAAAATAACTGCACAGAAATTCAACTAGAACAGTATTAATGTGATTTTATTTACTTTACCTTTTCAAAAGGTTGCCATTTTATATTTATAAAGGCATGCTAAATTTTATTGCACTTTTTTTATCTGCCAGGTAAGGGTCACATTATACACCTTTGTTGTTGTTTTTTTGTCAATCCTCAAAATGAAAACTATATCAAAAAAAGGATTTATTAATTGTGTTACTTTAATTTTATCAAAACAATTAAACATTCTGAAATTCAATAGTTCATTAGAAGTGCTATCATACAACCGAGTAGTAACGTTATTCTCCACAGGATGTGCTGCACCCAACTTAGTCACGCTACGCTAACAAAGATACATAAAGCATGTGCTAAATTATTGCACAAGTGTAGTCCAGTCACCCATTAGCTTTCTAACACAATCAACAAGCACAATGTACTATTATAACACTGTAGTACTGCTTGATGGAAACGGACCTCAATACGAAAGTTTTTTTTTTTTATCTTTATTGGGCCAAAGCACATTTCTTTAATTGAAAAAAATACAGCTGGACACCACCAGTCTGGGCGGTTGCATTGCAGGTAAAAGTAAAAAGAAATATAACTTTCGCTAGACTGCACAGGCACACAAATTAATTTCCCTATGTAGATGGAATAAGAGCTTGCTCTGTCCACTCCACGCATCGGCCCGGTATTGCAGTACTTCCGGGAACGGTGCATTCGCAATGATCGCAGCAAGGCTTTAGGGCTAGGACCTTAGCTTGGCCTTTTGGCTGAGAGTAAGTGTCCCGGCTCCTAGGCTTTGTAGCGTATTATGAACTGACCGATAACGGATAATGGATAATGAATAACGAAGATAGAACAATAACCATTAAAAACCACCACAGATATTGCAATAAAAACACACACATACATCGGGCTTTCTCTCTTTCTCTTTCTCTTTCTCTCTCTCTCTCTCTCTCTCTCTTGACAACCTTAGAAGAACCTTACCTCCTTGAGACAACCCATGAAGTTGTTGCTCACAGGAGATCCAGGTAGGTCAGCCGTGCTAGGACTTCCACCAACGTAGAAAAAGTCGTCTGAACCTAGCATGGTGTAGTCCTCCTGGGTGTAGCCCGTTGTGGTTAAAATGCCATCCACGGATATTGTCACCTGAAAATGACAAAACCAATGAGGATCTCAAATGTTGTTGTATGTTTGGGGAGAAGTCTATCCTTACTGTTAACTTTGTTCTTGATAATCCCGGGTTGGTAAGTGTTTTGCGAGTTCAAATGTAGGACTTTTTTGTTTGTTTGTTTTGTATGTGCTGTGATGTATTAATGCAAGCGCGACATATCAAAAAATTTCATTCCCCTTTTCCACTGTAGATGCATTGACCAAATACATATTTGAACAAGCCTGGGATGAGAACAGGATAAATAGATGTATTATTAAAAGTGACTGCAATTTGGATCGAATTAAAGCGTGCTACCCGTTCCTCACCCGGAGACCCAGTATTGAGCATCCTGCAACCATACTGAAATAAATCTGTGCATACAATGGATACACAAAAACAAAGCTCCCACATAAAGTGAAAGCAAGAAAGATTCAGAGTCACACTCACCAGAAATAAATGCAAATTCAGAACACATTGAATTTGGCGGTCCAAATTGCAGGACATAACTTATTAGTTGTGATTGCAATGGCATTTTTTTCTATTTATACTATTTTTTTGAGTTTTTTAAGTATCCCTCCCCGATTTAAATTAATATATCAGAACAAGCCAAGGAATGCATCAATGGTGCAACTGTTCTTTGTGCATATATTAAGGGGAAAGTCTGTTTATTTTCCATTGGAGTAATATTTTTGTGAATTTAGACATAGTTTACTCCAGGAAATTTTTGAAGACTAATACATGTCACTGCAAAGTGGGTCACCTCAACACAGAGTGTAAAGTATGATCATTGTTAGGATAGGAAAAGGTAAACACTGAGTAAGAGAACTTCCTGTTTCTGTAGTTTGATTCCTTAACCACCAGGGGCACCATTTGCTGTAGTGTGTCCATACCAACTACAGCCTAGAATAGTCACCAAAATACCTGAACATATTTAGTTAAAACGATAACTCAGGTTGTCTAATTAAGTCAGGGGTGCGCGACTCATTTTCACCGAGGGCCACATCAGTGTAATAGCTGCCCTCAGAGGGCATGATATAACTATACATTTTACTAAATGTAATTGAATTGTATCTAAAATACAGGTAACTTCAACTTCATGTAATAAGACTAAATGTATTACTTCAAGTCACAAAAATTACACTCGCATTTAAAATATGTAGCTACACATGCAGGTATATAATTTGTTATACTGTACACTAAATATTACAAACATTACAAAATCTTCTCGAAAATCTTGGCGATGATTTCTGCCAATGAGTTCTACACTTGTCCATCAGGTTAACAATAGTTTTATATGGACAGGTGCAGTTCAACACCGGCCTAAAACCTTAAAAATATGTGTAAAGAACACTATTATTTCTGACTTTTAAGATATTTCTTTTACGCACAGGAGGCAGATGTATTTGTATACTAGTGGCATCAATGTATTATGAAAAATCACACTAATCACATTGTGTCAATCCAGAAGGAGAGAATACAAAACAGGAAGTATAAGTCAAAGGAAGTGTTTTGTGGCCAAACAAAGAGAAAAAGAAGATTATACCTTGTGTGCAGTAAATGCTTAAAATTTGATCAGTTGTGTTGAGGTTGTCAAAGATGACAGTTTAAGCCAGGAAGAGGAGAAACTTAATGTTTTTGAACCAGAAACAGGTATGAATAAAAAAATCCCGATTGTTGTGTGAGTACCATTAGAAACCCCAGAAATAGAACAGCAACCAAAACAGGAAGACGAAATGACACCCAAAAAATATTTCAATAATAAAATGTTGATAACTACCAGACAATGGAGGGTGTTTATCACACCGTTACCCTTGGATGATTGCTTTTTTGGGGGTTGGGTAGTGAAGAGGGTAGAGATGAAATTATAAAGCAGTTTGTTAGTGCATTGAAAACAAAAAATACAAATGAAAATCACAGAAATGGGACAAATGTATGCACAAAAAAACATACATAAATTTGATGACTATGGTGTATGTGTTCTGATTAAAATTTAAACCAGGGAAATCAAAATTAGTTTGGCTCTGGGGCCAAAGTTTCCTTTCTCAGGGCAGGATCAGTAAAAGAATGTCAACTCCAAATGTTAGGCTTACCTTAGTTTTTCAGTATTATGCTTCATAATTCTGCCTACTGTAATATCCTACCCTACATTTTATAATTATGGATGACAAAGAATATTTCCTAAGCGTAACACTTTTATCACAGACAATGAAAACAAAATATACTTTCATGTTTGGAATTAAATGTGTTAACTGGTTTGTTTTAACCATTGATTGAATGCAGTTTTACACCTTAAACAGAGTGCTTTTTGTCGGAATTTTTGTACTGGTTTGAAATGATTAAAAAAATAATTACAAAATTAAAGTTGTATGGACATTTGGATTAGACATATCAAACTACTAGGCTGAGAGCTGAGAGTATATAATTTACAGCATTCTAGAGGCCAGAGGGATCCTCCAGTACGAATTTATCTTAAAGATTTTAGCTTTGGATACAAATGACCTAGAGACTTTCTTCCTTTTTTTAAATGTAAGAAATGGATGTGAATGAGTCACATGAATGCTGTCTCAGCTTGAGGTTTATAATCTGGTGTGGTTTGTACAAAAAAAAAGTATTTTCCTTAAATTTGCGGATGCAGCATTTAATAAACTGCGCTCTGTAGTCTGGAATTGACGGTATACTAACTGTCTTTAACCTTTATCTTTCAAGTCATCAGGATAGTTTGGGTGCTCCTAAGCTTACAGGCCCTAGACAGACCTAACGGGGCTCAAGTCTACACAATGGTTTTTGCTCATAGCAACAGTGCGGGAATTTATTCTTCTTGGTGTCAAGGCACCCCTAATAAAAAACAAGAAAAAAACGATAAACATCTGCCATCATGTGGTCTGCTTTTTTGGAATCTTTATCGCCCTCTGGTGGCAAAATAAGGTACTGTGTCTCCAGACCACCGAACACTCCAATCAAATCCCATCCAATCTTCTATCGCTCTGGCAACACAGGGCCATATTTCCTTGGATATCATTAATGCAAATGACAAAAATTGGATATTAAAGTTTAGAACCCAATGCAAACCACTACAAAAAGTTGGATAGAGCTATAAACATGCATATAAACATGTTGAAAGTGCAACCAACAGGGTGCTTTCACCAGGTCAGTGAGTACCCATGAAAGATGTCTTCAGTAGAGTTGTACAATTTTCTGCAATGAAACTGTCACCATTCCACATTATCGTATAGCTTTACCTGTCGGAGGTTCCGAGTCACTTTGACATCGTGCCATGAATTGTCATTGAACTTCCCGTTGACTGGCTCAACAATTGCTTCAAAGGCACCTGAACCCAAGTTGATCACAAGAGAGACAGCGCCGTCCTTTAACGCCAAGTTCACATAGTCAGCTGATTTTCCAGTGTGAAGTATAAGGCCGTTGCGCTGCCAGGTCTTGAAGGAGAGTGTGATCTCATCACTGCTGCTCTGGATTGGGTTTTGAGTGAGGTCGTAGCAGAAATATTCCGAACCACGGAATGTAGCTACGTTCTCTTCCCTTGCTGTGGGGAAAGAAAAACACAAACACTTTAGAAATAAACACCAAACATTCTGGGCAACAAACCACTAATTCTTTTCTATATTTTAAACAATGACTCTAAATATGGTGCGGATTGTTCTATTTTTTCCATGGTATCCCCCCAAAAAACAGCAAGCTGCTCTTTTTCACAACGCATGCGTTCTAAATACAAAACACCTTGGTGACGTCTGGAAACATTTATGATACCCTTCAAGGGACAGTACTTAAATCGATATTTACAAAGCACTCATATTATTTCCACTGTTTCGCCAACAAATCAAGTCCTCAATTCATTCTTCTCTTTCCGTACCATTGGTGTCAATTTCAGGTCGCTGAAGTCTCCAGTAATCCTCAATGAATAATAACAAGCGAATATAATTTTGTCCGTTACCACACAAAGCCCTATTGACAACACAAAAAGACAACTTTCCTGACTGTGTTACAATCTGTCACTATTCTCCAAAGTATAGTTGGCCTGGCGCTGTTGTCTATTAATATGGGGCTTTTACACGACACAACCCTTATTTGTGTTTTCTTCCAATGCAGTAGTAAATATGTGTTCGTTTTGTATTCGCCCTCTTGAATGATTATATTATTCAAAAACACGTTATATACACAACTCAGAGCATAACTGAAAAACAACACAGCTGGAAAAAGTGTCAGGTGTGAATAGGCACGGTGTTGAAGCCAAATTTCCCACGCAGTTGGTGTTCTCATATTTGAGCATGCAGCTTTTAGCAGGTGCACTTTCAGAATTTACAGTAACTACAAGGCAAGAGACATATGTCCCACCCAGCAACAACTGGTTGAATATCAGTGCTGGGAATAACACCTTAATAAATTATTATTATTATTATTTTCATTAACGCGGTATTTCTTTGCATTGGCTTTACTGTTTCTGATGGTAAAAAGCGTTGTGATACTTTGAATAAGGCGGTTTTCTGCTCTCCTCCGAGTTGTTTACATCACACCTTTTCAGGTAATGTCACCATTCAAAGTAGCGACTCAGTATAGTTAGATAGTGATTATGAATATAGTATTCGCTATGCGCCGAAAGAAAAAGCGAATGACGGCTGAGTTGCAAAAAATGTGAGCCTAATATTTGACGCTCTTTGAAATGAACAAACAGCTCACTCCTCGACGCCTTTTTTCTCATTGTGCATTTTCGGGGGATTCTTTGTGTTTGACTTTAAATTTGTTGAGCATAAAAAGGTTACCATTGTTTTGTATTTTATCTTTTTTTGTAGATTTATAAATATTTCAATCAATGCAATCAATTTCAATGTTTCCTGTGTTTTTCAGTGTTACCTTGTTTATATAAAAATGTAAGGTTTATTTCCTTTCTCCTTTTGTTCTTGTATTTTATTTTATTTTTTTCCTTTTTCACTTTGGTCTTTCCTCCATGGCCTTTTTTATGTCATTCCCTCCATAGTGTTACATAATAATTGGTAATGTAGGCATCATGGGTGTAACCAGCACATTTTCAACCCAAGCAACCCCAAAAACTATAGCATTTTTATAACCTTATTTTCCCTAAATAAAAACAGGATAGGCTTAAAATACTGAAGAACACTAGAAAATGAAATAAAAAGTAAAATAAAACAAACATGTGAACATGCAGTGTCTGAAATCACTGCCTTTCTCATTTTAGCTGCATTGATTCTAATGCAACAATAATCAGCCTAGCTTAATTGTTGCTTGTATGTAAGCTATGTGTGTGGTTGAATGATCCTGCATCACTTTAAGTGAAAATAAAAAATTAAATAAATAAATAACCAGCTAGACACTGCGCTGAACTTAGAATCATCCCTGGTAGGGATTAAAGCAAAAGACAACAACCTGAAGAGTTGTTTAAAACCTTTGGTGAACTGAAAAAGCTGGTTCTCTAAATATAGTATAAATTCGCATCCATACAAGTAAACTCCAGTCACTGCATATTTCGCAGTATTTGCCCAGACAATCTCAAATTCTTTGACATAAAACAACTCATTTTTAAAGTAATGGAAATAGTTACTTTCCCTGGCTACTAGTCACTTTTACTATATAGTTATTAATTTACCAACTCAGTTACTTTTCGGAAGAAGTTGTGAGTTACTATAACTACTTTTAATCACTTTTTTTAAAGATAATTGCCGAACACTGTTGAAAATACTTTGAACGGTCATCTTTTAATTGAAAAGTCTTTTTATTCAATTCAAATACGTACTACTTTTAGGGACACATTATTGACCACATTCAACAAAGGTAAACCCAACAACTATTATTGAATTAAATTTGGTCCATGTTGGATGGGTTAACCAAAACCCCAAATTTGGATAGAATCATTTTTATACACTGGACCCGATTTAGCGCTAAATCTAATGTTGAATAGACACATAGTACTGGGTGGGGTTGATTCACACACAAGTATTGCAATAGTCCAACTTTGAAAAAACTGTTGTGAAACCACTAATGTTTTAAGGATGAATTTTTTCATGAACACAATCTTAAATTCTGCTACAATGGGAGAATGCTGTACGAGTGTCTGCCATCTAATTGACCTATGGCTAAGCCCTGACCTTAAATGTGATGAGCCAATCACAGTGCAAATAGCAGACTCCATAGATTTGGACAAACGCTACTGGCATGTCTATTAACTTGCATTGCAGTTTGTCGGTATCTGTTTCTTTTTTTGTGTTTTTTCTTACATTTTAAACTTTAAAATAGTCAGAAGGTGATTATAGGGTACATGCAAATGTGATACGAGGAATCCCGAGAGCCTGGGTCATGTGGGGTATTTTTGCCAGATATAGCCATGTCTAAATCAAGACAAGTGTCCGCTTTGGATAAAGTTGCGCGTCCAACACAAAACCAACTTAACGTGGATAAAGTTGTCTACATCTGTTCTAAAGGCCCGGTCACACAGCCTTTCACGGGCGTATCTTGGCTGAATCACGGCCAGAAATTTCTGCCCGTGAAGCAGACAATGTTGGACGCTTTGAGATCGCGATACAGACGAGATACAGCCGTGCTTTACACGCGGTAAGAAATTCACACGCGGTTGGCCGCACGAAAAAGTTTTGCGCTGCTCAAAACTTTTGCGCTGCTCAAAACTTTAGACCACAGGTAACCGCGGGCGGCACACGTGGTACACACGAGGTAGAGACGCGGTACGAACGTGCTAGGACGTGCTACGGCCGCGGCCAAGAAGTGGTTACACGCGGGTAGGACGCGAAACTTTAGCGGGTAATCGCGGGTGGAGCACGGTCATAGCACGTTTGTTCTGCGCCTGTATCGCGGTGTTATCACGTGCATTAGCGTGTGTACCGCGTGTAAGCACGGTCAAACGCGATGCAGCCGCGGTTACCCGCGATAAGGACGCGGAACAGTCGCCGGCGTCTGTTTCGCGGGCATACCACGGGTAAACAGCGTGTTTAGCCAATTTTGCACATTTTCCACCGCGTCTGCTTCACGGGCAGAAACTTCTGGCTGTGATTCAGCTGCGATACGCCCGTGAAAGGCTGTGTGACCGGCCTTTAGGTAAGTCAACATAGTATTTGAGGAAAAATATAGTCACTTTGCTGGAGAGAAATACATTGTTATGTTAGTTAATGTTAGGCTGACACTAGCTACTTAGCTGAGTTATACATCATGTTTGTTTACTGGGAGTTCAGTGGCCTGTTATGTGCTAGTTTTTGTATGTCGGTAATCATACGCGATTGTTGGCTGTTGTCGAAATTTAACATCGGATTTCACCCAAAAAAAAAATCTGAATTGAGTATCAAGCTCTGCAGTGTGAACTTAGCCTATACGTTAACCTTTGGAGCTTAGCTTCTTTAACTTACCTGTAAATAACTGATAACAAATGTTAGCATTGTTATACTGAATGATTCAACGTAAATACATACAGACTACTACAGACTGTAAATATCTTAGTTACAGTAACAGTTACAGTGTACTTTAAGTGTTTACATATCATCATCAGTCTCTATATGTCATACCAGTCAACCACAGCCAATGGCTCCCTTAATGCTAATTGCAAATCCTACTTTTTACGCGATAATAAACTTCACAAACACAACACGGCACCCATTTACTCACAGCAAGACGGAATATGTAGGATACCGCAACAATATTAGCGGATGTTGTTCTCTGCTACCAGTGACATTTAGGATAAGAGCGATAAGAGCGGAAGACATGATCAACTTTTTAAAAAAAATGTCCTCGTATAAAAACTGTCATACGGCATACAGAATGTGAACTGATGAAAAAATTTTAGAAAACGGGGGAAATGTATACATCTACAGGTTTGCTATCTCCATGACACTTTCTTGTCAGTGACGGAGAAGCCCTGCACAGCCCGACTTAGTGATTGACATTTTATTCCCGGTTCGGGCCAGGGCATAGGATCATTCCCTATCATATTTTCACGACCATAGGGCGCACCGTGTTTTAAGGCTCAGTCTCCATAGCTTGTTCAAATTCTTTAACTAACACATAAACAGGGTGCACCGCTTGATAGGGTGCGGGTGCCCTCTACTGCAGCCGCCTTGCGACAGCACAGATAAGCAAACAAGTGTGTGTATTTAAAAATACAGCAGGAGAAAAACTGGGTTTGGTTGTGGTTTATTTTGAAATGATTACCGTATTTTCCGCACTATAAGGCGCACCTAAAAGTCTTATTTTTTTTCAAAAGCTGACCATGCGCCTTATAACACAGTGCGCCTTATATATGGCTCAATATTAAATTCGCAAGGTCTCGCAACTACGAGAAACAGCCGCCGACTCCATTTTTCGCGCTGTGCATACTGGGAAATATTAAACGATTGGTAGTTGCCGGGGCTCGTGTTGTATTTGTTTACTAAGTGGCAAAATGGCTACCCCATTAAACTGCTTAATTCATATTCAACAAATACAGTATTTGTCTGAATCCAGGGTTATGACTGGTGAAGATGTAAAGCACAATTTACCTTAAACAAACGCAGAATTATTCAGAATGTCACGTTTGAGAGAGAGAGAGAGAGAGAGAGAGAGAGAGAGAGAGAGCGAGAGAGAGAGAGAGAGCGAGCGAGATTCTCTTTCATACGTGCATTTGTATAAAAAATGGCTCCTGTTAAGAGACACGCGTACAACGCCGAGTTTAAACTCAAAGCGATCAGTCACGCAGCACAACACGGCAATAGAGCGGCAGCGAGAGAGTTAAACTTAAATGAATCGATGGTACGGAAGTGGAGAAAGGATGAAGATAAGCTCCGCCAAGTAAGGAAAACTCAACAAAGTTTCCGTGGCAATAAAGCAAGATGGCCAGAGTTAGAGGAGACACTTGAACAGTGGGTTGTTCAACAAAGAGCGGCAAGCAGAAGTGTCAGTACGATAACTATACGTATGAAGGCAACAGCGCTGGCACAAAAACACCGGACGTGTTGGATGGCCCATTCACTGAGATATGGTCAATTCGAACACAGCAGAAGAAGAATTCGAGGGATTCGTCGATGAGGAGCTTATAGAGTGATCTTTGTTTTTCTTTTGTGTGTTTACGTTTTACATTTTACAGTTATTATGTTATTGCTTTGCACTCGTTGTTTTTGCACATTACGAGTGTCACTTTATTGCGATTGCACTAACGTTTCATTTAAAATAACAGTATCAGACGTTTTTTTCTTTGCGTGTTGACTAAATGGACAAAAAATAAAATGATATGTCGATGTTGTTCAAAGATATTAAAGATATGTCACGAAAATGCTTTACCTCAGAGAAAATAATAAAACGGCTGTTTATTTATTTTGGGAGTGAATGGAGTTGTGGAAAGCTTGTTTGTTAATAAAGTTTGACCTTTTTGAATGGTTTGTTGACATTCCCTTGAGCGTGGCAACATCTAGAGGTTGCATAAAGTAACTACATTCTCTACTGTAGTCAAGTCGTCACATTTATTTACCGTAAATAGCCCTTAATCCCAAAAATGTCTCGAAGGACTGCACAGGATTACAATTACAAAATTGCACAATTACCTGATCTTAAACCAGCATGCACTTATAGCGCCTTATAATGGGGTGCGTCTTATGTATGGCATAAGTTTTAAAATATATCATTCATTGAAGGTGCGCCTTATAACATGGTGCGCCATATAGTGCGGAAAATACGGTACAAAGTATAACGCACGGATTAAAATTTGTCAAAGTTCGTTTTTAGCTTCCTTCCCTTGCACTTCCTTCGCTATTGATTCATTAACTTTCAGTTCTCTCGCAGACGCTCGGTGTCTATGTTTTTCCACGTAGTGAAGAAATAGACATACCACAAAAGGCATTCAATTGAGGGTTTTGGATTTTATTAATATTTGGGGGGACAACTCTGTTCAGCCTGCGCTAGCACAAATTGCTTGACGCGCTACGGCGTTAGCATCCATGAGTACTTCTACAAACAATGGATGCATTGCGTGTGACTTCACGTATCCTCTTCTGCACAAGCGGGACACTTGGCACGTTCACAAAGGAGCAGTCGCATTTAGTTGGAAATGTGAACGACCTCACAAAAACATCATATTTCTTCCCAAAATGTTGTAAGTCTTAAGTTTGAACCTGTGACCTCCCAGTCTCGGGGGAGTTGCCCAACCCTAAGGCCACTGAGGAAAATCTGAGACTTATGTGCACCTTATGGTCGTGAAAATACGGTAATCTTACTGTTTTTTTATGTTTAGTTACAATTTGAAAATGTTCTTAGTGATCAGGAAGATATGTTTTATAGCTATTTAGGCATCACTTTTAATCTTTTGGTTGGATGGGAGTGGACCAATTTGTTTTTCATAATTTCATATGGGAAAAAGTTGCTCGTTAAACGAGCAATCCAAGCTATGAGTACCATCCTAGGATTACACAAGCTCGTAAAAAGAGGTACCACTGTATTAACTGTGTTAAAAAAAAGTATTTAATAAGTCCCTTCAATGAATATAGACTTCTGAAAAAGTGTGCGTTATATAAAAAATATCTAGGAAATTACAACAAGTAGCTCGGAAACAAGATTTCGTTTGAGTCTCTGTGCCGCTTCCACTCCCCTCTTGAGGTAATGGTTTGCTTTGTGAGTTTTGCAGGTCATGACATCAAAAGCATACAGAAGTCGAGGCATCGTTGACATCCTGCTGCAGCAATTTTGTACCCAGCTAATTTGAAATTGCCAAACCCTTTCGCATCTCCCCGTATTCGCGTTATTACATTAATTCCTTCGACTTTCAATTACAGGTTCACAGCTTGGTGAGGGATAAGGTGCCAGCAATCTGTCTGAGAAGTTGAAAAAACTTTACAGAGATAATTGTGCGTTTGTGCATGTAGTGCGTGCATAAATGAATACAATAAAATGCGTGAATTGGTTACCCGCAAAAGCAAAATAGTTTGTGTATTGCTTCACACTTTTAAGGTTTAAGGTTTGAATCTTTCCTGTGTTGGCCTGCCAGTAGCCTGCAGCATTTATGGAAATTAATAGTGATTGCTGCTCACTTAAGGTTCTATAACACAACTACCTGTTCTTCTCAATTTAACTGACTCAAATACTGCTCAGAAAATGTCAAATTCTTTGACATACAACCATTTTTTCAAATTAATGGAAGTAGTTACTTTCCATGGTAACCAGTTACTTTTACTAATTAGCAAGGGTCGGGAACCTTTTTAACCCGAAGACCCATGAAAGCCCACACCATTCAGTATATTTTTAGACAACTGCCAAACACGCTTTCCAGACAAAAGCTATTAAATAGTAATAATAATAATAATAATAACAATAATAATAATGCCAGACAGTGTGTCTCATATCAACAAATGTAGCAGTTTAAACTTGTCTCTGTTACGGTTGCCCATGGCGCCCAATTGGCCCCGCCCATTTGGCGCCAGCTGCGGCTCGTTGACTGATTGGCTTCCCTCCTATTTAAGCTCAGTGCTCTCACTCACCCTTTGTCAGTCCGTCATCGAACCTCTGCACCCGCAAGACGTGTGTTGACTCTGTCCGGTATCCTGTTTGTGTATCCTGTCCGGTATCGATCCCGTCTTATTCGATCCTGTTTTGATATCGGTCTCCGGTCTGCAGTGTCTGGTATTGTTCCCGTCTAACTCGTCCTGTCTGTTATCTGTCTCCAGTTTCCTATATCTGTTATCAATCTTGTCAGTCCCGTTCTTTCCGGTTACAACACCATGTGTTCGGTAAAGGCTTGTGTAACTGGTATCAATCTCGTTGGTCTCTGGCTTCCTGGTGTTCCATGCCAGACTGCTGTCTTTCTTCTTCCACCCAGCGATCGCCGAATCACTGGCGTTTGTGTTAATGTGCATGACTGCCCCATTCCCGTAAAATAAAGCTTGAGTGAGAAACGTTACGCTTCCAGGTCCTCCTCATGTTCTGGTTCTTGACAGTCTCCCTCCTGCATTTACTTAAGAGCGTAAGGCTCATTTTGTCTGTCATGTTTATCCTTCATAATGGTTTCAAAAGAAGGTGCAAGCAAAGTTATTTTGTAAAATGTAAAAAAATACTGCAAACAAGGATACAAACGTATTTATCTTCAGTGCAGACGGCGCAAAGGAGAAAGACTGCGCACATCCTGTCCTGTGTATAGCTTCGCCTATTCGCCTACCGCTCACGTAATCAAGTTGCTCAAGGTGCTTTGCTAGAGCTCTTAGGTCAATCGTGTGTTTTGGGTTAAAGTTTGTTCTGTGAGTTTTCATCTTAAAGTGTCTCAACAGTATACCTAAATTGTTCAATGACCTTCCATATAAAGGATTATATGACAATTTTACAGCCAAAACGAGGGCTCTTTGTGTGACACCCTGAAGTGTAGTTAAAATTGTGTGCTATACGGAGCTTTTATCGTCGCCGGTGACTTTAATCGGGCATGTTTATGGACTGTACTTCCCAAATCCATTCAATACGTGGACTGAGCAATGAGGGAATAAAACACTGGAGGAGGGTAAACAGCTTTTATTAGCATATTTGGTAACGTCAACCTGTACGTTTTTGCCATACAAAGTACGTTTGTTATGCATTTTAAGACGTGTACGACGTACAAGAAAATTTGTACGGAAAAAAAACGCAAATTTGTTAATTATGCGCACCATCCGGTATACACCGAGTATCACGAAACAGCAAATCAATCAACTCAAACGAGTTCGCCGCAGTAGCCTCTATCTCAGT
The DNA here is from genome assembly GCF_059441175.1 of Urocampus carinirostris. Classification (NCBI taxonomy): domain Eukaryota; kingdom Metazoa; phylum Chordata; class Actinopteri; order Syngnathiformes; family Syngnathidae; genus Urocampus; species Urocampus carinirostris. The sequence goes on from NC_142363.1 coordinate 8,952,398, forward strand.
ACCGTTTCATTTCGTTTGTCACTTAAGTAAATGGGTGAATTGTTAAAATTAAATTAAATTAAAATACACCTACTACACAGACAGTAAGATCAAACATCAAGTTGGATCCCCCATCTCTGTTTGTCCCTCACCCCCATCATACAGCACCCCCCCCTCCCCCCGAAGGAAACAAAGCCTATTTACAACAAAGACAGTTAAAATATCTTCTTTGTTCCTTTATCTCTGTGTTTCCTTATCCTCACAAATGTGGACCTGGAGTCGTCCAATTTCGTTGTCACAATATATCCCATGTTGTAACAATGACAATAAAGGCATATTCTATTCTATTCTATTCTATTCTATTCTATTCTATTCTATTCTATTCTATTCTATTCTATAGATAAATGACCGAACCTTTTGATTATTAATATTGTCTTGGCTTTCCATGTCTGATAATCAGCTCAGCATGAAACAATATACTAGAGATTGCACAAGTTATATTTTATCTCCGAGCCATATATGGCTCTCGAGCCATAGGTTCCAGACCCCTGCTGAAGAATAATTCACTTACAAACCTAGTTACTTTTTGGATAAGGTAGTGAGTAAATATAACTAATTCCTTTTTGAAAGTAATGTGCCAAGCACTGCTTATATGACAAAATGTATATGAAGAACCCCAAGGATAAAAAACGAGTCAGGCTGAAGTAATCCCTTGGACCAACACCGAATATCACTTTTAGAGAAACTTATCGCTTTAGTCGGTGAAAAACCATTTGCATGAAATGATGTTGATGTCGATCAATGCACAAATAAAGGTAGCATGTGCGGGGGGAAGGACACACGGCAGAAAACGTATTACATGGCCCACTGATTGCATTATGTACTACATGATGGCCGATGACGCGCAGATGGTAGGAAAGAAAAGATGGCTGCAAGGCAGAGATGTGAAGGATGAGTGCGGGTGATGCGTCAAGCCTGTAATGCAGAGGTGAGCAATTATATGGAGTCTGGGACACATTTGATTCACATGCAGACATCTACGTGTTACATTTCTTTTGCAATGGGTTAATCTCATCAAATTGGTTTTAAAACAATGTACAGTATTTGGTCCCTGTTTTAAGCACACAACCAGATATTTAGCTTGGTTTTAGTACTGTAGTGCAGTGGTTAGCACAGTCAACAAGCACCTAAAAGATCCCTGATTCAAGAATGGGTGGAACACATTTTGGCCTGGAGAGGAATGGGTACCACCAGGCTAAATTTTGCCAATGCACACCAAAGGAAATGATGCCCCTGCAACCCTAGTGGTGAAAGGATCCAACCAACTATGAGTACTATAGCTGTTAGTTTGTTGTGTTTCTGTAGTTTGGAGTTATGTAGTAATATTGTAGTACTACTCTAGCTTTATTTTTTGGAGTAATGTTTGTAATATCGCTCTTGTCGTATTTATACATATACGTATATATATATATACATATATATATATATATATATATATATATATATATATATATATATATATACATATATATATATATATATATATATATATATATATATATATATATATATATATATATATATATATATATATATATATATATATATATATATATATATATATATATATATATATATATATATATTGTACCAATATATACACTACAAAAAGTAGTAAGTATATGGCAATTTGCCTCGGATGTCACCTATGGTGCCGTCTGGTAGGGCGGCCCCCTTTATCTTGATCCTGTTGTCCTATGCTCAATGACCACATTAAGTGCGGTCATCGCACAGGACAGAAAATGAATACTGACTCTTTTGATGAGGAAGGTCCCCCACCAGAAACCGCCACACGATTGATTTGGATCGTTTTTGGTCAGTTTTATGCAAACACATACAGCTTTGATGCCACGTAATTGAGCATTTGGTTGGTATCTGCACACAGAGAAGTGGAGGGGCTTTTGGTGAACGAGAGAGAAAAATAAATCTAATGTCTTGCCAGTGGAAATATTGCCTTCTGGAAAAAGGTCCAAATGAGACCGAGACACAAGAACGCGTGCAGAACTCCTATGTGTAACGGAGAGGTCAATGACACGTAGCTCAGATAACGATCAGTAATTTTGGCGTGCTGCTGGATTTTCATTTGTTCAGCAGCTTGACCAATGGCACGTCGGATATCTGCTGCAGACGACACAGTATTTGGTTTCTTTCTGTATCCAAAGAGGAACGGTTTGCAGTACAGAGAACGGAAACGTTCTCATTTTTTAACGAACAACTCGGAATACATTTGTTTTTCTCTGGAACAAGATGCTTCTTTTTCAAACAATTGACACCATGGACGTTTCAAACACTATACCCTTTGGCAGGTGTGGGCAAACTAGGGCCCGTGAGTTATATGTAGCCCGGCAGGCTCTATGATACAGCCCGCCAGGGTAATGACAATTTTAAAACATTTATTGGGGGGTTTTAGACCCTCAATATATATATATTTTTTACCAAGATTTGATCTCTTGTAGGGTTTATATAATTGTAAATAAAGTACTACTATGATAAAAATGGTAGTGTACCACTTCTAAAATACCACAAAAATATGAAAAAGTTGCCTCAAAAGTAAATATCAAATTTATTTCTTAAAAACAGGGACCTAATAATTTTTTTAACTTCCATTTCTAAAATAAAAAAAATACAGAAATACATCAAATATACTACCAAAAAGTATCACAGACATATCACAAAAATACTGCGACAGAAATACTACAAAATACATTTACGATAAAACAAAAAAATACCACGTTGATATGAATGACAATAAAGACAATTTTAACGCTAATTCTAATGTTTTTGTGGTCCCCATGGCTACCATGCTACTCATTTTAGTTAAAATGTTTCTGCAATATGGGATTTTTTTCAAGTTTTACTACATTTTCACTTTGATTTTTCTTCTTCAAAAATATAAAACAGGCTACTTAAAATGAACAAAAAATAATAATCAGCGGGTCGAACTAAAATGTCTCACCAGGTTCTTACACTTTCTGTTTACAAAAATCAGCAAATTCATGTGCAAGGTTTTTACTTATCTGATGTATTTTGTTATTTTCTGTAGTGCAGTCTTAAAAAGATTTGAAATAAGTAGATAAGAGTACTGTAGTTCCTATTGGGCAGGTTCACGAGTATATTAAAAGACAAAACAATAGTAATATGCGTCATGATGACTGATTAATTTCACCTGTGCCAGCTCATATGGCGCCAGCTGCTGCTGGCTTCCTGATTGGGTCCCCGTCCTACTTAAGCTCATTCCTTTCACTCGCCTGTTGTCAGTCCGTTAGCGGACTTCTGTTTTCACAAGGCAAGCATTTTTTACTCTGACTCCCGTCGGTCCCGTTTTTTCACCCGTTTTCCACCCGTCCGTTCCTGATTTCCCTGTTTGTCTCCGGCTACCACCCGTTTTTGACTCCGACCATGTCTTGATCTCCCGTCCCGGCTAACAACCTCTTTTTCCGTCTACTACACCACGATCTTCCGCTTCAGAAGATCCACTTTCGCATTCGGAACACGTTCCGATTCTGTGAGCGGCTTGCTTCCCGCGCCCAGCGAGCACCGGATCGCAAGCGCTGCCTTTCCGCTATATCTCATTAAACTTGTGACTAACGTTACGCATCTGGGTTCTACTACCGTTCTGGGCATGACAATATGCTGCCATCTACTGACATGAAGGAATGTTACACTTGGCTGATCAGTAGAAAAAGCAAAGATACTGGATAAACGCATACTTTTTTGCAAAGATAAAATTGAAAAATTGATCCTGCCCCGGCACAGTAGTTAAAAAACACTGGCTCAGACGATGTCAGGTCACACTTAAAAACCGACAGGATGTGAATGCATTCATGTGCATATGAGCTGGTCTACACGGGTGCATCTCCACATGTGTGTATCTTCCCACATACGGGCACGGGATGGAGCCGCCACCCATCTTTCACTCACACTCTCACTCACTCACACCAACACTCTCTCACAAACCCATCCAGCCGATAACTCCCTGAAGCATCATGACGGCGAGGTTTGCTCTCTCCCTGGAGGCTTTTCATCCACTGCCCAACATAATGCCATATCCCCGTGCCCCCCGCCCCTTTCCGTAACCTCCTACTCCCCCTGTGCCTCTCTCTACACACACCCACACAGACACATAGGAAACCGTACGCACACATCCGCTTATTGGCTATTATCTGCACCGTCTGAGCCTGTGTTGATAGCTAATGAAGGGCTACGGTTGCCATTTCTCAGCTGACGGTTACCATGGTTACGTGGGACTAGAAGAGAGCAAGAGAGAGACAAAGAAGAAAGAGGAGAGTAGCCATGCACAAAAAAAGAAGCTGTTATATTTGAATAATTTTCTACAACAAAACAAAAAAAGTTCAAGTTGCAAATTGTGTACGCAACGTAGTTGAATCGTTTATTACGATTGCGTAAAGCAAAACTATCAAATTCGTGGCCTGTGGGCCAAATGTGGCCGCCACATCATATTAGTTGGCCTGCAAGACAGTACTTAGGGAAGCAAAAGAGAAAAACAATGCCTTTCAGATTCAAATATGACCACTGGATATTGCAAGAGCATATATATATATATATATATATATATATATATATATATATATATATATATATATTTATATATATATATATATATATATATATATAATGATTTTATAGCTTACTGTAATAATAACGATAATGATGTAATACTATTATTGTTATAATAAAGATCTTATAATATATGATAGTCATACATAATATAACATATATTTATCGTAATCATGAAAATATAAATATGAATGAAAACTTTATTTCGAACATTAAAATAAAAACAGGACAAAAACAATAACTCAACACCAAAACAATGTTACATAACATGTTCGAAAAGGCGTAGTAAGAAGCAGACGCTTATTTTCCCTACCCCTTCATCTTCCCTATTTATTACATTCTACAGATAGCTCCTCTTTTGTGTCTAAATACAACACCATCTCAAGAATACACACATTACATAGGTCAGATATCAATAATTATAATAATAACAATAGTCACATATTTTATACACTAATCATCCTAGCACCCGCCCCTCAACGTCATAATGCCACTAGTCACCAAACATCACTGCGACACCAATGAAAATAACAATAGCAATAATATTAATAATAACAGTTATGATACAACAATACAACAATAACAACAAGTTAACCGTAGTTGTAAACACAGTATTTCCAATCTCCCGTATCACTCATAACCCATTTTCTTCATCTCTGTATTCCGCCAGTAACGTTTATTTGTATTTAAATTTGAACATTTAATTTAATAATCATAATAATATAATAATAATATATACTAAACCTTACTACAATAATTCATAATTATCATTGATATTATTTAATTGTTGTTGTAATTACAAATGCACAGTTGGTAAACCCTACAAGAGATCAAATCTTGGTAAAGAAAAAAATGTATTGAGGGACTAAAACCCCTCAATAAATGTTTTTTTAATTATAATTTACATTTTTGAATCATAATTTAATTGTGAGCCCCCTCAAAAGAACCCCAGAGCTCCAGCTAAGGTACACTTTTTATGCCATTCATTTACTAGTCCGACGCCTTGTAAGAAGGTTTTTTTCTACCATGTGGCCCCCGAGCTTAAATGGGTTTGACACCCCAGTGTAAAATGTGAAGTTTTCTTCCGGTTTTCAATTTCGCATTGTTCCAGGCATAGCCTCAGCCCATGACTCGAACTAACCTTGAGTGGGATCCCTCGCATCTACCTCATGCCAATCACCTTTTTGCGCTGATTTGTATTCTGGTGTGGCTGATTGATGATTTGGCCTTTACCTCTGAGACATAATTGCATTTTGAGAGGGACAGGCGACACGAGGGACGGATTCATCATAAACATTAGACTCATTTGTGAAGGCCAGTTGTTAGGAGCGTCTATTCAGCGAGAGGAGAAATGAGTATCTGCAATGAGATGTGGCAGCGCTAATACTGCGTCAGCTTGGTGACCTAATAAAGGGACGACCGGGTCGGAATGATGAGACATCTATTACCCGCTGCAGCAAACTTCCCCTCCAGACAATGACAACATTTGCTTGTGGGAGTAGAATCTTGCATGAGATGCGTCCGTTTGACATTTCATTCCTTAAATCTGCCATGGTAGGCGACTTTTGATGGCTTTAAGGAAGTTCTGGTCCATCGTCCCATGTCTTAGGAGACAGAAGAAGTGCATCATTAACACAGTATATTAGGTGTTGGTAGATGGTGACCCCGACCCAGGATATTTTTTAACGGCGAGCAGAATAGTTCAAAGACCACCTATATTCCACTAAAACATTTGCCTGAGAGGAAGCAGGGTACAGAAGGCTCGAGACGGGCTCCCCCTAGCTCTGGGCTTGAAGTCACTGAGGTGGCTAAAAAGGTCCTCGGCCGCAAGGCCTGGGCGACATTCTGACATTGATGACAGTACCTTTAGATTGACAGACTGGGGTGCTGGTCAACTCTATGGAAATCACAATTTTCTGCCTCCCTAGTAAGGTCTATTCAGGGGTACTGAAGAGGACGGTCCGTCAGAAAGTCGAATATCATATTCAGGTCGAACAGTTCAGTTTTCGTCAGTGCCAAGGAATACTGGACCCGCTTTACACCTTCTGCAGGGTTCCTGGGGGTCAATTGGAGTTTTACCATCCAGTCTAGATGCGTTTTGTGGACTTAGAGAAAGGCTTTCGACCGAATTCATTGTGGGGGGATGCTTTGGGAGTATGAAGTACTGGACAGTCTGATCCGGGGCATAGAAGGGGTCTGAGTCAAGGGACTCAGTATTGCCTCTCAGCTTTTTGCAGATGATGTTGTTGTTGATGTTGATGCTGTTTCTTTCTCAAGCCGCAATCTTCAAATTTACCTGGAGCAATTTGCAGCCATATTCCAAAAACATGCATGTCAGGTTGATGGGCCGGTCCAAATTGTCCCTTGGTGTGAAGAAGCGAGTGAGTCTTATGTCCCTTTGTGCCCTGCGACTGGCTGGCAACCGGTTCAGGCTGTCCCTTGCCTACTGCCTGAAGATAGCTGGGATGGGCTCCAGCACCCCTGCGACCCTACTGAGAATAAGTGGTGCAGATAATGGATGGATGGATGGATAAATATACATTTTTGACCTACAGGTTTTAAAAAAGAAATCACAATTAAATGTTAAATTCTGTATTTTCTATAATTAACTAAATAAATGTTCTTACTTTTTTTGAAAGACTTACCACGAAGAGGCACTAAATAGATCACACTGTCGCTTTATGTGCAGCCCTAGTGGATTATTAATTGATTTTTTTTTTTTTAACGGAATGATTTTCATAATAGGGCAGCACGGCGGCACAGTGGTTAGCGCATGTGCGGCACAGTTCATGTCTTGGGAACCTCTTGCGTGGGTTCAAATCCAGCTCCAGACTTCCTGTGCGGAGTTTGTATGTTCTCCCCGTGCTTGCGTGGGTTTCCTCTGGGCACTCCGGTTTCCTCCCACATTCCAAAAACATGCATTTCAGGGGAATTGGCCGGTCCAAATTGTCCCTAGGTGTGAATGAGCGAGTGAGTTGTCTGTCCCTGTGTGCCCTGCGATTGGCTGGCAACCAGTTCAGGGTGTCCCCTGCCCACTGCCTGATGATTTCTGGGATGGGCTCCAGCACCCCCGCGACCCTACTGAGGATAAGCGGTGTAGCTAATGAGATGAGATGAGATGAGATTTTCATAATAATTTGTAATGGTTATTTATTTTATTTTTTATTATTATTTTTTTTTTAGATATTATTTTGTGAAGGGAATTTTGAAAAATATATATTTGAGAACAGTTGAATATTTAGTGGAAAGTCTCAACTGCCGAACCACAACCCAGACTTTAGTTCAGGCAACACAGAATTAAATTGAGTTTGAGACCCTACAGAGGATTACACACAACCTAAAAGATCACCGGCTGCCCCTTGCCGAGCCTGGAGGACATTGCCAGCTCTCGCTTCATCAGCACATCTTGAAAGACTCATTACACCTCGGCAACCGTATTTTCAAACTTCTATCGTCGGGCCAACGGTTTGGATCCCACAATGCCTGAAAATAAAAGACCGAGGGATAGCTTCTTCCCCAAAGCTATTAACACACTAAACTGCAGTCAAATGTCCCTGTTACTAAGTGCAATACACCAGTTTTTAACTGCAATATTACGGTTCCGTACAGTTTGTATTTTAGATTTTATTGACTATTTTTAAGGTTCTAAAACAGTTGTATTTTGGTAGTAAAACAGTTGTGCGGTAAGTGTCTGTTTTCAAAGAATATAGTATCAAGACGGTGGCAGGGTGGTGAGTGGTTAGCATATCCGCGCCACAGTTCTGAGTACATGGCTTCAAATCCAGCCATCAGCCTTCCTGTGTGGAGTTTGCATGTTCTCCCTATGCTTGCGTGTGTTTGCCCCAGGCATTCCGGTTTTCTTCCACATTGGCCAGTCCAAATTGTTCATAGGTGTAAATGAGCGAGTAAGATATCTGTCTCTGTGTACCCTGCAACTGGCTGGCAACCATTTCAGGGTATCCCCTGACCACTGCCCGGAGATAGCTGGGAGGGGCTCCAGAACCCCCTTCTGAGGATAAGCAGTTCAGATAATGGATCGATGGATAATGTCAAGAGGCACTCCCGGACAAAAATTGCTGACCACAAAAGGCTACTGGAAATGAATGCTGTGAAATGCTGAAGCAACTGGAAGCCGTTTATATGGGGCAGCAGCAATCTTTCACGAGACCCAGGGAGTCAAATAAAAATGCTACAAAGGCGAGCTACGAGGTCGCTACGCTGATAGCCAAGCACTGCAAACCTTTTACGGAGGGTGATTATTTTAATAGTCGGCTCAAACAGATTTTCAGCTTATTAAACTCCCAGGTTCTCAAATATAGCCTTTTTTATGTTAAATGACTAATTTGTGTTATATACATAATTCACGGGACTTTACAAAGCTCTCCCAAGAAACATCGAAAATTGGGCTATAGTGCAAAGACAAAATGTGCTGATTAGCCTTTTTCAGCGCAGTGTTTACCAAAACTCGATGGCCTTTGTGTATGCAAAGAGATGGCGCGGGGTGGGTTGGGTGAAGTGATTGGCTGAGGAAAATAGTAAGTGATTTGGGATCTCAGCGGGAAGGCCTATCATCCAGACACATCCGTGAGCTGCCACTATACAAACACACAATGGACCTCTGCTGACTATCCCCGGGCTAAGTGGCATTAACCTCTTTCCCTCATGGGGCCCAGACAAAAGCCCCAGAGGACCACTAATAATCACCACCGCCAAGATGGCCCCACCCTCTTCTCCTTTCAATACATCACACTCAAAGATTGCTCTGGACAATTTCAATGAAGGGACATATTAGCATGTCTATTAATATAGTCACAACTGGGGCCAAAGTAGAGACTATTATCATACTTTCATTATTTATAATTTGTAGTAGTAGTAGTAGTCGTATTTCTATGGATATTAAATAGCACATTTTCAGACAAATAGTATTACTTAACATTTGAGTTGCAAAACACCAAATGGCGATGAAACAACTTGTACGTACATTCAGGACCGGCCCATGCAGTTTACACCTGCTCCTTCATTCCAGTTTGAATTAGTGATGTGTCGTTTATGGACGAAACGGCTCAATTAACCTTTTTTTTTTAATAAATTCTGTGTTGTTGATTTCAAATTTGTTGAGTATAAAAGAGTTATATATTTTCTTGTACATCCGTAAATATCTCTATCTAGTCTGTACTAGTCATTGGTATGTGCAGCCCTTTGAGACTCCTTGTGATTAAGGGCTATACAAATAAAAATGACTTTTTAAGGTTTATTCTGGTATTACAAAGTTTATTTGATATTACTGAATAGTCAATATTTTTCATTTTGTTGTGTGTTCCTTAGAGATTCTGAGTTGTTTAATTACTAGAACCGCTTTCTTCCATCTTCGTAACATTGCTAAAATCCGTTCAATACTGTCTCAGTCGGATGCGGAAATTATAATTCATGCTTTTGTTACCTCCCGTCTCGATTACTGTAATGCACTACTCTCTGGTCTCCCGAAGTGAGTAAAAATAGTGTGATAATGAGCTCTATTGCCTTTTCACATGTTATCTGTACTGGTGGTCTAATGTAACGTATCAGTGCCTTCACCGCCGCAATCCAAGTTAGATTCCCATAGCAAACAGTGTATTAAATTTTAATCAGGGGTACTTCAACTAATCAACTAATAATTAATTGCACTTGTGTGTGTCGTAAGTGTATAAAAAGCCCAATGGTCACCTGATAACCCTTACTGTAGTCTTGATTTCATGCGCCTTATAGTCCGGTAGGTTTTATATGTGAAAAAATATGACCAATTACTATTTTTTTGGAGGGGTGCACCCCATAATCAGGTTCACCTTATAATGTGGAAAGTATAGTGATTAAACAGTAATACTCTTATTTCTATATTCATATAAATAAACGCCCTTACTTTTACTGTCTTGCACTTGGGTCCGTCCAACATTTTGTCATATATTTCTTGAAAGAAACCTAATCTGCGCCCTCACTCGATTTCTCACAGTTATTTTAAACGAAAGTATGTATTATTTATCGCCTCCTAGTGATAAAAAACAAACAAGCATATTTTATATGATTTTTAAGCATACATTGAGGAACTATCATTTAAACACACCTTTTGTATGTACTCGTAGGTGGAGACATTTTTATTTATCTGACATAACATGAGTCTCACCTTGAAGAAAGGTGACATGATTGTCTGCTGTTTTATTTTTACCCTTTCACTATTCTTTTTTATTCCCTTACTTTCTTTTTCTGGTTTGTTCCTTATTTTCAGTTATTTCATTTTTATTTCGTTTGTTTCATTCCTTGCAAATGAAAGACAAAATGTTGTATTTTGGATGCTTTGAGTCTCGTAGGTTCTGTATGTTGTTCTTTGTGGTCTCACAAAACAATTACGGAGACATCTTGTCATCAAATATTACACAGCGTCCCTTTAAAGGTATGAGTCCTGCAGAAATGTGCAGTTTATGATTTCGCAACAATGTATTACCGTTCTCTCATTTTGGCCTTCTGAATTTGTCAGGCTACCGCACAAATGTTGCAATTGAAATACTCATCAAAACCTGAAATGATTTATCATTCAACTGTCCCCCATGAATAAAGATGAATAAGGGGTAAAAAGGCAGACAATGGGGGAGTAATGTGAATAGACAGGAGGGGTGATGATGAGGGGGAGGAACCGGAGGCGTGTAAGTGTGTGTTCTGGAGGAAAAGAGATAACGGCTCGCTGGCTTTGCGGATTCATCATGGGACTGTTGTGTCAAAGTGAGCACCTGGTCTACAGAGATATGGATGAGGTCCGCTTCAATAATCTGCTGTGCAAACACTCGCACATATAAATACAAATCTTACCAATAATCAAATTTACTCAGGCGAGATGTTCATCAAAAAACTGTAAGCTCAGTAAACAGTGATCATTAATCCAACCCGGTCTCATTTCAGGAATTTAATTCGCACATGCATGCGGAGAAACACGAAGGAAACTTGAGATTGTATCACAGCACAAATGATGTTAAAGTAAAATACACTTTGTCTGTCTGAATGGGTTTTCTCTGAGTTTATCTCTTGCTTCATGTGACCTGGGCCTATCATTGTGCTTTATTTATTTGTCTGTATACACGGTTTTTCGAGCTTCTCTAATTTACTATCGGGTTTGGGGAGTATGGAATACTTGTAACGATGTTGCTGAGTCGGGAAAAAAATGTAATTGTAATTCGTTACAGTTACATCAAAAAGGCTAAATCAGGTTACACGTATATTTTGTGAAAAGAAGGATTACTTTGCCGGATTATAATCTCATTTAATACAATTTTTATGATGCACACTACACTAATATTGAAGTCCGGTGTGTGTTAGTTTTATCTTTTTTTGTTCTTTTCCTCGTTCGCAATAGCTTTCTTTACATTCACCATGTCCGTTTGCTTCTCTCTCTCTCTCTCTCTCTCTCTCTCTCTCCCTCTCTCTCTCTCTCTCTCTCTCTCTCTCTCTCTCTCTCTCAGCGGTCTTATACAGATTTCACACAAGCAGCACACTCAGGACCCCCCTCCCACTTATCCACCCGCGAGAAGACATGACCATATGACCAAATGACCAAAACATTGCAAAACTAACAGAGAAGTGCCATGTTATTAAAGTGCAAATAACGAGACAACGTCAACAAAGAGTATGATCAAGTGAAATAACATAAAATTTGATGATGAGTGCAATGTAATGCCTGGGAGTATAAGCCCTCTTCCACAGCATCTTTCTCAAGCATCTATTCATTCACTTGATGCACCCATTGCAAGTCAAGTCAAATTTATTTGGAAAACCCCTAACCACAAAATGTCTCAAAGGACTGCACAGGTTACACCATTCCCTGATCTGAAACCAAAATTCGCGCAAGGAAAACCTCAAAAACTGCAGCATGGGGAAAATAATAAGAAACCTTGACAAAGGGCCTTACACTAAATATAAATATATAAATATATAAATATATAAATATATAAATATATAAATATATAAATATATAAATATATAAATATATATATTTATATAAATAAATATATATATATATATATATATATATATATATATATATATATATATATATATATATATATATATATAGATATATATATATATAGATATATATATATATATATACACACCGTATTTTCCGCACTATAAGGCGCACCTAAGTCTTAATTTTTTTTCAAAAGCTGACCATGCGCCTTATAATACAGTGCGCCTTATTTATGGATCAATATTAAATTTGCAAGGTCTCGCAACTTACGCAACAGCTGCCGATTCGATTTTCCCCCGAATGTGGAGTAGACCGCGGTGTATGCTGGGATTTATATACCGGCGTTTCATTGGCTAACCAATGTGTCAATCATTATTTGAATCGATCACTATTGGCCAAAGTTATTCGGAGCCTCGGATTGGCTAGAGCGCCAAAACAAACCCTGCAATTGGCCGAAAAAGATGTGTCAATCATCCATTAAATCGATCGCTATTGGCTGAAGTTATTCGGAGCCTTGGATACGCTAGAGGGCCAAAACAAACTCTTCAATTGGCTGAAAAAGATGTGTCAATCATCCGTTAAATCGATCGCTATTGGCTGAAGTTATTCGGAGCCTCGGATACGCTAGAGGGCCAAAACAAACCCTGCAATTGGCCGAAAAAGATAACTGAATAGCAAGCTTTCTAAAGTACGCCATAAAGAAACATGTTTCATTAGTCTGTATTTTACTCTCCTGGATTTACTACACTCACGGTTGTATGAAGACCATGATTGCGTATCATTATTGAACGTGAGAACTTAGGTGAGTTATGCGGCTTTATATTTTCCCGGTATCTTGTTTTAGAACGATCTTGATGTTGCTGTGATCAATTGAGTGAATTAAACTCAATTCCAAGTGTTTATTGTCATATGCACAGTAAAGTTGCGAGCGAAAAAGAAAATAGAAAGTAAGGAATGGTTGGCATTTCTTGAATTCCAAGATTTTAACCTTCCGAATGATATTTGAAATGACGCATTTAAGTGACATCGTACGGACACCGCATCCGCACGTGTCTACGACACATATTTGCTTCTTTGCAAGCTTTGGGAATGTTAAGGGGGTAATCAGTTTGACTGACTCATCTGACTGTTTTGTCGACGTTCCCATTGTAGCGCCTTATAATCCGGTGCGCCTTATCTATGGAAGATATAGGACCAAAAACTATTTTTTGTGGGTGCGCCCTATAACCCGGTACGCCCTATAGTGCGGAAAATACGGTATATATATACATACATAGTCAAAAAAGGAAAATGTCCCAGAGTCAAACCCGCTCACTGCTGTAAACGAACCTGAAATTTGACTTCTCAATGAAAGAAATAGCCACATTGTACAACACGATAAGGATAAAAGAAGGACAGCGTCATTTAGAAAAGACGGGTTGATCAAATCATCTGGAGGTAATGTTGCTCTTGTCAGACTGGATTCTATAGGCTCCTCCACATGGTATCCATTGCATGCCTGACATTTGCACACCCACCCACCATACTTCATTAGACATGTACAACAGTAATTGCGTCGACTGAAGAGATGAAGCAAAGCACTGATTGCTGATTGGCCGTTGCAATTGCAATAATTTGAACCCGTTCACACTAACGCACCGACTCACATACACCCACAACACATGACACAGCACCTCCTGCTTTGGATGTTAAAAAGAATAAAAAACAATAGTGGGAGGATCGATACAAATACAGATAATATCGATCCTAAGCAAGTACTTGGATTAAATTGGTACTTTTTTCCCGGATTCAATAGTTTGCTCCTCTTCCATTTACCTAAAATTGCTCCTTTTTTATGTAAATAGCTCAGCTATTCTCTCTCACCCAGCGCCATTAGAGACTCTCAGCGTTTATCCCTGAGTAATGGCTGACAGGCACACTTTTAGCACTTCTCACTATCTGGCCTGCTGCTCCATCTTGTGTAAAGGCAGAAGAGAGTGCCACATCTATGCATCCTCCCCTACCAGAAGCTAAAAATGACAGAGGTCAACAGTAAGTAGAGCGCTGAGTGGTGCTTTTTTCAACTGTACCCGGGCGACCCTGGGGTTTTGAGTGAACCACAGAAGAGGAAAATACCAGGCGTCGTTTGTACAGCGAAGTGGTCTGCTATTGTGGCAACACCACAAATTTATAAACACATGAAAAAGTTCACCCTACAGAGAAAAACGAGCTGCAACCAAAAACAAAACATGTTATTGTCCTGAACAAAAACCCGTGAGTCCGTAGTACAATGGATTTAATGAGAGCCAATTGCCACTTTATTTGAAAATATGTTGCAATGGAGGGCCTTTTAGTTCTCTCGATCACATTATTATATAGTATTCACATGTATTTTTTGTTACATTGCAGATTTCTTTGGTTTGACGCTCTTGGCTTTTGTTCTGAAACAGTTGTAATAGAAATATTTCTATTAATGTTTGGTACTGTTGAAGCTTGCAATGGAGTTATTTGATAAAAGAATTAGTGCCTGAAACACTTGTGCTGGGTTTATCACAATTCTAAACTAACTCAAGGGCGGACGGGTTCAATTATTCAGCGATCGTGACATTTTCATGTAAAAAATATCGGTATTCGTCAACACTACCATGCATGTATTTGGATAGTATCAATACCAAAATTGCCAATATCGCCTACCTCTACAAAAACAGCAGCAACCTCACACAAGTTCCACACCAAATACATTATACATAAAGAACCATTGTCTGCCCCTGTGTCTTGAAGATCGTGTCTGGTCAGTGTCTAGCTGATCCCTGAATCTATGTGCTCATTTTAAAAAGGGCAACTTGTATCCACCAAAATCGAGCAATCGTTGTTTTGTCCGCACAAATATTATGTGAACACTTAAAAAATGTTTCTACCAATGCCAAGACCAAAACCTTCGCCCTTGCCACTGATGGTGGGATAATATGATGGTTGGGGTGGACGAACTGATCCAAATATCAATGTTATTGACACTATGCAAGTACTTGGATCACATCTATACTATTGTCAAGTCAAGACATTTATTTGTCTAGCCCCTAATCACAAAAAAAGTATCAAAGGTCTTCACACATCACAGTCCTGGGATGAATACTTCGTTTTTCCACCAATTTTCTGTAAGGCCACATGGCCGTTGCATCTTAGGTAAAAATAAATACAAATGAAAAATATATTTCGCTAGACCGCACAGGCACACAAATAGGATAGTTTCCATATGTAGGTATTGCATTTAAAAAATAACACCTTGATGTAGAAATTTCATGTGGTTGGCTACTGTGACAACCCCACAAATGTACATAGACAGCTCACCCCACAGAGAGCAACAGGCTGCAACCTTTCCTGAACATAAACTTGTTCATTCGAGCCAAAAGGGCTTCATCCTTGGAGCACAGAGCCAAAGGCTGGAAATAAGTGCAAAATGACACTTTATTTGAATTACAGACTTTATCTGAAAAATATTGTGCCTTGGAAAGTGTTTAGCTATCTTTTTGACATTGCCATAAAGTATTTGTATCTATGTTGCAGTGTTGCTTTTTTGGCTGTCTCTATTGACTTTTGTTCTCAAACAGTTGGAATGGAAGCATTTCCATTATTTTTTATTTTTCATTGTAGTTATTTAATATGTGTCTAGAATCTTTGTGCTATGTGTTAATCGTGATTACAAAACAACTAAAGAGAGGGAGGTATCAATTATTCAATGACCATGGCAATTTCAAGCACAAATCATCGGATTGGTATCGATCGATATTACCACGCATGTATTTGGAGCGGATAAATACCAAAATTCCAAGAGTCGCATGGTGATGGAGGAACGAAGCGCGGATTACATACAAAATCTACTATTCATTAACCAATATTGGCGTTCATATATAAGAAATGCATTCCGGATTCCTTTACTGGTGATCTATCCAGCGTTGCCTGGATATCGAAAGCAGAACCCAAGTAATCACAACAACAGACAAAGTATTCTCTAGATACAGTCAATTAGTATTTTAAATCTTTGAAAAATGTACTACTTCAGCCAATGTCATACAGCAGAGCACCGGGGCAAACAAACAGTATATGACTTTTTTTTTAAAAAGGGACCCTGTAATATTACACAACTAGCTGTCACTGTATTTTTAGTGGAGGGGTCTCCAACTTTTTTGAACGTGAAAGCAACCTTTTGTTACAAATTAACGCTCAATTTGATGTGCATCTTTGAAATAACAACTTGAGTTATTACCATGTTGTTACTATGTTATAACCAGGTTAATTATTGAAAGTAGGGTTAAATAGACTCATCCACTATCAATCCTTTTACTAGAAAACCAGAATGACCCAGCACTGATGAGCTACGCACAGAACAAGCTCGTGGGCACCTCAGCTGACTTAGGAATGCACCCTGGTGCCTGCAAACACCACATTGGAGACCCCTGGTGAAGGCCATCTGTAAAATACAATGAGTAAATCTATTGCAAATACTACTCTGATCTACGAGACAAGTTTGTACGAGGTATGGTGGATGTTTGTCATCAGAAACTTTATTATGAAAAACAAAATCAGCAAAGGCCTGAAGGTACTTCCCCAAAACCAAGTTTTAGTTGCAAATTTGCAAGCACGGATATTTTTTTCTTTTCCTTCCCAGATAAAAAAACTAGCTCTCGGCTTATGTTGATGGGAATTTACATGAAACAAGTTTTTCTGCAAAGCAGATCAATCAACGATATGTATTCACCTAATAGATATGTTCCGTCATCATCACGGAGCGAATGGATCAGCTTAGCCTTTCTCTATCTGATAGCACTAGCCTTGGAATTTACAGAAAAGGAAAAGATCACAGGGTCACCTTCAGCCTGATGAAATAGCACCTATTTTTAGTACAGAAATTTAGCATTAGTAATAATTCCTCAGTCAAAATCAAAGGACAAGACGGCGCCCGATAGAGTCTCAATTTCTGCGGTTACAGCTGAGTAAAAGCCAGCAGATGATCATCGTGACTCAGCCGAGGAGAACGAGGCTGGAAGTGGGCGGTGATGTGGAAGGAAAATTCTGACTGTCGAACAAATACAATAAAAGGTGTGTGTGAATCAAATTTAGGTGTTACCCCCTAAAATAATACAACTGCTCAGCACTGCTAACCACAAAAGAACCTGTGCCTGGAACACAATTACTTTTCTCTTGAACGAGTACTGTAACGTCATATTAACTACCATTGTTGGGCATGTTACTTCAAAATAGTAGATAATTATAGTTACTCACTACTTCTTCCAAAAAGTAACTGAGTAAGTGACTGAGTTAGTTACTTTATAGTAAAAGTAACAATTTCCGTTACTCTAAAAAATTGAGTTGTATGTCAAATAATTTGATATTTTCTGAGCAGTATTCAAGTCATTTGAGTCGAGAAGAACAGAGATGTCGTTGTGTTAAAGAACCTTTCAATATTCATTGCACCTTACCAGCAACCGATTTATCCTACACTTGAAGTGCAACAAAAAGAAACAATAAACTATTTATCAGAACAACAATCTGCAGTAAACAATACAAAGTGAGTTTAATAAATAAAATCTAACTCGAATAGTCCTTTGTAGAGATGGGAATTTTGACTCTTTTTGGAGAACCGGCTTTTTCAGCTAGGCTCGCTAAAAAGCGCCCTGCTCTTTTGGCTCCCAAATGGCTCCTCAGATGTTTGTTTTTTGTCTAATATCACCATTTATTGTGTATTAATGTAAATATTGCATAAAGGGGGAACATTAAGGAAAATTAACACTGAGTGGTTAACACTGAAAAACATAGAAAACATAAATCAAAATATTTATAAATCTACAAAGAAAATGGTAATATACAAAACAATTCTAAAAATGATTATACTCAACAAATTCAATGTCAACAGCACAGAATCCCTGAAAAAAATGGATTCTGACCAATTACAATAGGAAAATAGTGTCTCGAAGGGACCCGGCTCTCAATTGGTGGGTAGCCGACTCTCACTTCAAAAAGACACCTCACAAAGCCGTTTCATTCGCAAACGACGATGAGTCGCTTTCCCGCACCAACCGTCATATGCCTTATCTTTCAGCGAATTAGAAAATACTATATTCGCACTCGCTATCTTACTATATGGTAGTCGCTATTATAAATGGTGATATGATTCCAAACTTCGAAGAGAGCAGAAATCGCACCGATTTTGACGATAACGGCGGCGGAAAAAGTGATGACTTAGATGACAAGGTCACTGAAACAATAGCACAGTTACGTTACCAAGACTGTTCATTACATTTTGAAACTCTATTGTCAAAACCAGTGTTGGGAATAACCTCTTTGCGTAACTCCGTTATTCCTTCAGTGACGGGGTGATCCACCTTATTTTATTCCGCCATTACCAATACTGAGGGTCCAAAGCATTGCTTTGCCTACCATCGGTGGCATATCCTTGCACACATCACGCTGTTTTCAGAGGCCGGGTTTTTCGCTCTCCTCCGAGTTGTTTATGTCACGTCTTTTTGGATCATGTCACCATTCAAAGAGGTAACTACCCTATAGGTAAACAGCGACTACGAGTAAAGTATTTACAATCGCTCCAAAAAAAAAAGGTGAATGAGGGCTAAGTCGCGAAAAAGCCCTATTTTTGATAGCACCCGTCTTGTATCGTTCACAAAGGAAATATCTCTATGAGACGGATCTTGATAGTGGATGAAGGGAGCCAGCCCCCTACCAATCAACAGCTGGTTCCCTCTGAGATGCCTTTTTTCTCTTTTGATTAGTCAATGTGCATTTTGGGGGGATTCTGTCTCGTTGACGTAAAATTTCTTGAGCATAAAAAGGTTATTTTTTTGGAATTGTATCTATTTTTCTGTCATGATTGTCAAAATGAAGACACCTGAGGCAATCGTTTGACGCGCAGGAGTGCGCTCTCTGATTGGCTGGCACTCTCCTCTTAAGCTGTCAGCGCCCAGAGGAGAGTGTCAGACTGTACTTGTGTCTCTCTCTGTGTGTTTTGCCAGATTCCAGTACCAAAGACCTCTCCTGTTTGATTCCTGCCTGCCTTCGGTTTCGACCTGTTTCTGTCCCACGTTTACGACCTGCTATCCTGCCCTGGCCATCGACCTGGCCGCTAAGCCGTATCGATTCTGCCTACCTGTCACGGAACAGCCATTCCGTCCAACGCTGCTAGCGACCGACAACCATCGGCTTCCAAAGCAAGCTCTGTCAGCTCAATCCAATAAAGATTCCTATAAAACGAACGCAATTGGGTCCGAGATTCCATTCTGGGTAGTGACATTTTCTGTAGATGTATACATATTTCAATCGTATTATCCTGTTTTTTTCTGTGTTAATCCAAAATCCAAGGTTTATTGTTTTATCTTCTTTTATCTCACTTTTTTGTTATTGTATTTTTTTTCTTTAGTTTCTTTTTTTCCCATTTTTGTCTTTTTCTTTATTTTACCCCCTTTTTAAACCATTACGTGCATAATATTGGTTAATACTCGGTAATGTAAGGATTAAAGCAACAAAAACAACCTAAAGAACTGTTTGGGACCCAAAATAGTCGGCTTTTTTTCATGAGCCAAGCCGAAAAAAACAGTTCTCTAAAAATCGTCATAATTTCCATTTATCAAATAAGCTCATGTCAAAGACGTCACTGTGGTGTTTCTTATTTGCCCAGAAAATTTTGAATTATTTGACATACAATTTTTTTAAAGTAAACGCATTACAGCGGTTAATTTCGCTGGTAAGTATTTTTACTATATAATAATTCAGTTACATTTTGGAAGAAGTAATGAGTACCTACAACCATTTATTTATTGTTATTTTGACTATGATGCACTTTTTACACCATTGTCTATCGGCCAATCATGATGTTCTTTGATTACCACAACATGTAGGAGAGATTTACATTTTCTCACCCAGGAGATTTAACAAAAAGAAAGGTCGAAGGGAGTTTTTAGGAACAGATTGGAATTTGGCATTGAGAGAGTCTTTTGTAAGTAATGAGTACCTATAACTAATACTTTTTTGAAGTATCGTGCCCAGCACTGGTCGTTACTACAAGGTGGGTTGCCTTGTTATTTTTTCAACCCTTGTGGGATGCAGGTACATATTATGTAATTAAACACTGAAAAGTCAACACATCCATTCAAAGTCAACAGATAATCACAAATGATTAGGTTATTATGTATAGTATTATTATGCCAACGACGTTCCTCCGACCTATTCTACTCTAGTCTTGCTATTTACATATTCTTTCTTTTTAAACTATTCTATATATAATTACCTTGTACACACTACAATATCATTTTTACTCTATTCTTTTATTCTTTTACATCTATTATATTATCATTATTGAGAGTTCCTGTGTCAAATGATTTCTTGTATATTTCATGTTTATGGTTTATACTGGCTGGGGGGTTTAAGGGTTATTGTTCTATTTTCTTTATTCATTATCCATTATCCGTTATCGGTTAGTTCATAATACGCTACAAAACCTAGGAGCCGGGACTCTTACTCTCAGCCAAAAGGCCATGCTAAGGTCCTAGCCTTAAAGCCTTGCTGCGATCATTGCGAGTGCACCGCTCCCGGAGGTACTGCAATACCGGGGCCGATCAACACATGCCTATATATCTAGAGGGGTTTTTAAGGGTTATTGTTCTATCTTCGTTATTCATTATCCATTATCCGTTATCGGTCAGTTCATAATACGCTACAAAGCCTAGGAGCCGGGACACTTACTCTCAGCCAAAAGGCCAAGCTAAGGTCCTAGCCCTAAAGCCTTGCTGCGATCATTGCGAATGCACCGTTCCCGGAGGTACTGCAATACCGGGCCGATGCGTGGAGTGGACAGAGCAAGCTCTTATTCCATCTCCGGATTGCAAAAATCAAAGATCATGGCAAGAGGTAATGTCCTACCATCTCACATTTTGAGTGGTTGAAAGTTAAAAAAAATATTAATCAATGGCTGAGTTATCGCTCATTCAAGTTCAAGTCCAAATGATGTAGATTGACATGGATTGTGTCACAAAGGAAAATTCATGCCATGAGGGGTAATGCTGAGTCCTATGATGGCTGAATACACCCTCATAATTCGTAATCAACATTCTTTGAAGGGTCGGGATGATAACATTCACCTACAACGTACAACTGAATGCAGTTAAGGTGGCGCTATCTCAAGCACAGAGTGCGAGGGGGCTGAATTTCTTCTTATAAAGATACCCTCCCTACCGTATATCCTGTAATATAGGGCGAATTTACAACTATAAAATAAAATACTGAAATCAGGGGGTTAGCTTATTTTTACAATACACCATGACTGGAAAAACAAGAAAGCGTATTGAACAGTACACAGAAACGAAGAAGGAGATCTTCGAGAGGTTTAAAGCCCAGAGACTAAGTTTATATTTTTCAGTATTGTGCCCAACACTGCAATCCACATCTTGGGTAGGTAGAAAACTAAAACATTTGGGATACAAAACTAATGCTACAGTAAAATGTACAGCAATTACAGTTTTTTTCTCGGAGCTTAGGTTACAAAAAGTGTTGTGACAGGTTTTACGAAAAGATAAGTAAAAAGGTGTTTCCCACAGGCTCGAGCATTTGTCCGATAAATAATAGTACTTCAAGGGATACTGATATATTTATTTTGTTGTTAATACTGCACACTGGTAAAGAAAAATTGCATAAGATGCCAGTTTGTTATTATGACTATGATGCACTGTAGAAGAGATTCACATTTTCTCAGCCAGGAGATTTAACAAAAAGAAAGGTCGAGGGGAGTTTTTAGGAACAGGTTGGAATTTGGCATTGAGAGAGACCTCTTCTCATTACAAGTCCAAGCATTTTGAGGTATTAAAGGAGTACGGCAGCTCAAAATACAGCTTTTCAGGTGTCATAATGTCTCCAAAGATAAATTTCAAAATCCCTCACAAGCTGCTCTTAATACAAACACACATGTTGTTGTCGCGATTACTCATTACACTCACCTGTGCCCGCTCGTTTGGCGCCAGCTGCTGCTGGTTACCTGATTGGTTCCCCGTCCTATTTAAGCTCAGTCCTTTCACTCGCCTGTTGTCAGTCCGTCAGCGAACCTTTCTTTTCACAAGGCAAGCATTTTTTGACTCTAACTCGTGTCAGTCCCGTTTTGTCAGCCGTTTTCCACTCGTTCGTTCCTGATTTCCCCGTTTGTCTCCTGCTACGACCCGTTTTTTGATCCCGACCACATTTTGAGCTTCTGTCCCGGCTAACAACCCGTTTTTTGACCTCGACCATGTTCTGATCTCCCATCCCGGCTAGTGACATGTTTTTCCGTCCAACTACGCTACGAGCTCCTGCTCCGGAAGATTCACTTCCGCATTCGTCACATGCTCTGATTCCGTGAGCGGCTTGCTTCCCGTGTCCAGCAAGCACCGAAACGCTGGCGCTGCCTTTCCTCTAGATTTCAATAAACTTGTGAGTAACGTTACGCGTCTGGGTCCTCCTTCTGTTCTGGTTGTGACAGTTTGTAAAAGGTTCCATGCCACTTTGTATCTATTTTTAAGAGTATGACAATTCATTTTAAATTCCACCAAAGGACTTTCTTACTGAAAAAAAATCCATTAAAAACCTGTTATGGTAGACGCTCACCTTTATACTGTGAAATAGCAAACAGCACACACTTAGCTGAAAAGGCTATTGGCAGTGTTGCTACCCAAGGGGCTCTTTATTCTGCGATGGCTTTTACTTGAGCACTATTAAAAGGTCATCCTCTTCAAATGGCGAAAGCTCGACAAGTACTGAGCAGTGTGCAGTCTTTCCTCACTGAGGGACGGGAAATGTCCATCTAAACTAGAGTTTGACCGATTATTAAGTTTTATATGAAGCTAGGACTCTCTCCCTCGCTCCTGTTCCTCCCCTCCTCATCTATCCTCGCCCCACCCCGCGCCTTCTGATTGGATAAGCGGCCAGGGGTGGAGCCACAGAAGCAGGAATAATAACGTTGTGTCAGCTAGGGTTAAACGTCCCAACGGCTTGTGTCTGTGATAGAAAAGTGTGTTTGCGATAAAGAGAAAAGTGTAGTTAACAAGTTTTTGGGAAGCACATTCTGGTGGAGTTCAATCAAGCGTGTGTGTTTGTGATCAAGAGAGAGTATAAAAAGCACACTCAAGTTGAAGTGATTAGCTGTTACCATAACATTAGTTTGTCAATCTGGCTCTAAAACTGGTGCAGGAGTGCACAGTGATTTCACACGCATGCTTGCATTTCCTTTAATTCTAGAATGAAAATTGTGAAAGTAAAAAGAGAACTGTTCCAAATAGTCCAAATGCCAATCCAAATTCACAATAAGATTTAATACAAGCGCATCTAAGAGAGTTCCCTATCTACATGCGGAAAACAAGAAGCCTGACAGAGGATGCAATGATGGTTTCAGCCAGAGGATAGGGTCAGCAATTAGAATATTTTGAAGTCACGGACATTACCTTTAATCATACACATGCCATGATTTTGGTAAGACCCACTAACATTACATTCACTAAACCAGGGGTCTCAAGCTCAATTTACTTGGGGGCTGCCGGTATTAGGGTCTGTATAATTAAAACATTTCACTGTTCTCAAATATCTTGTTTTTTAATTTGCTACTCAAAACCCCAAGAAAGCAGGGAATGAGTTTAGATACAACCACCATCTTTCACGGGCAGTCAGGTAGGTTATTGAGGGAACATTCCGCCCAAAAAGCTGACTCAGCCCATTTTGGTTTTGTTGAATGAGCATTTTTTCCCAGATGGATAATCAACTCTCCTGCACCAGAACAACATTGAATATCAACATTAGTTTTTGCAGGCAGTCAGGTAGGTTACCCTAGATGTGAAAACTGCCAAACAAGCTGACTTAACATTTTTTGTTTTACTGATTCAGCAGCTTTCCAGACAGTCATTTTACTCTCCCAGACCATTATAAGTTTGGTCAGGATCACAATCCCTCAAATGTCATGATTACTGATTCGGGGCACCTGCGGCTGCCCCGTTGGCGCCAACAGCCGCAGGAACTGATTGGCTGTTGGACTCTTTTTTTTTAAGCTCCCGTCTTCCGAAAGGAACCTGTCAGACCGTCTGCGAAGCTATGCTCTCAGCTAGGCAAGCTTTTGTACTCTCCGACATTATCCTGCCCTGTTTTCCTGCCTGATACCTTTTGCCGACCTTTTTCTGGACCCGTTTCTGCTTTTGCTCCTCCGTCCTGGCCATCGACCTGCTTTGCCCTGTTTCCTACCTGATACCTGTTGCCGACCTCTTTTCTGGACCTGTTTCTGTTTTGCTCCCCCGTCCAGGCCATCGACCTTTTTTCTTGCTGTCAACAACTACCCTCGCTCGACACGGAAGTGCCACTTCTGCGTTCCTGCCATCTTCTACCTGTGAGCGACGATCATCGGATCGTGGATCCAAGCACTGCTCTCTTTTGAGAAAAACGAACGCTATTGGGTTCGTCTTCGTTCCTGGTCTGTGACATCAAAAGCAATTGGGTAGGTCATATTTTTGTAGTATCATAGTGTGGCTGCATTTGGATTTTTATGGTATTTTTGTGGAAATGTTGTAGTAAGACCATTTAATATTATTTTTCTAGCATGTATGCAGTAGTTGTCACAACCAGAACAGATGGTAGACAGAAGCGCGTTTTGTTTCACACAAAGCTTTATTGGAGAATCAAGGAAGTCAGGTGCGGGGAAACAAGCAACAGCGATTCATTGCTCGCTGGGCAGGTGGAGCAAGGAGCTCACGGGATCGGAGCGTGGTCGGAATGCGGAAACGAGTGGAGTTGTCGGAACGGGCGATCGGAGAGTGGTCGATGTACAAAAACGGGTCAAGTAGCCGGAACGTGGTCGGTGGGCCAAAACGGGTCAAGTAGCCGGAGCGGGAGATCGCAGCGTGGTCGATGGACAGAATGGGTCAAGTAGCCGGAGACAATCGGGAAGTCAGAGACAGATGAGCAGGATACAGGTGAGGACGGGACACACGGGAGCCAGAGTCAAATAGTGCTTGCCTTGCGTATGCAGAAGTTCGCTGACGGACTGACCAAGAGTGAATGGAAGCGTTGAGTTTAAATAGGAAAGGAACCAATCAGGCAACGAGCAGCAGCTAACTATACTACAACTATACGAGCGGGCACAGGTGAGGTATAGTTGGATTTTTGTAGCATTTCTGTTGTAACATTTCTGTAATATTATTTTTGCGGTATCTCCATCATATTATTTTTGTAGCTTATCTGTAGTATTTTCGTATTCCTGCAGTTGTAGTTTTTGGTATTGCAGTTGTAGTTTTTGGTATTTCTGGAGTATTTCCATAGAAGCATTTTTGTTGTACTTCCTTAATATGTTTGTACTGTAGTTGTGTTTGTTAGAACTTCTGTCATAATAGTTTTCATTAGTGGTATTTTGATACTATTTTAATACTCGTATTTTTCTTGTTCATCTTTAATATTTTGTAGTTGTGTTACTGTAATTGTGCTTTTTAGGATTTCAGTCCTAATATTTCTGTAGTAGTATTTTTGTTGTATTTCTGTCCTAATATTTCTGTCGCAGTGTTTTTGTATAATAGTATTACTGCATTGGTACAGTATTTCTGTAGTATTTATGTTGTACTGTATTTCTGTAGTATCCACATAGCAGTTATTGCATTATTTCTCTAATATTTTATTAATGTTCCAGGAGTCGAATATTTGTGCTATTTCTGTAGTATTTTCATAGTACTATTTTTTTACTTTTTACTTAGTATGTTTTTAATACTACTGTAGCTTTTCATTTTTAGTAATTCTTTAGTAGTGTTGCAGTATTTTTGTATTCTAGTATTACTGTAGTAGTATTTTAATATTTTTTTCTGTGGTATTTCTTTTCTTTCCAGAATGAAAGCAAAAATATACATTCAGTCTTTTTTTCAATATTTAATATTTAGTTTGGTAGTATATTTGTGGTATTTTTTAGCTTTTTTGTTGTAATATTTTATAGTAGACACACAGGGGGAAATGGCGCCATAGCGAGCACCAATATATATATATTTTTATATATATACTCCCTTGTCAGTAGTATTTTATTTTTTGTGTACATTGACATCAAAATTGGACCATTTTTGCTTGGCGGGCCGGATTAAACAGCATGCCGGTGCGGATGTGCCCCGTGTGTCACAGTTTGCCTACCTTTAATTAATTTGTAGGTATGTATTTGACATGTATCTCTACATATGTAAGGATGGTTCCTCCATAGGAAACAACACTTGGGTGTGTGGGGGTGTGCAAAAATCGTAATAGCATCATTTTTCAAGTGATAAGGGAATTTCAGGAAGGGAATACTTATAAAGAGAACTGGAGGAAGGGGGCTGGTTGAGGCAGGAGCTCGGAAAGATGAATGATGGGAAATAAATGAAATGTCATTTCCATTAATGGGAAAAACGTCCGGCAGAAAGGAGGTCACGAAAATTGCTATGATATACTTAAGTCAGGGTTGGGTCTACTTGGAGTCGGGAGCAGCATTGGGTTCAAAAATTTGGCCAAGGGGCCTATCCTAAAAATCTATCCCATTTTTTTCCATTCATGAATAAATATAAATGCTGACATCTACATGTTCCATTTCTTTATATGTTTTCACCAAATTGGTGTTGAAACAATCCAAATAAAAGAAAAATTGTATTAGTTTAATGGTATTTCTTTAGTATTTTTTTAACAATAATATTGTTGTAATTTTTATAGTATTTTGGGGGGTAGTATAACTGTAGTAATATTTTTGTAGTATATGTAGAGTATTTTTTTAATTTTCAGAATAAAATCAAATAAATATTAATGAGGTCTCTGTTTTCAAGCACTAAATTTGATATTTAGTTTTGAAGTCATTCTGTAGTATTGCCATAATGTTTTGCCTAATTTTATTTAGTATTTTGACTAGGGTCTGATTCAAAAGCCTGCATGTGGCCCGCGGGCCATCGTATGCTCACCCCTGAATTAAGTCATATTGCCCACAGCAAAAAACAAAACGCAAAACGGCGGAAGCAGAAATGTCCGAAATAGAAAAATAAAAACATTTGAGTTTTTCCCTCAGTCAGACCAAATCGCCTCGTGTCAGATTATCGTAAATTCTGGGCTACCTTCGATACAAAGGCATAAAATGTGAGCCCTGTCAGATGACAGAATCAGGGCAACCATACTGTGGAGAATAGTGCCATATTGCAACACTGACTTGTTTTTTTTTTTCTGTCATCGTTGGTGGTTACTGTGGTAATGGACCAAATTGCATTCGCTTGTTATTGTTCCTCGCGAATTGAATGAAAGTTCCGCAGTCTGACATTGACGCTGTTGATACGGAAAGAGAAGGATTTCTTCTACCGAAAGGTGCCGTGTCAGAAAATAATTGAGAAGCACTGCTCTGGTTGGATTTTAGAAGTATTTTTATTCAAGTATTCCTGTGGTATATTTGTAGTATCATTGTAGATATATTTTGTAGTATTTCTTTATTAATTTTGTACTATATCTATAGTTGTATATCTGTAGTCGTATTTTTGTAGCCATATCTCTGATTTTTAGTATTGCTGTAGCAGTATTATTGTAGTATTTTGTTGTTTTCAGAATTAAAGATTAACTAGAAATTGCACAATTATTCACTGTGTTGTTACATGCAGGGTCAATTGTAGCATGTGCGAAGTCGAGACAAAATTAACTGCATGTGAGTTCGATCCAGTTTATACTGTATAGAGCACAGTCTCTAATACATTTTGGAGTCAAGGTGTCACCCTAACAGCCCCCGTTTTGGCTGTAAATCGCTAAATAGTCCTTTATTTGGAAGCTCATTAAACAATCTATGATCATTATTGATGGAATTTACTATAAGAACGCCACAAAACAAACTGTAAACCCCCAAAAGATGTTGCAAAGCACCCATAGCAATTTGATTGGACCAGCTGTAGGAATAGGCGGAGTAACATACACAATGCGCTTTCTCCCCCTCGTGCAACGCCGTCTGCACTGAAGGTAAATATGTCAGTTTCCTCGTTTGCAGTATTTTGTGACATTTTTACAATAACAAATATTGTACCTTGTTTTTAAACCATCATTCGGGACAAAAATGACAGTCAAAATGAGCCTCAACATGAGGTGAATTTTATTGGGTATATTTTCATTGATTTGGGACGCAGGCTCTGGCATTATTATTATTTCATCGATTTGATCTAGTCATCAATTGTCTCACAGTGAAATAAAATCTATAGTGTGGCTCTCTCTCCCAAAAATAATGGAAGTATTTTTGCTTTGATGGCGGTTTGGGTGAAAAAGGTTCTGGACCCCTGGTCTAAATGAAAAGTTGACTCCAATAGTGAGGTTGAAATTAGTGTCTGTATAAAAGGGAATTACAGAGCTGGTTTTCCTTGCGTAATACACAAGCGACCCTCGGCAAATCAATGGGATGAAGATAAAATGCACTTCCATTTAATTATGCTAACCGGCCTTTGCTCGCTCATAATCTCTTTCTTCCTCCTCTCTCTCGTAGAGGCTCTCTCGTATTCGGGTCTATATTCCGCCTCCCAGCGCCATCTCCCTCTGGGAGGAGGGAAAACATGTCAGTACGAATCTAGGTTTAATCGTTTCCCAGATCAGCAGCATGTTTTTCTTGCCCTGAAGCATGTTCTTGCTCCTTGCACACGGACCCCCGCCTTTCCCCTCAATTCATCCGCCCGAACCCCCTCTTTTTGAAATGCCGTCTGGGGAGCGTTTGGAGCTCAAATGCTCTTGCTCCGGGGCAATTGCACCACTGGGGCTGACGTCTTGAAGTAAACGCCACACAATTCATCAGACTGCGCTTTGTTACCTTGTAGACCGAGGGTGGGCAAACTAAGGCCCGGGGCCCACATGCTGAGGTATTTTATTGCTGCATGCCCAAACAAAAATGGTAAAAACACAATGAAAATGAATTGGTAAATTACTGTAGTTTCCGCTTTTAAGGCACACCCCCTAATATAATGTTTAGTTATCTATTTTTCATCCATAAGACCAGTGACTAGCCATGTATTTTACATTAAAGGTTGCACCTCTGTCCACCAGATGGCGCCTAATGAAATGAAATGATCTGCATTTATATAGCGCTTTTCAAGTCAAGACTTCCCAAAGCGCTTTACATTGTGCTTCACATTTCCCAATAGCGGCCGTGCAGCCATGTAAGGCGCAAACCTTCTTATTGGGGGTGTTAGGGGTTCAGTGTCTTACCCAAGGACACTTCAACATGTAACACGGAGGAGCCGCGCTCTACCTCCTGAGCCACAGCCGCCCCTAATTGGTTTGTTATCGGGACAGGTGTGTCCAATTACCCACACCTGCCCCTTATTAGCCTCATCCTTCATTACGACTCTTTGGAAAGCACTCAGGGTCGGGTGATTTTCATTTTACACTTTCTTCTTTCGCCTTCATTTTCCAGTCCATTCTGCTTTCTGAGGTTTGTCTTTGTTTTTTTGTTTCTGACAGTTTTGTTGTTGTCCAAGACTATTTGATCACTGTTACTTTATTAAGTATTTTGGGGATTAAATTCAATAGTTTTCGAGCATCATGCCGTGCTTCCACCTTCATGCGTTTGGGTCCCCCGCAAATCACAAAACCATAGATTTTATCCACACACTATGTACTATTTCATTACATTTTTTATGTTTAAAATTTTGGGAATACGTTGAAAATTAACAAACACCCTATAATGCCCAGTAGATGATCAAAGGTTGCTTCTTTTGGGTGCACTATGCTGTATTGTGAGCTATTTCACTCGACTTGGCCATCTTGAGTGCTATGGTTTGAACAATCGTTTAATGTAGTCCCTTCAGATCACACTTTGATCTGTTTTGTGTTGCAGGGCATTGGAGCCAAGCAAGCAGTTTTCCAATGGAAGATGCACACCAATTGGTGTTAAGGGACTATGACTTCCTAAAAAGGACATTGTGTATTATTTAGCGCCTCTTAGTGGTAAAAAACACTATGATTTGAATGAAAAGTTGTTGCCTTTTTTTCTTTAAATTATTTTCTCATTTCTTTCTTTCATTCATTTATTTATTTATCATTTTCTTTCTCTGTGAAAGGCTGGTCAAATGAATTAGAAAGGAAAAATGATGCTCATGATCAGTTTAGCCAGTGTAGTTTGCATCCTTCCTTGTGCTTCGTAGCACTTGTTTCCGGTCTCAGTGTGGTTATTTTACACACTGTCCCTTTAAATGGCCAAATGTTGCTAAAACTGTGTTCTTATTCTACTCAATAATAGCATGCTCTGGATATTTGATATTCTTCACTAATGGTGGTATGATTCTAAACCATACAACAAGGAAATGGCCTTGAGTTGTTTCTATTCTTCTTTGACTGTTCAAATGCATTGATAGAAAGCACACATATATGCTGAAAATATTTAAAGGTACAAAGGTAAGCAGTCAAGAGAATCATTTGTGCCTGGCTCGCTCGCTTGTTTATACAAAGCCACTGCTGATTCTTGGCATTGTTGCCCGTGCGGGCCACCCCACAATATGGCACTTCTTCGTTGGTGGGAAGCCAATCAAGCGTGGGCGTCATGAATTACCTTAAAAACATGTGATGCTCAAATATTGTAGGAGTGAGGATTGCATGATTTAAAAAAAAGATCCTGGAGGAAAATGTTGTCAAAATAAACACATAATAAGATGAAGTCAAAAGAGTGTGGTAATATGTAATACTGGATGTTGTACTTCGCAGATTGGGAAGTCGCCTTGGTGACCAGATGGCCGCATAGATGCCTGGTACGCATTCATGGTGCACAGACGATACGGAGCATTTATTGAGTAGTTTAAAGGGGCAGTGTGTAATATTTGACAACTAAAAATCCCTATATTGTGTAGTGTGACAGAAAGCAATTGCTACAAAGCAGGAGAAAAAGTACACTCTACAGAGACTCAAAGTGTCCCAAGTGCACCATTTTCATTTTCATTTTCTGTCAAGTATTTTGTGAAGAAAAAGAAGAAAAAAAGAAAAGGAAAAAAGACAAACACAAGAAGAAAAAAAGGAAAAAAGAAAAAAACTAGCAAAAAAGGAGAAAAAAACAAGACGAAAAGGCAAAAAGAAGAAAAGGGATTAGAAAAAAAGGTAAGCAACGAGAAAAAAGAAAGAAAACAACAAAAAGGAAAGGTGGAAAAGGAAAAAAGGTTGCCTTTTACCAGCAAGATGATGGACAATCATGTGATCTCCCTATAGGTGAGCCTAATTTTATGCCAAATAAATGCAAACTTCTCCGCCTACAAGTATTTATAGTACAGTTTGTATAACATTGCTCATTATTCAAATCAATGTTTTTTTTCTTCAATGAGTAAAGTTCTCTTTAACATTAAGAGGCGCTAAATAATACACAATGTCCCTTTCAGTAGCCTAGATGGTAAGGCGCCCGCTTTGAGACTGGGAGGTCGGTGGTTCGCGCCCCGGCCGAGTCATTCCTAAGACTTAAAAAGTGGTCGGCGGCGCCCTCTGTTGGCTGCGGCTGCATCGGCTCGCTACAACGAGTCAGGTGCAATCGACATTTCGTTCTGTGTACATTGTTACACAGAATGACAATACAAGGAAATTATTATTATTATATTATTATTAAAGCCCTGTTGTGCAATATTTGACCACAGGATGGCACCGTGTTGTCTGGTTACAAGCGTTGGCCAGTGATACATGGCAGAGCATGGCGGCAGGATGTAGGACAAATATGGCGCCGACTTAAATGGGGGTACCTGCAGGACCAAGATAGCCGACATTGATGTCAGTTACTTTCTAGGTTAGAGTCATGTTATGTAAAGTAAATTCACTATTTTAACCTACAGAAATATGCTTTTTTTATTAGACTGGTAATACATTTTTGCTTATTATTCAAGAAACCATTTTTTTTAATGAAATATTTTTTTCTGCCACTAGTAGATGATACAAATATACAATGTCCCTTTAAAGAAATGCAAAAATTAGACTTGTGTCCCAACTATGTTGACACCGAACAACCCGGGTATCCTTGAAAAAGACAGCCCAATAATTACCCATTATCGAATGGAAATTACAGCAATCTTAGCCCTGTTCTTTTGTCTTTAATGCTATACTGGAATTAAGAACCAGGAGATGGCATATTTTAATTTAACTGTATACTCGATGCCATAAAGATTGAATACACAACTGTGGAACCTATTTCCCCATGATGTGGAAGAAGTCTGTCTTATCTAAAACAGTACTTGGACTTTTATTGCCTTGGCTGCCGACCCATGAAGGGGAGAGCTAAGGTCTGGGACCAAGCCTCACCAAAGTGCCAATGCCAAACCCAATGTTCTTAACTGGTTTAAACTGGATAATGTGTGCAAGAGTGCTTTTAGATAGGAATTCAAGATAAGATGACCATTTCAAAATGGACTCATCATAGAAACATCACGATCAGTCTAAAACGAGATACCCGAAAACTGTAAAGCCGGCCTAGCTCACCTATATCATCCTCTGAGAGTGAGCTCATAGGATTCTCTGCAAACATGATCTGTCCAGTAAATCCAACCGTGTAAAATATGTATTCCAAAACACACAGATATTAAAAAAAAATCACCTAAAAGTATTTCGGCATCGTCGGACGTTCTATGTTGCAACTTGTCTGTCTAACCCTAAATCGTCTCGTTATTCCCGATATGGTCGTTAGCCTCTGACCTTTTAATAGACACTGCTCTCGGCCAATTGTAGGCTTTGTTTCACGTTCCACAGCCCTTATTGATAATGAAAGGGCCCTTATTGATAATTCAAAGGTCACCTTCTTTACCTCCAAATATATTTAGCCTGGAGTAACTGATTCAAAAAATGATTGACATATTGGTTAGCCAATGAATTTCTAGAAAAGAACAATACGCATATATATATATATATATATATATATATATATATATATATATATATATATATATATATATACTTTGTATTGAAATAAAACAACAAATGAACCTGCGTAACACCACTTGTGATTCATTTTTACGCACCATTATTTCGCACAAGTGTGCACAATCATTGATTGACTTCTGGAAAGTAGAGTGAATCATTTACAACTCTTTCAAAACGTCTAAAAAATTGGCCAAACTACAATACACAGTTGCAAAGCTTTTGGTGCTGTAAACAAGTTGTCTCCAAATGGCCTAAACCTACAATTAGAAAAATGTGTAAAATACAATATTTAGTTTTTCACATCTAATTTGACAAGGTACCAGAGGCGTGTTCAGGAGAGTGATCAGACATGTAGTCTCTTGATAATCGCTTGCCGCGCACTGCTGAACGTTTTGTAATCGCTCACTGTGATTGCCTTACTGATCCAAAATGGCCGACGACAGTACAATGGATTTCGTTCTACAGCTTGCTTTGAGCGAGTTGGCTGATATGAGCGACAGTTCGCATATTGACACAGTTAAGGTTATCCTAAACGCAGTGGAAGGGTCATAACTGTCTTGCATTGTTCACAAACATTACCAGGCAATGTAAGACGATATATTACATCGCCAACAGCACTCGTCAGGGTGAGATCCTCCATCTTCTGCACTGTCGACGCCATGTTGGAAATCAAAGTAAGCGGTCTTTCTCCCGTGATTACTCGGGCACGCGAGCGCTCAATAATCACTGGCCGTTCAGAAGCTAGCGATAGCTCGCGATAGCAATCACTCACTCTCCTGAACACGCCTCTGGTAAGACTCTGTACTATTGTCTCACCAGTTTTCCAGCTAAGATGCCCATGCTTCACTCATCTGCATGCATTTGATTGCGAAACAAATTTCAGGCCAGAAAGGACACCTTCTATTTCTGTGTGTTCCAACTTAGATGACTCATTGTTAGTATCCGAGTAATTGTTTCGGCTCGGGACAAAATTCCATTGTGTTGCCTTTCAAAAGAGACCAAAAGTGTTCAAGAACAGCATTTAATTTACTTTTGTACCCAAAGTAATTTGAATGCTGTTCTTGGATTGGGATTTTAGACGAATTTTACAGGAGGATTAAGGGGTTAAAATAAGCACACAAAATAAATCTGCGAGTGGAAAAAACAATGTTTTAAAAGTTTTAACTTTTCTTGTTTATTAAAATCATCAAATTTATGTCTAAGATTATTAAATGATTTTGATATTTTTTTGTAGTGCATTCTTTAAAAAAATTAAAATCAATTATTACGTACACTGAACTAACTACCGCATGAGCGGATCATGAGTACCGGTAAATCAAAAGAAAAAGAACAGTCATTTGCTGACATGGCTGATCAGTGGAATACTGCAAGTATACTAAATAATGGCATACATTTCTGCAAAGATAAAATTTGAAAATTTCCTGCGGCACAATAGACAATGTCTCAGGCGCACTAGTGGATGAAAAACACTTTTCCAACTAGCATGATGTTTAGTGGTTGACTGAGCCTATTTTAACCTTTAATAATTACACCCTAATAGTATAAGTTGATATTTCACAAATGTATATGAAAATGACCAATTAGTAGCAAAAAGTAACTTTCGGCTTCAAAAGGGTCGTTGACCCCTTAGTTAGACATACTCTTTGACTGATTACATTATCGCCATCAACAGCCTTCAAACCTATTGTTTGCAAGATTCTAACGATATGTTGTTTAACATATTTCATTTTATTGAAATAACGGATTGCTTCGTAAGTGTTGTTGATTTTTTTTTGTGTTGTGCTGTCACACTCACTGTATTTTCATCTTATGTTTTGGTTTTATTCTGTTTTGGATTGAAGTGGAGCTTGGACGCCAATCTTAACTCAGCACTTCATTCTAAAAGAGTTGAGATACTGCTAAGTCGTGTATTATTTTATTCTTATACATTATTATGTCATTTTAGAAATGTATATCATACTGGTAGCTCTTCATTCTAATCTGTAAAACAAAAGTAGCTCTCAGCTTTGAAAGGTTGGCGACCCCTGCCCTTTCCTATACATCTTTTCTACTGTTAACACACAATCTCTTGTCTCCTAGATCCCAGGATGTTTGTTTCCCCTATCAGCCCCCTCCAGACTTAAAAACATTGTTAATAAAATGAGGTTTTCTATTAGCGAAGGACAGTCCTATCTTTGAAGAGAATGAGTGCGATAAAAAGCATCCTTGTCTGATGACAATCAGCGTTGCCCTTTCCTTTTGTCTCTCGGGTATTTCCTTGAGTGGTAAAAGTACATGTCCTGTGCATTTTAAGTCAAAGGTTTTACTTTGCAGGTAAAATAATTTTCGTGTCGGAGAAAGCTACTTTCAAACTGCTGTCCAGTGCGACTTTTTTGAGAAGGGTTAAAAAACTCAAGGATTTGATGAACCATAGTTACTGCAGTAAGTCACCTGATTTTGCATTTGACTCTCCAAGCATTATTTTAAAAGCTATTATTTTTGAGTACTATAAATGGTCAATTAATGGTCTCCTAAGACAGCTTAATATAATTAATATTATTACTACAGTTATTGCAGTTCCGTGTAAGAATAGTAAGAAGTCATACTGCATTGAGCAAAATATTTTCTGGAGATTTAAAACTATTTCTTTGAAATATCATATATATATATATATATATATATATAAGTATTGTACGAAAATCTTTGGGGGAGGTTGAAAAATATCCAAACATTGGTGTAAATTAGATTTTGTATTACGTGCACTTTTTTCCGAGTACAGGAGATTACTGTAGTGCTTCTTTACGCTGCTACCGGCGTGTGGTGGCGCTGTCAACTAGCATCCACCCCAAAGAAGAAATCCGCTTCCGCTACCTAGTTCGTGTGTAAACATTCTATATTGTATCTCCAGCACATGAAGAACTTTAACATTTTTATTGTTTAATATCCCGTGCATCCATTCAATATGGTGGGGGTAAAGTGTAAAGAAGAGGCAAGCCGTTTCATTTTAAATGAAAATGGAATATGGAAGCTTGATGCTGTTGAGAAAATGCTTAGATCGCTTTTTTTTGCCACTTTTTATCACGGAGGAGGAATTTGCCTTACTGTTTAAGCTCATCATCCTTTGTTTCTGTTTATAGGGCATATTATTTTATCAAATGTTTATTTTTAGTACACAACAATAAAGGTTACTTATACAATCCTTAAACATACTTATATAAACCTTAAACATACAAAATATAGCACTGAAGCAATTTACGAACAAATTCATCTGTAATCTCATTTGTAAGTAGGGCAGCGTCTGTACTCAACTCTTCAAATAAACCAGTTAACACATTCAATGGCAAATATGAACACTGTTTTTCCCAATTGTTTGTGAAAAAATGCATACATGCCGACCTTTTACATAAAAAAGCGGTAGATTTGATCGAGCAGTCTATTTTCTTCTAAAACACAATCCGTCTCCAGAATATTAAAAAACGCACAAACACGTGCTTGTTTAAAACTGGAAGTGGCAAACATCTATCAAAATGGAAATTCAATGTGATGGTTGGAACTGTTAATTCACACATTGAGTCTTAAACTCGCTTAAAATAAAGTCAATATTTTTGGGTGGGGTTTGAATTTGAAGAAGCGATAGATTTGTCTCATGCCTAATGGTGTAGTGTTAGCAGGTATGTAAATATGTTGGGTTGAGATAAGAAACCTTGTCATCTGTAATTATAGTAGATAGGGTAGGTTACTGATGTAGGCTGAATGAAAAAGCATTATACTAAAAAACAAAGTTAAAAAATTGGAGTTGACATTCTTTTACAGCCCGCCTCAGAACAGATAGCCTGGCTCTGGCCCCAGAGCCAAACTGAGTTTGAGATCCCCGTCCTAGCCTTTTCTGCACTTAAATTGTGAGTACAGCACTTTGTCACGTTATAGGGCAAAATGAGCTTATTAAGATACCTGTAGTGATTGTGCAATATGCGTCATGATGCTTATCGTTTTGTTAAATATTATTAAGTCTTGTTGCATGTTGGTAGGTTTTCCCATATAGTACAAAATTGTGAAAAAAAGCTTTATAATGGAAAAATATATGGTTTCCGTAGGAACGTTTCTGCGCTTCATTCAAGGATCCCCTAAGATTTTTCAATTCAAAATTAAGACTTTTCAATACCTACTTCAAGACCACATCTAATTACATTTAAGACCAACATCACACCTATTCTGGCATACAGACGCGTAAGGCGCATCTGTGAGGGCGGGGACTCAAAAGCCCCGTCCCTCGCCGAAGGAGCAGGGAAGGTATTACATACCAGGTGGCTGAGGTTTGGTTTGCAAGGGCGGTCGGACTGTGCTGGCGCTAAGAGAGGACTGGCCCCGAGAGGACTGGCCTTGACCCGGCCGCGGCCAGGGCTGAGGCGGCCGTGAGCAAGGCCGCGCGGGGTTGGGGATACGTACGGACTGACCTGGGTGCTGAGGTGACTCGTTAGCTGCCACCGCCTAAAGAAAGGGTACCGATTACAGTGCCCCAGCAGCCCCAGAATGAGATGCACCCAGGTGGAACCATGCGGTGTAACCAAACCCCTTCGGCAACAACCCGACTCCTAAAGCCCGTGTGCGGTCTTTTTAGGCTCAGGGCATGGAGGCAGGTGAATTTGTGGGGGCAAACCGTTACCGTCCAGGGTGGCGGAGAAGACGTGAGCTTGGCAACCCCGTGAAGGAGGTCGGTGTCCAACTACCGGCATTATCCCTGCCGCGCCCAATGCAATGGGTTCCGGACGTCAGCTGGGTAAACCCTTGACAGAGGTGCACGCTCAATTGCAGCCCTCATCCCCGCCGCGTTGGACGACGGCCCCTTCCAATCATTCCCTGGTACAGCCAGAATCTAGTTATACTTTAAATCACTCAACCACAGAGAGTTACAAAAGTTACTCCGAAGCTGACGGCGGGTTAGAGACTGACTGTACGTAAAGCTCTAACGTAATGCTGCATTTTCAAGAACGCCTAAATATGCATTTTCTACCCGACACATTTATCGATCAGAGATTAAGAGTCAGAGAAAATGAAGGATGATTTTACGACACAACATTCTATACTTTTGCTAGTTTACTTATACTACAGTTATCAGGCAGACGGGGAACGATTCAGACATTTGAGAGGTAAATTAACAACTTGTAGACAATTTTAAGACCTTTTCAATGCCTTAATCTGCCGTTATCAAATTAAAGACTTTTTCAAGTTTTTAAGATCTTGGGGCAACCCTGTTCTCTCTTCATTGTATCCGTTGAGCTAAGAGCAGGCTCGCTGCTGTCAATGAAATCTTTACTAAATCCTTACTATGTCTTTGCATGAACACAAGAGGGCAAAGAGAAACACTACATGTTACACAAACGACGCTGATTGCAGAATACCATGGTTAAATGGAGCCTGCACACAGCCAGAAGTACTAAATTGAGCAAAGGCCACCAGATGTGTGTAACTGGGAGTGTTTAAAACTCTTAAATGAGGTTGCCTAACTGCTAACACATATATAATTGCTGTCATTCACGAGAAAAGATTTTCAGTGTGCTGGCATATTAGATTCAAGAAAAAAATGTTGGTGCCTCTTCATAAAACTTAATCGGATCCATGATCGTTCTTGTAGCATGAATTATGCTGATAAGAAATACTTTAAAAAAATATCCTATTCACTGAACCCAAAATAGCTTTAGACCACATTGAAATATTATTTAAACTGTTCGCAAGGAAAAGTAACAGACATCGCATAGCGGTCAACCTAAACGTCTTTCGCATTTTTGATACGTTTTTGATAATTTCGAATTGTGTACGGCGTATAACAAATTCAATACGGGAAACAAAATTTTTTAAAAAACTATCTTGCCAATATTGTGGCGGTATTCTACATACAGTGCATCCGGAAAGTATTCACAGCGCTTCACTTTTTCCACATTTTGTTATGTTACAGCCTCATTCCAAATTGTATTAATTTAATCTCTTATCTCAAAATTCTACACAAAATACTCATTTATGACAATGTGAAAAATTTTATTTTTTATTTTTTTTGAATTTATTAAAGATAGAAAACTAAGAAATCACATTTACATAAGTATTCACAGCCTTTGCTTAATACTTTGTTGATCCACCTTTGGCAGCAAATACAGCCTCAAGTCTTTTTGAATATGATCCCACAAGTTTAGCACACCTATCTTTAGGCAGTTTTGCCCATTCTTCTTTACAAGAAGTCTCAAGCTCATTCAGGTTGGATGGGAGACGTTTGTGCACAGCCATTTTCAGATCTCTACAGAGATGTTCGATCTGATTCAAGTCTGGACTCTGGCTGGGCCACTCCAGGACATTCACGGAGTGGTTCTGAAGCCAATCTTTTGAGATCTTGGCTGTGTGCTTTGGGTCGTTGTCCTGCTGAAAAATTAACCTTCGCCCCAGCCTGAGGTCAAGAGCGCTCTGGAGCAGGTTTTCATCCAGGATATCTCTACATATTGCTGCATTCATTTTTCCTTCTATCCTGACTAGTCTGCCAGTTCCTGCTGCTGAAAAACATCCCCACAGCATGATGCTGCCACCACCATGCTTCACTGTAGGGATGGTATTGGCCTGGTGATGAGCGGTTCCTGGTTTCCTCCAAACATGGCGCCTGGCATTCACACTAAGGAGTTCAATCTTTGTCTCATCAGACCAGAGAATTTTGTTTCTCAAGGTCCTAGAGTCATTCAGGTGCTTTTTGGCAAATTCCAGACGGGCTTCCACGTTCCTTTTACTAAGGAGTGGCTTTCGTCTGGCCACTCTACCATAGAGGCCT
The DNA here is from genome assembly GCF_059441175.1 of Urocampus carinirostris. NCBI lineage: Eukaryota > Metazoa > Chordata > Actinopteri > Syngnathiformes > Syngnathidae > Urocampus > Urocampus carinirostris. The sequence goes on from NC_142363.1 coordinate 8,992,663, forward strand.
GATTGGTGGATTGCTGCAGAGATGGTTGTCCTTCTGGAAGGCTCTCCTCTCTCCACAGAGGAACGCTGGAGCTCTGACAGAGTGACCATCGGGTTCTTGGTCACCTCCCTGACTAAGGCCATTCTTCCCCGATCGCTCAGTTTAGAAGGGCGGCCAGCTATAGGAAGAGTCCTGGTGGTTCCAAATGTCTTCCATTTATGAATAATGGAGGCCACTGTGCTCATTGGGACTTTCAAAGCAGCAGAAAATTTTCTGTATCCTTCCCCAGATTTGTGCCTCAAGACAATCCTGTCTCGCAGGTCTACAGATAGTTCTTTTGACTTCATGCTTGGTGTTTGTGCTCTGACATGCACACCCAACTGTGGGACCTTATATAGACATCGAGTGGCGGGAATTTTGTGTTGCTCACGTCGTCGCGTCTACAAGATTGTTTCAGATTCCTACTATAGCAGATTTCTGGATTGAGACTTTTTATCTTGAACAGTTGAAAAGTTTCGGGTAAGCATCTCGGACGATTGGCGCAAGGTAAGTGCCGCGCACAATTGTTTTACAGTCGGAAGCTGCTGCCGATCGTTGTTGAAGGGCATCCCCTCCCACGGCTGCTAGGACGCTCTTTGGCATCCGACGCTTACAAGTGAGTATGGGTTGCTGTAAAGGTTGCTCCCGTGTCCGTAGGCAGGTAGCCCTTCTAGAGGGACGTGTCCGTGAGCTAGAGCAGTTTAAACGGAAAATGTTAGGTGCCTCGGACACCACTGCTAGCGTGGGTTGTAGCGAACCTGCTAGTCCGGTTAGCATTAGCCCTAAACGGCATGCTAATCGCGGTGAGCCAATTCAGACGCATAACAAGTTCAGCCCCCTAGCTAGTCCCACTCCACCCCGGTCTACTGGCTCCCGCACCCTAGTTATAGGTGACTCCATCACCCGTAACATAAAGCTTAGCACCCCAGCCACGGTTATGTGTATTTCTGGGGCCAGAGCACCCGACATTGAGGCTAATTTGAGGGAGCTGACGAGCAAACCTAGACACCAGGACAGGGCTAGCTACACCGATATAGTCATTCACGTCGGCTCTAATGATACTAGAATGAGACAATCTGAGATTACAAAGAAAAATATTGCTAGGACCTGTAATCTCGCCAGAAAGATGAGTCGGCATCGAGTAATTGTCTCTGGCCCCTTGCCTGCGAGAGGCAATGATGAGAGGTTTAGCAGACTAGTCTCGCTAAACCGGTGGCTGGCAAGTTTTTGCAATCAGAAGGGATTTAGGTTTGTGGATAACTGGCCTGCTTTCTGGGGCCGACCTGACCTGCTGAGGAGAGACGGCCTTCACCCTAACTGGGAAGGTGCTCTCACTCTTTCTAAAAATATAGATTACTGTTTAAGCCTTCCATGACAGGGTACACTAGTGCAGGCCAGGTCACAGGTGATTAGCGAACCTGTAACCATGGGTGTGGAGTCTGTAACGCTAGAGCTAACTAGCGCTATGCTAGATTCATGCAATTCACATAGTTTTTGTAGTTTAGAGCGTTCTACTGAATGCACCATACACCCTGATTTATACTCTTCTATAGCATCTTCTTCTGTGCTTCTTACCTCTGTTTCTCCCTTGTTAGGTGAGGAGGGAGAAGAAATAACATTATTTTCTACCAATAGTCATCCTGCTACTCCACCTGTCAACAATATTCCTGTGGTATGGAATTCGGGCCGCGTCTGCCGTCATGCAAGGCACAAGACCCGGGACCGGCAGTCTAATCCTGTGGTGGTTACCACTAAGGTTGCCATTAAGGTTCAAAATTCGCGAAAGGTTTCAGCTCAGTCCACAGTGCTGAAGCTTGGCCTTCTTAATATTAGATCACTAGCCTCCAAAGCTTTACTTGTCAATGACCTTATTAATGAACACAATCTTAACCTTATTGGCCTTTGTGAGACCTGGTTAAAACCAAATGAGTTTGTAGTGTTAAATGAGGCTTCTCCCCCTAACTTTGTGAGTTCGCACTTGGCACGACCATGCAAAAAAGGTGGAGGTGTTGCTCTTATATCGGAAGATAGGTTGAAATTTACTTCTAATACCCCTACTAGTTTTAAAACGTTTGAAGCACTTGTTATGAGGTCCTTAATGTCAACACCAATTTATTTAGTTGTTGTGTATCGCCCACCTGGACCATACTCAAATTTTTTGGAAGAATTTTCGGAACTGTTAACAGACTTAGTAACTTATGCGGACAATGTTGTAATTATTGGTGATTTTAATGTTCACATAAACTCCCCATCAAATTCACTTGCAATTGCATTTAAGTCACTGATTGATACTATTGGTTTCAATCAAATAGTTGATGTGCCCACTCATAAAGATGGGAACACTCTAGATCTCGTCCTGACCCGTGGCGTAGTAGCCTCAAATGTTACAGTGTTACCGTATCCTAATGCTATCTCTGATCACTATTTTGTTAAATGTGAGGTGCTGTTTAATGTTTACTGTGATAAGGAAAATTTAGGCTTTAGCAGTCGCAATATCCGCCCTAAAACGGTGTTAGCCTTAAAAGAATTATTACTTAGGGTAACTGCAGCCTTCCCTTCGTACACTGGGTCTGTTGACTCACTTACAAACAACTTCAATACTGCTTTGGTTAATGTTCTTGATTCTGTGGCGCCCCTAAAGTATAAATTCCGACCCAAGAAGAATACACCTTGGTTTACTGAAGAAACTAGGTTACTCAAACAAAGTTGCAGAAAAATTGAACGAAAATGGCGCACTACTAAGCTGGAGGTTTTTCGACTGGCCTGGTGTGACAGTTTGCTGAAATATAAAGTAGCTCTTGCCTCAGCTAAAGCTTCGTATTTCTCTAAGATTATTGTTGAACATAAGAATAATCCGAAATTTTTGTTTGACACAGTGGCGAAACTTACCAGACAACAACTTAACCCAAATGGTTGCACTTATTCTGCTAATGACATTATGGAATTTTTTAATAAAAAGATTCAACTAATCAGGAATGAAATTTTAAAAGAACGCTCTGTTTCCTCCTCCTATATCAAAGATGTGGAGGTGCTAGGTATGGACTGTGTCAGCGGTTGTTCAGAAACATTCTCCAGTTTCAATGATTTGTCCCTTGATAATCTAACACAGATGGTCAGTAGGGCCAAACAAACTACGTGCCTGCTTGATCCGTTTCCAGCTTCACTGGTGAAGGATCTGTTTGGGATCTTAGGACCATCAGTTTTAAATATTATTAATATATCGCTATCCTCGGGTATTGTTCCTGTAGCCTTCAAGTCTGCCGTCATTAAACCCACGCTTAAGCGACCTAACCTTGACCCAGAAAGCCTAGGTAATTATAGGCGAGTGTCAAATCTGCCATTTTTTGCGAAATTACTTGAAAAGGTCGTTGCACAGCAGCTAAATGACTTCATGTCAGAAAATAACCTTTTTGAAACTGTCCAGTCAGCATTTAGGGCAAATCATTCTACTGAGACAGCCCTTGCTAAAGTAACCAATGATCTCCTTTTAACAATAGATTCTGGTGCCTCATCAATGTTACTGCTGCTGGATCTCAGCGCTGCTTTTGATACGGTCGACCACAACATATTATTGGTTCGTCTAGAACGCATTGGTATCTCAGGAACTGTACTCTCGTGGTTTAGGTCCTACCTGTCAGACAGGATGCAATGTGTTAACTATGGCAATCTGACCTCTAAACAATCTAATGTCCCTTGTGGTGTTCCTCAAGGCTCTGTACTTGGCCCCCTTCTTTTTAGTATTTATATGATCCCGCTTGGTGACATTATCCGCAAGTATAATATTAGCTTCCATTGCTATGCAGATGACACTCAACTGTATGTGCCACTGGAAAAAACTGGACATTTAAGTTTTAGAAATCTGGAGGCTTGCCTTACTGAGATTCAAAGATGGATGTCAAATAATTTTTTACGCCTTAACCCAGAAAAAACTGAAATGTTGATTATTGGTCCAGCTCACTGTCGTCAGTTGTTTTCAAACACTACCCTGAACCTAGACAAATGTAATATCACCCATAGTGACTCGGTCAAAAATCTAGGTGTTATATTTGATCCTAATCTGTCGTTTCAGTTACACGTGAAAAATATTACTAGAATAGCTTTCTACCACCTCCGTAATATTGCGAAGATTCGTTCGATGCTGTCCCAATCAGATGCAGAGATTTTAATTCATGCGTTTATTACTTCTCGGCTTGATTACTGTAATGTATTGCTTTCTGGTCTCCCGATGTCTAGCATTAAAAGTTTGCAGCTGGTTCAGAATGCGGCAGCTAGACTTTTGACTAGGACCAAAAAGTTTGAGCATATTACTCCTATATTGGCCAACTTGCACTGGCTCCCAGTCCACTTAAGATGTGACTTTAAGGTTCTCTTATTAACATATAAATGTTTGCATGGGCTTGCACCCTCTTATCTCTCCGATTTGATTTCCCCCTATGTTCCTGCATGGAGTCTGCGCTCGGAAAATGCCGGTCTACTCGTGACTCCGAGAGCCAAGAAGTCTGCGGGCTCGAGAGCGTTCTCCATCTGGGCCCCGGTGTTATGGAACGCCCTGCCTCTGGAGATAAGATCTGCAACCTCAACGGAAGTTTTTAAATCGAGGCTTAAGACACACTACTATTCCAAAGCATATGATTGATGCCCACCTCATATTCTGTTTTGTCCTGTCTTTTTCCGATGCCTGCCTGGCTGATACGAAGGAGAAGGATGATTTGGGATGGGTCAGCGGACCGGCGTCTGACCTGCAGCATGTCAACCCCTGCATTTACCAGCTGGCAGAGACGGGAGGCAGCGTCGTGGCCGTCATAGACTTTCTGGAATGGTTTGCAGGCTGGGGGCGTCGTTGATGTCATGCACTTTCCGGACATTTTCAACATCTTACCTTATGTTTACTATTATGTGTACAGTAATGCTAATTGTAATTCACCCTGGTCAATCCTGGAAGGGGGATTACCACATGTGAGGTCCTTTCTCAAGGTTTCTCTTTTTTCCTCACACTGAGGTTTTTGAGTTTTTCCTTGCCCGCATGCTGGTTTGCTAGTTTAAGATCAGGTAATTGTGTAATTTTGTAACTGTAATCCTGTGCAGTCCTTTGAGACATTTTTGTGATTAAGGGCTATATAAATAAATTTGACTTGACTTGACTTGACGTGTGTGCCTTTCCAAATCATGTCCAATCAACTGAATTTACTGCAGGTGGACTCCAATTAAGCTGTAGAAAGATCTCAAGGATGATCAGTGGAAAAAAGATGCACCTGAGCTCAATTTTGAGCTTCATGGCAAAGGCTGTGAAAACTTATGCAAATGTGATTTCTTAGTTTTCTATTTTTAATAAATTCAAAAAAACTGCTCCTGAACTGGATTTTCCTTCAAGATTTTTCGTAGCAGATAAAACAAATACTTGTTTTTAGAGGTGCTACAATGAAGATGTACCACTGTACCGTTGTTCGGTTTACTATAGATGTAGTTTTTCTTAATTAATCAAAAACATTTTATTTAGCCAGCCTCTTGCCTAAAATAACACAAAAAAAGACAGCTTGAACAAAAATGACTAATTTTGAGTGTTCTGAGCTGCTGTACTATCTGTATGACAGGGCGGAAACATGTTGTCCTGGAGAGGGATGAGGGCCACCAAGTTGTACTTTCCCAAGACATACCACAGGAAATGGTCCGCATACGACCATAGTGGTCAAAGGGAACGAACCAACCAACCGACCAACCAACCAACCAACCAACTAACCAACCAACCATCTGTACAGAAAATAATTTAAGATCACAATATAAATGTTACACGCTGAAAATGTATATCGTGATTTCCAGACTGTAAGCCGCAATGTTTGTCACACAATATAAACCCTGCAGCTTACGAACACATGTGTCAAATGCTTGCATGAAGAGAAAGACGCCTCTCAGTGATTTTTACCAGTAGGTCTATGTTTTTGCCCTGTTAGCGTTCTGCTTCCATGTGTTTTTAGCTGCTACTTGTGTTGCTGCATCTCTGTGACTTTTACCGGTGTGTGTTTTCTAGCAAGTCCAGTTAGCACTGTGTTACTTGTTTTTCTACTGTGTTTTTTTGCTGTGATATTTGTGTTGCTGTGTCTTTGGGAGGTGTTGTTCCGCCTGAAATCTGCCAGGGGGAGTTTCGGTGCCTTTTACCCAAAGTGTGTTTTTATTAAAACTTTGAAAACTTCTGTGTACCATCTTTTTTGAAAATATCTCGTGTTTTAAAAAGGGTACATGCGGCTTATTGACCATTTGCATGTGACGTCATGTTGCCTTCCCTGGCAGAATAAAAGCCACGACGGACTTAAATGAGCATCTGAGTCGAAATAAATATCAATAACCACAAGAGAAGAATAAAACCACGACTTTTTACGATGGTGATTTCCTGCTGTGCGAACCAGCAAGGTTCTAAGCCCAATTTGGCATTTTATCGAATTTGATGAAGACAGAAGCCTGCAATATTTATCTGCAATCAAAAAGAGGCAATGGCATCCCTCAAAATACTCCAGGATTTGCAGCGAGCATTCTTTATAATTGTGTTTTATGCTTTTCCAGATCAATTTTATGTTACGTATGTAAGTGTTGTGGCTAGCTTCGACGCGCCTGCAGAAGAATCTTACTCCCCTTAACGTAAACTCACTCTAGTTTTTTCCTGCCTGAGTGTCACGATTTTTGCCTGTATAATGTGTATGTTAAAGAATATTGATTGGCAGGATTAAAACACAAAAAAATGAGTGCACGTCCGCGTAAAGGGTGTAAGGTTGTGCAGGGAAGTGGAAAGTAGCCACGAGTCTCACTAAATACACTCAATGTAGCTACTGTAGTTAAAATGAAAATGATAAAATATATTAGAATACACAGCTAACGTTAGGTATTACCTTGATTATAATAAGGTGCCTCCTGGTGTCATTGAGCAACACGTATCGGTAACTGAATCAGCTACGAAGAAGTGGTAAGCATCATAACTTTACTTAACTTTTAGATCAGCGCCAGTGTACAGGAATACTCCATTTACAATATAGTGGTACAGATCGTGTGGACTGAAGTGAGGCAGACTGGAAAATCTAGTTAGATGTGTGAATATGTCCGGAGGAAAAAGGTATAGGTTGGTTGCTAGCCCTGCTATCCTCAGATACTCTAAATAGCGCTCTTTGTGCTTTTCGACAAGGTGAGCAACAACATCCGACAGCTGCACAATATCCGTGGACTAGTCGATGCCAATGGTTTTAAATAGTATAGCATTTTTCAATGTTGTTGTCTACAGTTTACTAGCATCACCCACCGTTAACTACGGTTTACTGCCATCCATCATGGTGTCGTCACGTGATTAGGCCGCGTGAGTGCAATGGGTCAGTGGTACGTTTTTGCATCCCTACCCACCTCTGCTTATTATTTAGACTTGAAGCATCCTTCAAAATAAAATTAAATGTCGAGGAAAAGAGCACACCAAACACTCTTTTGTCCCTCAATTAAGTGTCTCTTGATCACAGAATTGAATTGTGCACAGAAGTCATTAAAGAAGAAAAGCTAAGCATGGACATGTAAACACATTAAAGATGGAGGGCTTAATTGCACTTGAGATGTGCTCTCAAACACTCACAGAGCAAGCGGCGCTTTTCATAAAGTCGAAAAAGGAAAGATTTGGAAAAAGCGGTACCTTTGCTTTTAGCTAGAAGAGCAGGCGGAGGTGGAGAATTAGCAGAGCAGTCCCAGCCCATGGCCAACATGGACAAACAAACAAAAACACATGCGGGGAGAAGTAAGTAAATTTGCTCAGCATAGTGTAGTAGCTCATAGTCTTAATCTGGGGTGGGCAACTATTTGGAGTGGCGTTTTACAACATTTGGCCAAAGGACCGGTCCTGGACACAAACCCAATTTTTCTCATTTATGAATAAATATACATGCAGACATCCACATGTTACATTTCTTTAAATTTGTTTTGGTTTCACCAAATTGGTTTTGAAACGGTCACAATAAAAGCAAAATTATATATTAGGACCCTGTTTTAGGCACTAAATTTAGTCTTTAGTTTTGTAGTATTGCTGTGGTTGTATTTTTTTTGGTAGTATTTCTGAAGTCAGATATTTGTAATTTTTTCAGGTTTTTTTTAGTATTACTGTCGTATATTTTTGCATTCTAGTTTTACAGTAGTTGTATTTTTGTAGTGTTTCCATTGTAGTATGTCCATAGATGTATTTTTGTAATATGTCTGTAGTATTTTCGTTGTATCATCGTTGTTGTACTTTGTAGTGTTAATGTTGTAATATTTCTGTATTATAGTTTACTGCAGTGGTATATTTGTAGTTTTTTTGGTAGAAATATTTTTGAAGTAGTCCCATCGTGGTATTTTGTAGTATTTCTATAGTACTTTTGAAGTATTACTGTAGTTGTATTTTTGAAGTATTACTGTTGGAATATCTCTGTAGTAGTATTTTAGTATTATAGAATTACTGTAGTATTTTTAAAGGATTTTCACAGTAGTATTTATGTAGTTATTTTGTTGTATTTCTATAGTAGTATTTGAGTATTTCGTTATATTTTACGTTGTAATATTTCTGTAGTAGGATTTATATATTATAGTAGGACTGTAGTAGTATTTTTGGAGTATTTATACAGGATTTTTTCTGCAATATTTTTCAAGTATTACTGTTGTAATATTTCCGTATTATTGTATTACTTTTAATGTATTTTTGTAGTAAATTCCATTGTAGTATTTCTGTAGTATTTTTGTTGTATTACTGTAGTTGTATTTTTGTAGGATGGCTGTTATAATATGTATGGAGTATCATTTAAGTATTATATTATATTATATTATGTAAAAGTATTTTTGAATTATTTCCATGGTAGTATATCTGTAGTAATTTGTCAATAGATAGATAGATAGATAGATAGATAGATAGATAGATAGATAGATAGATAGATAGATAGATAGATAGATAGATAGATAGATAGATAGATAGATAGATAGATAGATAGATAGATAGATAGATAGATAGATAGATAGATAGATAGATAGATAGATAGATAGATAGATAGTATTTCAATAGCAGTATTTTTAGGATTTCTTTAGCATTTTGTAATATTACATTACTTGTAGATTTGCAGTATTTCTGTTGTAATATTCATGTAGTTGTATTTTTGTATTATAGTATGACGGTAGTCGTATTTTTGTGGTATTTCTACAATATTTTTTTCTTTCCAGAATGAAAGCAAAATAATATATGAGGTCCCTGCTTTTCGCACTAAATTTGATATTTTGTTTTTTGGAATATTGACATATTTCTGTAGACACACAATAAATACTTTATTTACTATTATATGTGTATATATATATATATATATATATATATATATATATATATATATATATATATATATATATATATATATATATATATATTTATTTATTTATTTATTTATGTGTATAGACATATAGATTGTTATTATATTTTGACCATTTGTATTTTTGGATGAAAAGGCCTGATGTTGTCTGTGGGCCGTAGTTTGCCCATCCCTGTTCTTGATGTATACTTCATATTTGTTGTCATTCTCATGAGCAGATGAACTGGGCAGATTTTGTTTTTATTTTCATTGTTTATTTAAATGAGGAAATTGTTCAACCTAATAGCAGTGGTGTCCTAACCAACTTAAATAGTATAGCCTTTTTAATGTTGTTGTCTACAGTTTACTGGCATCACCCACCGTTAACTACGGTTTACTGCTATCCATCATGGTGTCGTCACGTGATTAGGCCGCGTGAGTGCAACGGGTCAGTGGTACGTTTTTGCTTCTCTACCCACCTCTGCTTATTATTTAGACATGAAGCATCCTTCAAAATAACTTCGTGGGATTTAATAAAAATAAGGGCTCAGAGAAAGACCTTTAGAAAAGGGTTGGAATTTCTTATCCAAAGGTTCGCTCTCCTGTTCTCCTTGCAAGTTGAAAATCCATTGATGCCTTCTCTCCTTATTTGAGTGTCTAGTACTAAAATTTAAACTTATCGATATAATAACTAATGTATTTCACTTAATATCCAAATATTATTATTTTTTTTTTTTTTAATGAATGATGTATTTTTAACGCTCAGAGGCGCGGAATACCACAAGGTTCTTTTAAATATTAAAAAATGCAAATCTCTTCTCTGTTTTCAAAACTTACAAGAAATAGTTTTCTTTACTGACTGTTGGGTGCCAAACTTTTTAAATGAGTTCTAAAGTGGATGTAAACCAGGGGCAATTTTAGGTTCAGGGCTTTGGGGGTGCTGAGCATACAGAGTGCCTGGCTGGCTAACAAGATTTTTTTCATTTTAGTTAAAGTGATAGAACATGTAAAATTTAATTATGATACAGTTTAATTAAAGTATTTTGCTAAAGGCTTTTTATTTTAAACGGCTGTTTCCGTCAATTGAATGTTCGTTTTAAGGCTGTTTTTATTAATTGAATGTTTGTGTGAAGGCCATTTTTACAAATTGAATGTTCCTTTTTTTAATTGAATAATGGCACTCTTGGGCTTCCATAATAACATACTCTCGCCGTAATACACCAGCGCTTCCACAGAGTAGGCGAGCGAACTGGAGGGGGCAAGAGCGATCCTAGGAATCAAATGGACTGAACCATTTTAAGGTATTGGACTATTTTCGACGCTGTGTAGTTCACATTTTTGTTTGTTTTCATTTTAGCTAGCAATTTTCATTATATTTAAGCCTGTTCTGTTCTTTTTTTAAAAGGAAAAACAGTTTAAAATTGCTATAATTTTCAAGGGTTCTTGAGAACCCGCCAAAACGGTCTGGTTACCCTTATGATGTAAACCCTAAAATTTGTCCTAAATTATTTGTTTTGTAGAAAAGGGTATGTTTAGCCATTTATTTTAAAGTAATACATGATTGATCATTGTATTTGTAGGATTAGCTACCTGGTAAACTCGACCGATTTAAATCAATTTTTCAAAAAATCTTCAAGTGCGTTTAAATTTGGAAAGATCTGTCCAATAATACAATCGATCTCAAAACCAGGAACAGAATGTTTTTCAAAAAAAGAAATAAAAGGAAATAAATACTCATAATTTACATTGGAAAGCCATATCTTTTATTTCTGAACTTTTGTTTGTGCCAATATTTAATAAACTGCTCATGAGAATGTCATTTGTAGTTATGAGTTACTATAAAATAATATCACAATTACAATCTCACATCAAAAAACACTTGAAACATGCAAACACATCAAACTACAAGATAGAAAATTAATTACAGCAACATTGCACCCATTTTTTTTTACTTCCCCTAAAAAGTGGGCAAAAGTAACTCTTCACTAAAATGTTTTTACCTTATTTCTGTATTTTGGGATATATGAAGGAAAATCAATCCAGTTGTTTTTTTTCCTAATAACTAAGTCATACCTAATACATTTTTTCAATTAAATTTTGGTGCTCCAAAAAATAACTTTGTCTAAAATAAAAGTAAAATCAATTTGGGATGTTGAGTGATCAAAGAAATTTGAAAAACGGAATAAGTTTTTAAAAAGATATAGTAAATTGAGTGTGTTATCGCTGTATGAGGAATTTTGAGCCTTTTCACATGACGTCTAGTTGCCTTTCCAAGATGATTGAGAGCCATGACGGACGGCAAAACGTATCCTAGTGGAGAGCACTTGAATGAGCATTGAACTTGAAACAAATCTCAATAACCACGACTTCATACGATGGTGGTTTATTACTGTGCGTTTGGCTGTGCGAACTGGCAAGGTTCTAAGCTTGATTTGGCATTTTATTGTGACCCTTTTGATGAAGACAGAAGACAGGGGATATTTATCTGCAATCAAACAGAGGGACTGGTGGCAGACTTTAAAGTATTCTAGGATTTGCAGCAAACATGTTTTAAGATGTTTGATCTATTTCTTCGCAATTTTATGTTAAGAAGGTACGAAATCAAGTCGCAAAACTCTAAATAGCTACCAATGAATTAGTTCCTGCTAACTAGCTAACTTCAGTGTCTTACTGTTGCGCTTAACCAGCGATTCAAAACAGTAATCTTCTGAATGTCACATGTATTGAAAACTGTTATGTGCTTTACCATATCGCTTATTACACTCAAATGAACTGTCAAATTCTCAACGGATAAAATGGGAGACAAACATTCAGAAGATAAAGCATTGTTTCGCCCAAGTTAATATTTCTGACATTCTCAAAAGTGATTTCTATCCAAGATGCAAATGCTCCATGATTTACTGTTTATTTACAATCCCCCCCAAAATTCGATAACAAGTTATTTTATTAACGTTTGCGCAAGGGATACATTTCAAGCCGGCAGTGCATTTTTCTGCAAAACACAGATAAGAACTGGCAAGCATCCAGACTTTTATAAGCTTTTAGATCAGCGCGGGTGTATGGGGATACTCCATTTACCATATAAAGTTACAGATCGTGTGGACTGAAGTCAGGCAGACTGGACGATTTAATTAGATCTGTAAGGATGTCAGGAGGAGGACTGTATCGCTCAGTAGCTAGCATTGTTAATGCTATCCTCAGTTTCTCTAAATAGCGCTCTTTGTGTTTTCGGGCAAGGTGAGCCACATGATCCAACAGCTGCACAATAATTTGTTTGACTAGTCATTGCCAAAGGTGCCGAATCATATAGCTTTTTTTGTTGTCTACTGTTTACTAGTCTCACCCACTGTTTACTACCGTTTACTGCCGTCCGTCATGGTGTTGTCACATGGTTAGGTCACATGTGTGCAAAGGGTCATTTGAGAACTAGAGATAATATTAAAACCAAACACCCGAAAAGGAGATTGAATATGATGCCAGTTCATTAATTTCCCTATTGTATCTCACTGCTGTTCATTAATTTGACTAAAATTAACTGTTTAAATCAAAGGTCATGAAGGGCACCTATTTTGATATAGATCTGTAAAATAACGCCGTGCAAAAATGGCACTACTGATTTTTTTTCTTTTATTTTTTAGTTTTATGCATGGGGCAGGAAGACCGTCTCAACCAAATGTTATGCGATAGTGGCATGCATAATGGCAATGGCATTATTGCATAGGAAATCTGTAAACACAACCCACTATTGCATGGAAAAATGTTTTAAATCACTATTTGTCCTGTTGTCAGTAATACAATTTTCGCATATTTTATCACTATGATGTTTTTAAGCTATTAAAAAGTTGTAATATTACAAGTTAAGTGAACCATTAAAACATCATGTTAGTTAAAAATCAAATTTAGAAGAAAAACACTCCTCGGGTTGCCTCAAGGGGCTACCTGGTGCCCATGGGCACAACATTACAGACCCCTAGTTTACATGATTGTTCCTATCAGCCAATCATGTTGTTGTTCTTTGATATTCACACCCTTTAGGGCAGATCTGCATTTGTAACGTTTGGGGATTTAATTAAAAAAAAGGGTGCAGGAGAGGGCTTTTAGAACAGGTTGGAATTTCTCATCTAAGGCTCTCCCATAATCTCGTTGCAAGTACAAAATCCAATGATGTCTTCTCTCCTTATTTTGAGTGTCTACTAAACTATAACCTTAACAGGAGGAAAAAAACATTGTATTCACTAACTATTTAATGACCTGCACAGATTGTAATGCTTTGGTCATTTTTACTTAAGTATAGTCATTTATACATACAGTGCCATGTGAAAGTATTTAAAAATATATTTAGTTTTTTAGATTTAGGTTTTAACCCTTGAAAAGTTCTAAAAATATTTTTAATAATAATAATATTTTTCCAGACACTGTAGATTCAAGTTAAAAATCAATTAGGAATGGCCTATCAAAACAATAAACAATTTGGTTGGATAGATATCTTTGCCCCACACATTTTGAGAGATAATTCAAGAGTAAATTTGGCTTCCCACCTTTTCAAATGGAGAATAAGTAGCATCAAGAAATGCGGAAGTGCTATGTTGCTGTCTTAAAAGCTTTAAAAACTAATTTGCCTGCAATTCAACTTGGTTATGCAGCAAATTATGAGGTTACTGTAACTACGGCAACATTTTTCGATAGGTTAGTCCTTCTAGGAAAAACAAACATTTTGTAAGACAGAAATAGGTTGAGCGAGACCTACCTTGTTCGACAATCATATGTGCGAGGCCTTGAAAAGATGACAAAGAAAGCAGGGAAAGAAAAAAGTGCAAGAGAACTCTTGAGCAGATTTTCAATACTGTACACATTAGTATTGTGATGACACATGACATTTCCAGAGACGGAAAGCATGACATCAGGACATAACACGTAACACAGGTAACACAAAGATTCCAGTTTCTTTTCATAAGAAACATCAAGAAGTTCAGAGTCATTTTTACCTAATCTTTTTTTTACTTTTACTAACCTGCAGTCAAAATGTAGGTAATACCATCTTGTGTAACATCTACGGTCTTCTGCAGAGTAACCATAGTTGGCAACATAAATGAGCAAAAGACAGTACAGTACCTTGATGTATCGCAGTTTACTTTTCTCAGTTTTACTACTCTACATGGTTTCATTGTGCATTGTTTTCTGCATTCTGATTGGCTGAATAGGAGCCCCTTTCTGCCTATGTCTGCCTGTGCGTCAATAACATTGTGTTTTTTTTTCGACATTTCGAGTTTAAATAAGATAAAAAGGCAGAATAAAATGCGATTTAGGCCACTCTACCCGCTAAACTTGCCCTGGAGCCACATCTGGTTCTTTGACGCTCCTTGGTGACTTCATAGCGCCTTTTCAAAAATGTTTGATAATGGAAAATTTAATGGTTTCTGCAAAATGGAACTAAGACACATCTTTAACATTTTTCAATGAATATAGATGGATACAGTATGAGTTGCCTTCCTTATAAGGCTTATATAAGGCTTTTTTATTTTTTGTGGGTCCAGACATACTTATTTTTTATTTTTGGTTTTTTTGGTCCAATATGGCTTGGGTTGCGGATCGTTAAAAAATGCAGTTTTCCATAATTCCCACATAATGGTGACAAAGTATTGTGAGAAGTAAAGTTGATTGTGTCCTTAATCAATACAGTTGTGGAATATAGCAGCGAGATTATTTCTAAAATGATAGTTCAACAGTACAGTAGTTATTTGTAAAAAAATGTAAACAAAGGACAGTACTTATTTGTCAAAAGATAGGATTTACCCCTTCGTTTCAGTGTATAATAGAGTAATACATAAATAAAGGTTTGTACTTTGCGGGGTTGACTATCCCAGGTCCTCTTAGGAACGGAACCCCCGGAAAAACATGTGTAAATGTATTTTACAAAAAGTCTTTATATTTCTTTGTTACATGAGCTCATTTTCTTCAAGTATCCTTAGAGGTGTTACTCCTGTCTTAGGCATTTTCGCTGTCTTTGTTTCCTTGTATTTTTGCCAGTCTGCTATATTTACTAGACATTTTTTTTTCAAATCATGAAAGGTTAAAATCAAATGCTTCTTTTTAATGCAACTCACCTGGTGTTTTGCTGCTGACCTCTGAAACAGAAGATTGAGAGAGAAGCAAACATAGAAAGAATTAGAAACACTCTTCTGACTTGCATGTTGATTATCATGCAAAAACACACGTCATGTTCAATACAAATGGCTGGCAGTAAGCGCGGCCATGTGCATGTTTTGTACTGTGTAAGAAGAACCCCTTTTGGCTATGACAGGGTTCCCCCAAGGTCTTAAAAACCTGAAAAAGTCATTAATTTGATAGGTGAAATGAAGGCATTGAAAAGGTCTGACATTTTGTCAACAAGTCTTAGATTTAATCATAACTAAAAACAGTCTAATAAGTAAACCAACAAAAGTATGGAACCTTGTGTCATTGAATAATCTTTTATTTTCTCTCACTTTATCGATCTCTGACCGATAGATACAATGTGTCGTCGGAAAATGCCTTGAAACCAGGTTCGGTCAGTACCCGTCCCCAAGCCCCACACAGTCTTGCTCAGTACTTTCTCAGTTCCTACCCTTAGTGCAGGCCTGGTCGCAGCCGGGTCAGGGGCCAGTCCCCCCTCAGTGTCAGCGCAGTGCGGCTACCCTTGTAAATCTAACCTCAGCCGCTGAGTATGTAACTCCTACTGTACCTCGCTCTTTAACCACGGGGCGTGGTTTTAAAGTCTTAAGTGCGAGATTGGTCTTAAATTGAATTGAATGTGGTCTTGAAAAGGTCCTAAAAAGTTAAATTTGAAAAACAAATCCTGAGGGAACCCTGGGTGCACAAGTAAATCTCAACGAGCAGTTCAGACAAATTAGATGATATAGTTGATCTAACAGAAAGTACATGGAAAATGCAAAGTACAGAATAGAACAGCAATTGTGAGCAGACAATAGGCAGTAAAATGCAGATTCCGAATTACATACATGTTCTCAATGAATAAATCAACTCAGTCAAAGAAAAAAAGTCTTGAAAAATGTAATTTTGGTTTCAGGGAAATCCAATTATTTTAATATAGTATGAAGGACTTATCTAAGGTGCATTTGATTCCCTTGGCTGGGACTAATTGCATACAAGTGGCTGTTAATATGAACACAGGCAGTTAAACGTCAATCAGATGTGCATTACGGATTAATCCGTTTTAAAACGAGTAGTTGTGTAACGGTGAACCAACATGTAATTGCTTGGTCAAATGGTCATCTGCCATGGTGTATATGCATTTGAGTGTATGTGTTCTACCCCCAAGATGGTAAATCTGTATTTTGGTAGGACAACTGATAAGTATTTTCCTTTTTGTATTTACATATTTTATTTTATAGTATCCTCGTTTTAAACTCATTTTATAAACATTGGACACCGGGGTTGCAATTTCATTTTATGATTATGACAATAAATACATTCTTGAATCTTGAAGTTTAATCTGTTGAACACCTGGAAAAGAGATTGCATAGGATGTCAGTTTGTTGTTTTAACTATTGTATTTTGAACTGTTTATACCATTTCCACTTTGGGCTAACATTTAGCTGTTCTTATTTTTAGTGTGTACTACACTTTAAACACATCATTAACTTAACATTGAATATACATCCAAGACCTGGCAGGAGAGGCTCAAGGACAACTCTGACAATGCCATTGAGTAACCAAGCCTAAACCCAGTCATGAATCGAATTGAGCATTGCCTATTAACCAAAAAAGCTGTACTGACATTTTTTAACGCACTGAAAGAAAAATAGCATTACAGCAACAAATCTCATTTTTTTGTCCAAAATCACCCTCAGTTCTCTGCACCGGTGATCGGACTAATCCATTTCAAAGAAACGCAATTACGGATTCCGGACGCGTTATTCAAATGTGTTGTAACCGTACTGTCACTATCTGGTGCGTTACTGTGTTTTTCCACTATGTATTGAATGCTAATCTTGTATTGAAGTCCCCTCTGATTGCTAAATATTCATGAGTCCTGCATCACCCAAATTTTCCCATACAACCCTCGATCCACCAGAAATTATTTCAAGCATTGGCAAGTTTATATTTACGTACGAGATATACTACCTACAGTATATACTTTCATCAAATCCAAGTTTACAAGTATAAAACAAAATACTTGATTGACATTTTTTATTTCTCTGATCATCAGACACAATGAATTTAAAATCAACAGCTTCGATAAACGATTTACAAAACAGAATTCAAGGGCTGACGGAAAAAAGCTGCAGCTTATAAAAATCAATTTGGACAGCACCCAGAAATGAGGAAGGAAATCTTCAAGGGCTTTGAAGCCTCGAGACAAAATTGATATGGAGTGTCTTGGCTGAGTATTCATTTGCAAGCTCTCAAAATTGCAAAAGCCCAAAAATATGAAAAGATGTAGCATTAACAGACAAATGAACTATTATACAAATGTTATTTTTATTAAAAAAAAACATCATAGGTCTATAAATGTGTATTTCTTTTACATAGTGGAATCCATACCTAAGAATCGCTGCCATTTTTCTCAGGCGTCTTGCAAATGAAAACCAGTTCCGCAGAGTACAGCGTAGCAGCATTAGACAACAGTGCCATCTAGTGGTAAAATATTACACACTGGAGCTTTAAAAAACACAGCTGGCCAGTCCCCAATGTTGTGGCAACAGTGTGGCACAAGTAAATTATCTAACAAGAGTCATGCATTAACCAAGTAAAAAGCAAAATTATGTTAACAGTTTTCTTCTTTGAACTGTTGTTTTGTCAATATCAGGAGACAGAGCGCACCTCATTAAAAGCTGCATGCTCAAATTTAAGAACGAAACTCAATTCTGTCTTTGTGCAAGCTGCACTGGATTTTAAGATGCAGGCTTAAGCAGACATAAAATGAAACCATTCACGTCTATTTCTTTAATTTTAAGCCCTGTAAACACCTGACACAAACCGCGTCTGGCACTTGCATCCATGCCTTTTTTTGCTTTTGTTTTTATATTCAAGTCGTTTTTCAGTTCTGCTTCCAGTTTACATCACATATTTTCAAGATTGCGGTAACAAATTACCCACGTGAAAATGTTAGCCCTATTTTTCTAGACATTGCCAGAGCAGAATAGAATAGTGCCAGATTGCAAAACGGAAATGTCATTTTGTGTCATTGCTGGCTGCAGGGGGAATGGACAAATCGCTTGTCATCGTTACTCAAGGAATAAAGGAAACTTCAGCAACCTGACATTGTTGTTTATGATACAGAAAGAGAATGCAGCTTTTAAATAGATTACCTCCATTGCTGTTCAATGTGGATGTACAATTAAAATGTTAAAAAATTGTGAGTATGTTGTAAATATTGGATAAAGTACTGTTAGACCTCTCATTTTCCTCCTTTTTTGTTTCATATGAATGATTCTGACCAAAAAACCTCGAGTCATTTCTCCTCCAGATGGGCGTCATAAATGTTTCCAGCCATCGTTTTATTTTAGGGAGCATGTGTTGAGGAAAAGAACTGTTTGCCATTTACCACCACAAAATAAACACGAATATGGTGCAACGTGGTAAAGCGGCAGTGTTGAAAATGCACATAAAATGTACGGTACTTTTTCCTGTTAAAAGACTAAATGTAAATGGTCTGCATTTATATAGTGCTTTTCAAGTCAATGAAGACCTCCCAAAGCGCTTCACAATCTGTTTCGCACTTACCCATTCACACACACTCACATACCGATAATAGCGTCAGCCATGCATGGCAACTACCTGCTTATCAGGGGCATTAGGGAGTCAGTGTCTTTCCCAAGGACACTTCGACATATAACAGGGAGGAGCAGGGAATCGATCCCAAGACGAGCGCTTCACCTTCTGAGCTACTGCCGCCCCGTTTTGCTGTCTATTGCTAAGGAATCCTTATATAGAAGCTCATTAAGTAATCCATGTTCGTTGCTGAGGCGTTTCTGATGATATCCCGCAGAGCAAACTGTCAACACCCTAAAACACTAGCGAAGCACCCAGAACAATTTGATTGGGTGAGCAGTAGGGATGGGCGGAGCTATACACAGAGAGTGAGCACTCCGTTCTATTTTTGGCCCAGGGCTTTCTGCGCCGCAGGTAATTACACCGGGATCCTCGTTTGCAGAATTTTTTGACAGTTTTACAAAAGAACTTTGCTCGCACATTTAAACCATTATTTATGGTAACAATTACGATCAAAATGAGACTTAACACTCTTAAGTAACTGCGGAAGGGAGACAAATTTAAAGTGGTATGTAGATATGGGACACAAGCTCTGGCATTATTATTATTGTTATTACATAGATTTTATCAAACCACTAAACATCGCAGAGTGAAATAAAATTTACCGAATACTACGTTTTTTTGTCTGGGGAGCGGTTTCGGCGGTTTTGTTGGATTACATCTTACCATATATGGTTTTAGGGCTCTTTGAATTAAAAATGTTCCCTGTTGTATAGCTATGTAATTTACTTCTCTATAAGCCTTCAAATATAATCTTTTTGGTGTCACAAATAGGCACATAGAACTCCAATTTGGCACTGAATGAGTTTAAATGACCTTATCTGGAGTTTTATCACGAGCTTTCCCCTCCATCATCAATTTTACTTATCTAGCTAAGCACTTGGGCCAATTTTCTGCTCTTTCTGACTTCATTAATGAATCATTGATTAACGAGTACCCCAGCTCATCTTGTTTACTGTGGTCCTAATCAGATACTGTTCTAGCGTTGAACACCAGACATGCATAGGCAGCACTTTCTTGCATTTACTCTAACCAAGAGAAAATTGACTTTTGTGTGAGTGTGTTGGTTGTACTTAATAAAGAAACCACAGGATTTCATCATCGGTCTCATCTAAATTAAGATGTTTACAGACTGAAGCCATTTCTTAAACTCGAGACTACCATGGAATGCAGCCAAAAAGTAAACTGAGTAAAGTACCAACAAACATTATTGAGAGGTTTGCTTTTATAAATGCTTTTTTTAAAGGATTAAAATTGAGACAAATAACCACATTTACAAATTAAAAAATCCCAATTGTGTTTAGAAATGATCTAAGCTGATCTAAATGATGCAGTAGTTCCCTCATCACAATTACACAACAAATATGGTTTGTGTCTTCATTTTGCAGGCACCTATAAAACTACACATGATCCATCCTAACATAGATTTTGTAACGCGTACTGTATTAAACGAAGCTAGTAACTGTTTCGACAATGCATTAGTAGAGACGCAATGACAACTACTGGCTGCAGCACAGTTTGGAGACCAGCATTGTCACAGTGTTTACAGCGGTTTGATAATAACTAACATAAATTCCCAACTACAAACCATTCATTTTTTTCAGCTTATTTCTTTTTTTTCACACCAAGGAAAACAGTGAGCTGCTCTTTTCCACAACACAGGCGCTCTAAACACAAAATACAGCGGTGACGTCTGTAACAATTTATGACGCTCACAAATCAAGTCCTCAATTTATACATCTGACTTGAGCATCAGTGGGAGTTAGCAATCAAAAAACGCTACACTTTCCTTTCCTTATGATCGACGTCAATGTCAGGTCGCTCTAGTTTCCTTAAATCCTCTACGAACGATACAAAACTAATGCGAATTGGTCCATTAGCGCAAATCGTGTGGGGAATTTGGCATTGCCTTTGGCTGCGGAACGTCAAGCCCCCGCACACCTGACACTGTTTTCAGCGGCATGTTTTATATTCTCTTCCAAGTTGTTTATGTCGCTTAATTTCAGATCATGTAACAATTCAAAAAAGTGTAGACGACATAGTCAGATTCTGAATATAGGCACATACTTACTAATGTGCCGTAAAAAAACGTGAATAAGGGCTGTGACGCACAAAATGTGTGCCCAATACTTCACAGCGCCAGTTTTGTCATTGGTGGTTGCCAAGGAAACGGACAGAATTGCATTCAGTGTCGTAATTCCTCCAGGATTAAAGGAAACTCCGGTCAAAGACGACACCGCATTTTTATTTTTAACTTACTAAGATTGCATGCATTGTGGAAAAGGTCACCTTTTTTCCTCTATCCCCCGCACACTTAAAGAATTTGACGACAAAATTATCGAGCATGTTTGATACTCAACTTCATTGGCGCACCACTGTTTTGGCGTCAGGTGTGCTCAGAGCACAGTCGGTGACAGCACAAAAATAGATCTGATCATTGTCTCACTGAAAGACCCAGCCACGTCTCATTGTCAATGCCCTTGTTGATGGAACGAGATTTTCATTCATAATCTATTAATTCTTGACCCCATTCATTCTTTCCTTGACACAGATCAGTCGTCCTGGTCCTTTTGCACAAAAACAGCCCCATAGCATAATAGTTGCAACACCATGCTTCACAGTGGGTATGGCGTTTTTCGGATGTAATTCAGTATTCTTTCTCCTCCAACCACGAAAACCTGTGGTCCTATCAAAAAGTTATATTTTGGTTTTATCTGACCATATCACATTTTCCAGTCCTCTTCCGGATCCTTCAAATGCTCTCTAGCAAACTGCAGACGGGCCTAGTTGTGTACTGGCTTCAGCAGGGGGAGACCTCTGGCAGTGTAGGATTTGCCTCCCTGGCAGTGCATTGTGTTACTGATAGTAGCCTTTGTTGCTGTGGCCACAGCTCTCTTTGGGTCAATCACTAGATCCCCCTATGTGTTTCTGGGATTTTTGCTCAGGGTTCTTGTTATAATTTTGAGCCACGGGTTAAGATCTTGCAAGGTTTTTCTACCCCTAACTTTAGATGATAATCATTCAACACAAAGCAGTACCTAGAACGTTTTAGAGAAATTTAAGAACTACGTATTTTAAAAAAAACATACACATAAAATGATCACTTTTAAGGGTTTTGTGCTTTGGGCTGCAGGGAGGAGACAAATGCAAAGGTGAGGTTGTTGTGGAAACTGGGGGAAGGGGTGGAAGAGGGTGTCTTTCAGCAGTGCACCGCAGCAATTCCCAGCACAAAAGATGTGATATAAAACACCTGACATCTTGAGATTGGGTAATGAAAAGGAGCCTGGGGAGCTCCATTCTCTCAAGAGGCTCCCTTATCAGTGACTGCAGAACCAATGTCATTAGAACGTGTTGTACTGGCCAGCAGTATTTAGATTAGCTTTCAGGTTCTACAGCTCGCTCACACACAAACATACATACTCAAGGGACCATCACTCTAAGACCTTGGCATGGCCTTTAAAGGGACAGTGTGTAATATTTGACTATTCGATGTTGCTGTATTGTGTGGTGCAGCTGAAAAATGAGTGCTATGTTTGTAATCTCTAAATTGATGTAGTGTGTTTGTGTCAATAAAGTTTGTTAAACCCCCCGCTAAGAAGCACGGGGAAGACCACAAACTACAGGGTCTCAAGGTGACAATTTTCTTCTCATTTGTTGCCCAGCCTTTTGTGAACAAAAAAGAGAAAAAAGGAGGGGGGAAAAAACAAGAGGAAAAAAAACAGAAAACAAAGGGATGAAAATAAAATGAAAATAAAATAAAGGAAAACATGAAGAAAGAAAAAAATAAAGACGGAAAAAAGATGAAAGAAAAAAGAAATAAAGGAAAAAACAGGACAAAAGACAAAAAAGTAGGAATAAATGGAAAACTAAAAAAAAAAGTGAGGTAAAAAATAATCAAGCCTAGCCTTTTGCAAAAAAGAAAAGAATGATAAGGTAAAGGAAAAAAGGGGGCGGCAGTAGCTCAGGAGGTAGAGCGCTCGTCTTGGTATCAAGGGATCCCAGTTCGAATCCCGGCTCGTCTGTGTTACATGTCGAAGTGTCCTTGGGTAAGACACTGAACCCCTAATACCCCCAATAAGCAGGTTAGCGCCTTACATGGCTGCAAGGCCGCTATTGGGAAATGTGGAGCACATTGTAAAGCGCTTTGGGAAGTCATTGACTTGAAAAGCGCTATATAAATGCAGATCATTTCATTTCATTTCATTTCAAAAGGAATAATAGAAGAAATGGGGGAAAACAAGAAGAAAACAGAAAAGAAAAAATATAAAATCTTCACCTTCATTGTGATATTTTTATTTTATCTAAGGCCCCTTTTTCTAAGCAATATGTTGTAATCATTTTTTTCTGCCTTTTCATCCTGATAGTTTGTATCCCTTTTCTCTTCAAAGTATTTCTATTGCATGTTTTATATCATGGCATACAATGTTTCGCAACATATCAGTAAAAAAATAAAGAAAATTCTAATTCTAATATTAAATTTGAAGTCAAACTGCTATACATTGTGCAATAGCTGAAAAAAATCATTTAATCAGTGAATATTAGCAGAAAGGAGTGCTGTTTTAAATTTAAAGGTCATGATTGTGTTCTAATTTATTCCATGATCTGCCTTTCTATTCATATACCATAGCATTAATTTGAGCTGTATTTGTGAAATGACGATTAACAATGAGGCACAAAAAGCCTCAGGCAGGACCACACCAGTTTGCCAGAAGAGTGGACAATAACCATTAACAAAGATAATCGGTTAGAAATTTGGCAACATGCCTTATCTCCTCCTCTTATTTATTTTTATAATTGTCACATGTATGCTTTGTGGAAGTTGTTTAGGTCATTTTTTTTTCAAGTCAAGTCATTTTTATTTGTATAGCCCTAAATCACGAAGAGTCTCAAAGGGCTTCACAGATGATTACACTTGTTTAGGGAATTCCACTTTCTGTTAAAAAAGCTGCGCCAAAAAAGACGAAATAATGTTTGTTATCAACTACAAGCAGCTACTTTTTACTACATTTTAAAGACTGTGGCTTTGAATATGCTGCGTCTTTTTGTGGAAGCACCGAGGGAAACGGTGAGCTGCTCTTTTCGATAACAGATGCGCATAAAATACATAACACTAGGGTGATGTCTGGATACAGTTCTGACCCCCTTCAAGATAAATCAGTCAATGTATTTGCCAACATTATTATTACAATATATGACTGGAGAACAATGGAAGGTTTGTATTTTTTTTCCAATATGTACAACGTATTCATAATATTTCACCTTTTTCTCTCACAGATCTAGTCCTCAATTTAAACATCCTAAATGAACAGCAGTGGATGTTATTCATCAAAAACTGCCACACTTCTCCTTCCGAATCATTGGCATCAATCTCAGGTCACCGAAATTTTCTTTAATCCTTGAAGAACAATTACGAGGAAATGCGATTTGGTCTAGTACCGCAGAAACCACCAATGACAAAACAAAAAGACACATCTGTGTTGCAATCTGGCACTATTCTCCTGCCCTAGCGCTGTCGTCTAGAAATACAGGCCACACATTTGGGTTTTCTTTCGGTGCAGTAGCAAATATGTACATTTCTTTTTAATTGCCATTTTATATTGTCCTAAAACAAACGATGTAAAAAAACCTCAGAGCAGAGCTGAAAAACGACACGGATGAAAACACTGTCAGATTTGCGATCAAAGGCGTTGACAAAAAGATGGTCTCCTAAGAACTCTTCAGTGTGTTTTGCTATTGCTATGCGGCTTTCTTCCAGAGACAATAATGATGAAAAAACAACAAAAGGGACCAAAAACACGCCTACAATAACGAAGGCTAGACAATTTAACTCAGGCAGAGTCTATTTGTGATGAATCTGACTCCAATTATCAAGACCAAGTATTGGAAACCCATGTACCTCATTATTCGAGGACTAACGACAAGACTAAACCGACTGTTGAGCCAAGACTTCCAGTATCATGAATCGTGAATCCTGAATCTATTACAGCTGTCACAGGAAACTTTTAATCAGATATCGACAGTCAAGCATTGCCTGATACAACCTGAACAGTAAAACTTGCCTGATCAGAACATGTTCGCAACAAGTCCTGCTGCGACGACCACTACACGAAGTAGCGCCTGCTGAATGCTATGAAAGAGACAGTAAAATCAGAACAGAACCTTGACCTCTGAAGTAAATTCAGACATGGAAACCCGACCTGGTAAAGATCCTAATAGGTCAGTGTCCACTGACAGGCACTTGAAAGATGACACTACTTACTTTTGTGAGGGCATTCTAACTGTGGCTCTCTAAGGCATCCAACTAATCATAGGTAACTACCTAGACGATTGACCTACCCTGAGGAGGGTGATGTGTGAGTTCATTATTACGCCTGTTTAAACCTGCAGCTTCAAGTCCGGTGCCTACATTACAAAGAGGAACTTGAGTTTTTTTCATAAATTTTAGCACGTGACTTTCAATCAGAAGTGCTCGGTCATATGAATTTACTCTTGGTTATTTTTGACTCGCCTGTTTTTAGA